>NC_041233.1:85779310-85793476 GCF_002837175.3 Physeter macrocephalus
GGCCTCGCCCGTTGCGGAGCAGAGGCTCCGGAGGCGCAGGCCCAGCGACCATGGCTCACGGGCCCAGCCGCTCCGCGGCACGTGGGGATCCTCCCAGACCGGGGCGCGAACCCAGCTCCCCTGCATCGGCAGGCGGACGCGCAACCGCTGCGCCACCAGGGAAGCCCACCAATTTTGTTATTGAAAAGTAAAACATTAAATGTAGCAAATAAAATCATCCATTCATAATTTCATGACCTAGAGATAACAACCGTTACTAGTTCAATAAATAACTTTTCACATTATTTTGTCTATTTCCTTTTTTCTAAAATAATATTAAACTATATACACTGCTTTAACTAGCCTTTTTCACTTAAGACTCTATCATTAACTTATTTCCATGTCATTAATTTTTTTTCAGATGTGTTTTTTTATAGCTATATAGCATTATATAACTGTAATCAAATTTATTTCACCCATTCTCCCATTGTTAAATATTTGGATCATTTGTTATTCTTCCATACAAATAAGAATAGTTTTAAAAAATGAGTAAAAAAGAAAAATTAACAAAATTCATCTTCACTTCCATAGCTGATGACTTGCGGCAAGGTAATTAACTTCTCCTGAATCAGCTCATTTTTCTCTAAAATAATGGTGTTAATTCCCAAGCTGTAGAGTCATGGCTGCTGCATTTCCTGACTCTGCAGAGGTTTTCCTGCTGTGTGTCCAACCTTGTCAGCTACTGAACTATTCTGACTGAGGTTGGTTGGCTGACTCATCAGCTAGGGGGGCCCAGAAGG
This sequence comes from Physeter macrocephalus, assembly GCF_002837175.3. Classification (NCBI taxonomy): domain Eukaryota; kingdom Metazoa; phylum Chordata; class Mammalia; order Artiodactyla; family Physeteridae; genus Physeter; species Physeter macrocephalus. The sequence continues at coordinate 85,780,090 of NC_041233.1, forward strand.
GGAGGAGAAGGCTCAGGGTTTGGTGAGCTGGGTGCTCAGGGAGCCTTGACTCCATCTTCACCCCATTACCCTCACCTCTGGGCCTCCCTGAAGGAAGGACTTCTTGCCGCTGCTGAGTACTCTCAGCAGACGGCCTTCAGCTGCCAGCCGTCCACGGATTACTCGGCTGCAGAGAGCTACCTCATTCAAGGTCAAGCCTTTCCCAGGGCAGCCCATACCCAGTGACTGACAGGTGGGTGCATGAACAGCCAACCATCTGGCCCAACCCAGGACAGCTCGGACAGGTGATGTTCACTCCAAAGCTCCCTGGGTGGGGGGTCGAGGCTGTTGCGGCTTGGCTACCCTCCTCCTTCCTCAGGCACTGAGCACATTCCCCAGTGAATGCCCAGTCTGCTTCCTGGAGAACCCACCCCGTGAAACTGGTACCAGGACGGGGGTGACAAAAATAACGTGGGGTTTGGAACTGGTTCACTTGCTACCTGACTTACCTCTCACTGGTGCTGAGTCAAGCACGAATAGCCCCTGCCACAAAGCGGCTCTTGGTAGTGGGTTGACGAGTGTCCCCAGAGATTCACGTCCACCCAGAACCTCAGAACAGGACCTTACTTAGAAAGAGGGTCTTTGCAGATGTAATTAGCTAAGGACTTCAAAATAAGATTTAGGATTGGCCTTAAATCCAATGATGGCATCCTTGCCAAGGGGAAGCGGGGAAACCTACAGACAGAGAGACATAGGGAAGAAGGTGTGTGAAGATGGAGGCAGAGACTGGAGCTATGTAGCCACAGCCAAGGAACGCCAGGAACAGGAAGAAACAGGAAGAGGCGAGGAGAGTTCTCCCCTCGGGGCTTCAGAGGGAGCCCGCTCTGCTGACTCCTTGATTTCAGACTTCTGGTCCCCGGGACCAGGGGGCAACACGTGACTGTTGTTTAAGCCACCCAGTTTGTCATGGCTGCCCAGGGAAACTAATGCCCTGTCTAGTCATTAAAACTTTTGCCAGTGACCAGTTGAGAGGGTGGAAGGAAATGCTGGTGTAAAGTGCCAGATGTGTGAAAAGTTTGGAGGAAACAGCGACTCTAATGACAGTGGAATTCAACAGCTATTACTATGGCAAAGTCGACACTCGTCATGAAAACCTGCGAGCGATTTATGGTGATGGAGAGTCAATGTGGAAGCCAGAGACCCTCCTTACAACAGCAATGAGGGTCTCACCTCCCAGAGGGAGAAGGCAGAGAAAGATGGCCACCAGGCTCAGGGCCTAACTGTTGGAACAGCAGGACAAAAGAAGGGGAAGTGTCCAGCCAAGGACCTCTGGGATGGTTTCAGCTCCCCCTTCAGTCTTGAAACTCCTAATTCCCCAAAGCCTCTGGGCCTGCAGAAGCAAGCCACCCTCCCTGTAAAGAGCAGCCCTCCTGCCCCCTCACTGCCGCCTTGCAGGCAGTGCAAAGACCTCCACCCAGAAGACACGTCAGGACCTGCTCCCACCCACCTCTTGACCCTAGTCCTATAACTGGGGTTAAGCTTCAGCATAACTCAGCCCTGAGGATACAGCATGAGCCTGCGTGCCTCACTCTTCTGTGGTTTCACTGGACCACAGCTCTCGGGAGTGGCCCCGGAGAGACTCCCTACAAACCTCCCTTCTGGCGCTGTCTCTGTCTCCGGACATGATCCGGGAAACCCTACCTAAGGCAGTTAAGCACTGCCATCATCCATGGAGTCTGGCTACTCGCATACAACTTCAGGTTTTTAAATAAGTTTCTATGTATTAAAAAAGGAAATAGGGAAGAAAGGGTGGTGAAACTGACACCCATGAATCCGCCAGCAGATGGACAGCTCCGAGAGCCCCATAACTGGCGCCTCCATCCTCTGTGCTACAGGTCAGTTTATCAGAGAATTGAAGAACACCTGACTTATAAAAGTTCTGTGTGCACTTACAGTTTGCTGATTGAAAGCCTGCTTGACACTAAAAAGCAGGCTTTGCACACCAAAGCCTTCTTGCATGTTGGAAACAAAGGGCTCTCAGGAGAGTTCAGGTTTACAAAGGCACATTCGTGCTTGGAGATTTATAGGTTTAGTTTTTTCAATTAGGTCATCTCATCTCTAGGTTGTAGATCAGGAGCACTGAGAACACGCAGGTAAGGTCCTGGAACATTTACTGGGATTGATGACAATTTCTTGGGTACCTGGGAACTACTCCAAGGGAGGAACCGGATTTAAAGTCCAGGCAACAAACGAACAAACAAACAAACAAACAAACAAAAACCCCTGCTTTGGGGACTTCCCTGGCGGTCCAGTGGTTAAGACTCTGCACTTCCAATGCAGGGGACACGGGTTCGATCCCTGGTCAGGGAACTAAGATCCCACATGCCGCGCAGTGTGGCCAAAAAATAAAAAATAAATAAATAAATTGGACCTCATCAAAATTTAAATAAATAAAGTCCAGGCGATGTGCACTGTGCTGTCCCCAGTAAGACTATCTGGGACTGGATGGAGGGAGTTAAATAATTTCTTAACACATCAGAGAGCAAATTCTGATGGTGACATGACCCTGAGGAGAGCTAGCAGTGATGCTTCTACTTTAAGCTGAAAGGCTCTGGCGGCCTTGAAGTCCAATTAAGGAAGCACAGAGGTGCTGGCACAAAAGAAGCTTAAGAGTTCAGGCAAAAGGGCTTCGTTCTGTGAAACCACCAAGAAGGTTAATAAACGACCCAAAGAATGGGAGAAAATAATTGCAAATACCTTATCTGATGAGGGACAGGTGTCAAGAATATACAAAGAACTCTTGGAACTCAATAATAAAGAAATAAACAACCTAATTAAAAATGAGCAGTCTTTGAATAGCTATTTCTCCAAAGGAGATATACAAATGGCCAATAAAGATGCTCAACAGCATTAGCCATTAAGAAAATGCAAATCAAAACCATTAAGGATGCTAGGATCAAGAAAGATAATTACAAATGTCAGTGAGGATGGGAGAAATTGGGAGCGCTGTACATTGCTGATGAAAACGTAAAATGGTGCAGCTGTTCAGGAAAACAGTTTGCAGTTCGTCAAAAGGTTAAACGTAGGGCTACCACAAGACCCAGCAATCCCCTCCTCGGTGTATAATCAAGAGACATGAGGGACTTCCCTGGTGGTCCAGTGGCTGGGACTTCGTCTTGCAGTGTAGGTGGTGGGGATTTGGTCCCTGGTCAGTGAGCTAGGATCCCACATGCCTCTCCGCCAAAAAACCAAAACATAAAACAGTAGCAATATTGTAACAAATTCAATAAAGACTTTAAAAATGGTTTTTTATAACAGAGAAATGAAAGTGTATGTCTACACAAAAACCTATACACGATGTTCATAGTACTCCCAAAGTGAAAACCACCTAAATATCCATCATCCAATGAATGGATAAGCAACATGTGGTCCATCCATACAAAGGAATATTATTCAGCCACAAAAAAATTATGAAGTACTGATACATGCTACAGCACCCGTGAGCCTTGAAAACATATGCTAGGGGAAAGAAGGCAGTCACAAAAGACAACATATCACACAATTCCATTTCTAGGAAATGTCCAGAATGGGCAAATCTAATGAGACAGAAAGTGGATTAGGGGTTGCCTCGGCTTGGGGGATGGTTCATAGGGAGAGACTGTTAATGGGTACAGGGGTTCTTTCTGAGGTGACAGAAATGTTCTAAATTTAGACAGTGATGATGCTTGCACAATTCTTTCAATATGTTAAAGTCATTGAATTGAATTGTACACTTTAAATGGGTGGATTTTATGGCATATGAATTATATTCAATAAAGATATTAAAAAATTTTAATGGACTTCATTCCATTAAGACTGCCCTATCCATTTCTTCTGAGAGGAGAAAAGGAGCTATTGAATCTTAGTCTCCTGGGAAAGTCTGCATGTCATTCTACAGCTGAGGTTTTAGTTCCTCGGTGTTTATTTTCCATGCAGGCTAGAACTATATATGTATGCCAACTGCTCAATCAGAAAATTTACAAGGATGGGAAATTAATGTGAAAAAGCCTTTTCAGGGCTGTTGCTTGGCTCAGTAGTACCTTTGCTGCAGCAGGACTATCCCCTATGGATCTGCTTCTTTTCCATTCTATATTCCTCATGTCTTTGTGGTGGGTTACATTATGTTTCAGCAGATATTCCCTCTCACCTCCAAGTCTGTCCTACCTCACCCCTCCCCCACGCCAGGAGAAGTGCATTTCCCAGGGAAGTTGGGTTTGGCTGGGTGGGTCGCTTTGGCTAATTGAGTGAGGAAAGCGGTGGCTCCTGCTTATCCCAAGTGGATGCTGGAAAACACGTTGAGAGAATTCCCACCAGCCCTCTGATAACTACCACCGTGGGAAGTGAGCATACAAGATAGTGTCTCCCACAGCATGAGTCCCAGATGGAGGACATGGGGCAGAATGGAAGCTACCCGACTGCCCATGACTGCAAGGGAGAAATAAGTGCTGCAAGCTGCTGACATTTTCTTTACGCAGCATTATCATAGTGAAAGCTGACTGACACAACCATCAATTTATTCGTTCAGAAAACATATTTGGAGCACTGCCATGCATTAGATTTCATGGTTATTCTTTAAGGAATAAGACAATCTCTTCTATTCTCAGGCACCTTTCCGTCTAGAAGGTAAAATAGGAAAAGAAACAAATAAAATACAAAATATGTGGTGAGTGACACAAGAAATATAAAATGTAAGAGCTGTAGAGCAGAAAGAGATTATTTCTGACTCAGAGGAATCACAGAACTTCTTTAAAACGGTGACATTTCCATAATCAGTTATTTTAGGAAATGAAAACCCAGTAGTATATAGATTGTTCTCACCGGGTGCCACTGTAGACAGAGGACAGCTGGAGAGCTCCTGCTTTCCCCACAGGCGCCCTCTGCCCTGGCTACAATGTAGACAAGCCTCTGGGGCTGATGTCGCCCTTCAGAGCAGGAGGAGGGGTCAGGGAAATCATAAAGTGACTGAGAAAGCCCTGCAGTGATAGTTTTAGTTGAAACTGACTAGATTTTCTAGATTCAGGAAGGATGGGGGCTTAGGTAGACTTGAGTTTTAATTATAGGAAAATATAGGCAGTTAGGTTTCTGTGCCCCTGAATGTCACACACTGCACACAGGAAGGGAGCAGCTCTTCCAAATGAGGCCATAATCTCAGAGAGCCAGATGCTTGGGTTCTTGCCTAGATGTCTTGTTCCTTTAGGTAACTGTTCCATTTTATTCCATTTGCTAAAATAAAGTCTGATGAGTTTTCCATATATTGTGCTGTGACCAAGAGCCAAGAAGAAACATCAAACCCCAAAGAAAAATCAACACCCTTGCTTTTTTCTATATTGAAGGCATGCTTTGGAAATGAGGAAGTTCCTCCCAAATGTTTCTATTAAAACATCTCTACCCACACACTCCACTTTTTTTTTTTTGTTTTTAAGTACATTTGTAATAAAGAAAACCTGAATGTACCTTTAACACAATGTACTAAAACAGACCACACACACGGTGAAAGACTCAAAACCATGGTGGAAATTACACCGGCATTTTTGACAGTCTGGATTTTAACTTTTACTTCGGTACATTTTTATGAAGTCAAAATAATAGGAAAATACATTCTCCAGTTTCTTTCAGTCAATTTTAGGATAATCTCTAGGTCTCCAGAAGGTTTCAGTACAATATCCTGTAACTGATTTTGGCATCTCCAGCAACACCAGTGCGGAGCACTGGGGTGGCCCTGGGTCTGGCTCCACCAGGAATTCCCCTGAGGCTCGGGCAAGTCCCTTCCTACCTCTGGAGCTCATTTCCTCATCCTGGAAACGCGTGGGCCTCTAGATAATCTTTAGGCCCTTTTCAGCGGCTCCTCTTTGATTCCACTTTTTTTTTTTCATGAAACTTTTAGATTCATAGCTTGACGACTGAATCCTTTAGAATTAAAAATATTTTTTTTTTAATAACATATGTTTTGTTCAAAGTCCATTGGAGCTAATTTTATTCATCTTCCTACAGGTTGACTCAGAATTTATCTTTATAGTTACACACACACAAAGGGGGTGTTAATGCTGGAAGAACCACGTCATCATCTGCAGACTTGCCTCTTAGATCAGTTAACTCTGCTCCGTAGATTACAAGTGGGTCACTCAGAGAAGAGAGAGTTAGCTTTTCCATCCGGAAGAGAAGCAATAATATTTCAGCAGAGACTGCTCAGTACAAACCACTGCCTAGTTCTTTTATTCCCATGGAGCTTTATTGGCAGATTCAAAGGAAGAGTTGAGTTTGGGGCAGGTAACAGTATTGGTAGTTTGAATTCAAGCACAATTTTTGTGAGTACTTATTATGTGCCAGACACTGTCCTGAAAACTTCCCATGAGTCAATTAACCCTCAAAATAACCTCACAAGGTAATATTCTTACAGATGAAAATACAGACACAGACAGGATAGGTAACTTGTCTAAGGTCTCAGGGTAAGCAGCAGGGTCAGGATTTGAATCTAGACAGAGCCCAGCCCAATGGACTGGACAAAGTCTGTCTCTAGAGCTCCAGGGCAAACTTGGAGACCAACTCAAACCACGGGGCGGATGTTTGGAATTGGGGGTGGGTGGGGATGGAGTTTACTGTATTTAACCTACTTTCTTTCTCTGCCTTGAGGGGATTTAAATTGCTGCCACATGAATGTCAAAGGGAAAAGAAAATATTAGCATTTAAATTCTGACATTCAAAGCAGGATTTTTTGGTTACAAGGCAGTCTTGATATGACATGAAGGGAACGAAGCTGTATTAGTGCCTGGTTGGCTGTCCAGCCCAGAGTCCACGTGGGGGTGGGAGAGAGCCCATCAGGAAGAATCGAGGACAGCCCCCTTTCTCCTCCCAAGGGTTGTCGGGGTGGGGATGACACGGCCAACAGAGGCAGCTGTGTGTTTGATAGAACTTGGAAACCTGAATAGGGGGCAGGAGGGGTTCAGTGTCTCCGTCCCAGCATTGATCAAAGGGCAGAGAGGGTGTCTAGTTTGGGAAGCTAAGCTTCCCTTCCGTCTCCTGTGGGGGGGATGGTGAGTTGAGAGCAAGCTCACAGCAGAAGAGCTGGGGGTAGACCCTGGAACAGGGGACAGGACGGAAGACGGAACAGAGGTTTGGAAAATCCACAGCTGGTGGGGCTAAGTCATGGGAAGAGGCACTAGGTCTTCCTGAGCTGAGAGACAGTGAGGTTAGTGGGAGCAGCCCCCCAGGGCACGAGGGAGAGCCCCTATCAGCTGGGATAACAGAGAGTATGGCCTGGATCGGAGGCCCCTGAGCTCCCCCATCAGAGGCAGGATGTCCCCCTCTCTCCCAGAGGAGCTGGATGGGGTTTGGAGACCTTTAGGTCAGAGTCTAAGCAGCTACCCCCCAAACAGCATTATCAATGGACTGTTTAAATTACTGAATCACACTCAGTCTACAAAGCTTCCTCTCCCAGAGCAGGTGGGGTAGAGGTGGCCAGCTCATGAGGAAGTCCAGGAAAATCTATAAACAAATGAAAGAAACTACACTTTATCTGCCTTACTGAGTTATGGCAGTCTTTGTTTTTGAACCGTGCACTGCATGTAAACAGGTAACCACGATGAAGCGTGGGAAGTTTTGGGGGCGAGTGACAGAACCGTGCTTGCTGCCATGTCAGACCCTGCCCCAGCGCTGAGCATCCGTTAACTCCTTTAAGGCTTAGACTTTCCCATGAGATGGTGCTATTTTTACCCTCATTTTGCAGGTAAAAATACACAAAGATACACAAAGGTGAAGCAACAGGGTCAAGATCACACAGCTGATCAGTGGTGGGGCTGGGACTGAGCGCAGACAGTCCGGCTCCCAAGTCCAGGCTGTCACCCTCCGGTTACGCTGTGCAGATACAAAGCGTGACAAGCACACTGAGAAGACCCGCCCCACTCTGCCCGCTGCAGAGCAGGCTTCTTAGAGGACGTGCCAAGGGCTTGGCCTTGAGGTGGGGAAGGGAAGCAAGGCGGGTGGAAACAGGAAAAGAGAAGGCACAGAATCCTGAAGGAACATGCATTCAGGGAAGGGCAATGCAACAGACCCCTTAACGTGCTAAAGGGATAAGTCCAGACGCCCCTAGAATATCTGCTTGTGAATATTGTATTAGCTGCTGCACAATGGTAGGCTTTATACTCAAGATTTCTTCTTCTTCTGACCAAGAACCAAAACTTCCTAAAACCTGCACACTTTGACTTCACTTTCATTACCATGCTGCTTTCTTTCTTTCTTGATCCCTTTGCATAAAGGAACAGTTTTTACTGCTTTATGAGAATGCTTAACAATGAGTATGAAGCAGTGAAGCACAGCTACCTGGGATGTTAGCATCAGGCAGGCTCGCTCACCAGCTGAATGACTATGATCCAGATTCAAGCCTCAGCAGAGCAGCCCCCAACAGTCAACACAGGGAAAGTGAAATGCAGGACCGCAGGAGCCCGCTGTGTCCTGCTGAAAGGCCTCACATCCCCAGCTCGCCACAAGCTGGGAGCGTGGGGACAAACGGACCGAAGAAGGACTTTCGGAACGCGGACAATCTCTCAACCTAGGAACTATTCTGGAGAGTCTTTCTGTCTTAGAGTATTTTTCTGTTTATTGCCCAGTTGTATTTCTTATTTTGTGAATTTTCAGTGTACATATTTTGTCTTTTTAAAAATTGAATATTCATCTTTTTAGACACTTTTTAATATTCTTAGAATATTAACCAATATATGTTGTGAATGTTTTGCTCAGTTTGTTATTAACCTCTTAAACTTTAAAAAAGTATGTTTTATATTTAAAAGTTTTAAAAATTCACGTTGTTAAATCACCTTATGTTTTCTTCATTTGTTTATATTACTAAAAAGTTCTTTCTATCCTAGTTCAGAAAAGCAGCCCTGTATTTTTTTATATCTGCTTCCTGGCCCCCTTACAGCTTAGAGGTTAAGAGCCCAGGTTCTGAGTCCAGTGAAGGTGAAGTTGAATCTTGGTTCTGCCTTTCACTGGATGTGAGAATTTCCCTTCCTTCTGTTTCCTCACTTATAAGCCAGGCACTCAACGATGCAGTGAGAGAAGTACACTCCCCATATGCAGATGGGAAAACTGATATTTAGAGAGGGGAAATTGCTTGTGCAGAGGTACTTGGTAAATGGAGCTGGAACGGGACACCAGTTCTCCTGTACTCTTACCAGTTACCCTTACGCTGTACCGATTTACATGGAACATAATTGTTTTATTTTTATTATATTATAGAAGAAGTTTTGCTAGCATTCTCTTTGAGATGTTTGCATCTATCGTCAAAGGTGAGGCTGTGGTGCAGTCTTCCTAATAGACATGTTTCCTAACCGTGGTGTTTGAGCTAAATTTAGGCTCTGCCTGTGTCTTCTGAGGCCTCAGTTATCATATTTGATTGGCCTGCTTCAAACAGGCTTGTACACAGTCCCTCTAGCGGGACCTACAAAGGACAGGGGGCTGGACAGCGATTAGAACAGATCTTCAGTTTAGTTAAAGGCTCTTAGTATGTTTTTCTCTGCATCAGGAATGAAATAAATGTGTATAAACAAGTGATAAGAAGATTCCACGCCCCCAGGGCTCCTTGAAGCAAGGAGCACCATCTCCTGTCTGGAGATGGTGTGGGTTCATTCAGAGCCTGTGTCCAAGTTTTCATTTAATTTGATTAGAAACAGCTGGAAGATCAGAATGACTGCGTAACCTCTCCAGTGACGCAGAGGGAAAGAATGTTCAAGTGACAGAACCGCAAGTCACCACCCTGGCTTGACTCACATGTGGAAAAATTGCATTAACTAAGTTACAAGACCCAAACTTCTCATCCTTTCAGTGTTCATTTTTACGTCTGTTCAAATTAATATTACCCCATGCTGCCAATTCCTGTCACAGTGCTAATTATTACATAACTAACATCCTTTTTATCTTTACAAAGGGTTTTTAAAAAATATGCATATCAATATAAAAATTTTAAGAATCAAAAACAATTATTTCCATTATTCAGTCATGAGCAGAGGGGAGAGGAGTTTCTCCAGACAATACAGGGCTTGGTGTTGACCCAGCCCTGAGAAATGTGCTCGCGGTGGGGCAGAGTCTGGTTCTGTTGCTGAAGGTTCAGCCTTGCCCGTACCGCAGTCGGTGGCTTGTGAACCCTGCGCCGAGGCCAGGCTCCATCCCCTCCCTGGAGACCCACCTCCCAGGCAGTGGTCCAAACTGTCCTAAGATCCTTAATCGAACCTACTACTCAACTCGCAGAGAAGTTCTTTGCTGATCTTTTCTAATCTTCACTTGCATAGTGTAAATAATTAAATCAAAATGCTGAGAGTGTCAACCTCACAAGCCATTCTCAGAATAAACAGTAAAACTTCTACATAGTGTTTTAAATAAATCAAGTTACCTTTAAATGATGAAAACATTTAAAGTTGCCTAAAATGTGAAATACAGAAAAGGAAGGTGGTTACAGAGATAGAAAAGGTGATCCATAATCTCACCACCTCCAGACAACCACTATTAACATGTTATTTTTCCCCAATATAAGTATTTTGTTCTTTCTCCTCTGTTTTTGTCCCCTTCTTTCACTCTCTCATCCAGAGGTTGCCTCGTTCGTCTTCCCTCACAGATGAGACAGAAGGGCAAAGAGGGAAACTGGTACAATAGGATCCACGCACCTGGCCTTGGATCTCCACATACCATGTGCTCCCGGCCCCGATAACCTAGAATCTTGATCAGCTTATTTCTTAATTTCCCACAACTATCTCTGTAGAGGTTAGCAGACACCCATCTGTGAACAGGGATGGATAAAGAGCAGAGACATGTGGATGGGATACAGAAGGACTGACTTTTCCCTGGCTGGCTGGCCCCGGCGGAGCTCCACAAGTTCTAGGTGTTATAGCCAACCTCACCACTGCCCTTCCAATGGTTCTTATGGTGCCCTATTTGGGTAGTTTTAAAATTCCTTTTCTCCTGGTGGGGCAGAGACAGTTAGGGCTCACCAAGTATTCTGTTTGCTCACCAACAATCCCAGCTCTCCAGCAGTTAAGCAAGGCTGTGAGACTAATTCTCTCTTTCCTTGCAGACATGGATGCCTTGTGTTCCATCCAGATGGTGCAGCTACAAGATAGAATATTGAGGGATTATATGTTGCAAGACCCTTGTTGACTCATGTGAGACACGTCTTGTGAGAGAAAGAAATAAACATTTTTTAAGCCTTTAAAGTTTGGGGTTTGTTTATTATTGCAGCACAAACTAGCATATTCTGACTAATACAATTGGAGGGGTTCTCTCAGTTGGCCCTATACACTGATCTTTTTATATCCTTAAAATAACAATTTGATCATAGCATTTCCTTGTTTAAAAATTATCAGGAGCTAGCCATTGCCTAAATGGTGAGGTCCAAATGCCTTACCCCAGCAGACTATCTGGTCCAACTTATCCTTGTGGGCTAATCTCCTGGTGTTCTGCCCCCCAATCTATAGCCTAAATTACAGCCACACTGACTCCTAGGCCATTCCCCAAGTTTCCATTTCCTGAATTTCCCAGTCCTTTAAATGCTGTAAGGCCTTTGTTCATGCTGTTTTCTTTGCTTAGCTGGCACTGCATTTCTCCACGTAGCATATTGTTACACACCCTACAAGGCCCAACTCAAATATGACATCTGTGATGTTGAAGCCAACACCTCAAAACATTGTCAGCTCCCTCTGCCAAGTTGCCACAGTGACTGGTAAGTTCTTTTCCTCAGAAAGTCTCCTACCATATGATTTATTTGCATGTACACTTTAGGCTCTTAAAAGTGATGTTATACCATATTCTTTTCTAGCACAATGGCAGTTACATAGGCATGTGTATGCATTCTCTATAGAACCTACTATTGTGGCCACAGTGGTGGTTTAGGAGCAGCACCTATGGTTTCTGTCAGTCTACCCTCCCTAGTCATTGGTGTGTAAAACTGATGTTTCTCAAGCAGAATGTTATGTAAAGCAGCTTAAGACAAGTCCTCTGAGAGGGGCCCAAGATGGTGGCATAGGGACACCCTGAGCTCACCTCCTCCCTCAGACACACTGAATCTACACTACACCTACATATAGACCTCAGATCTAAAGACACACACAGACTGAAAGTGAGGGGATGGAAAAAGATATTCCATGCAAAGGGAAAAGAAAAGAAAGCAATACTCCTATCAGATAAAATAGACTTTAAAAAGAAAGACTGTAATAAAAGACAAAGAAGGGTGTTACATAATGATAAAGAGGTCAATCTAACAAAGAATATAACATTTATAAACATTTATGCACCCAACATAGGAGCACCTAAATATGTTAAGCAAATATTAACAGCATAAAGAGAGAAATAGATGGAATACAATAGTAAGGAACTTTAATACCCCACTTACATTAATGGATAGGTCATCCAGACAGGAAGTCAATAAGGAAACACTGGCCCTAAATGACACATTGGACCAGATGAACTTAATGGTTATAGAGAGAACATTCTATACAAAAGCAGCAGAATATACATTCAAGTGCACATGGAACATTCTCCAGGATAGATCACATGTTAGTCCACAAAGAAAGTTTCAATAAACTTAAGAAATCTGAAATCACATCAAGCATCTTTTCCAGCCTCAATGGTATGAGGCTAGAAATCAAGTACAAGAAGAAAACTGGAAAAAAACAAAAACACATGGAGACTAAACAATGAATGGGTCAATGAAGAAATCAAAGAGGAAAATTTAAAATACCTTGAGACAAATAAAAATGGAAGCACAACTTTAAAAAATGTATGGGATGCAGCAAAAGCTGTTCTAAGAGGGAAGACCTAAATATAAGACCAGACACTATAAAACTCTTAGAGGAAAACACAGGAAAAACACTCTTTGACATAAATCACAGCAAGATCTCTTTTGACCCACCTCCTAGAGTAATGAAAATAAAAACAAAAATAAACAAATGGGACCTAATTAAACTTAAAAGCTTTTGCACAGCAAAAGAAACCATAAACAAGACGAAAAGACAACCCACAGAATGGGAGAAAATATTTGCAAACAAAGCAACGGACAAAGGATTAATCTCCAAAATATACAAACAGCTCATGGAGCTCAATATCAAAAAAAAAAACAACCCAATTAAAAAATGGGCAGAAGACCTAAATAGACATTTCACCAAAGACATACAGATGGCCAAGAAGCACATGAGAAGATGCTCAACATCACAAATTATTAGAGAAACGCAAATCAAAACTACAATGAGGTATCACCTCACACTGGTCAGAATGGCCACCATCAAAAAATCTAGAAAAAATAAATGTTGGAGAGGGTGTGGAGAAAAGGGAACCCTCTTGCACTATTGGTGGGAATGTAAAGTGATACAGCCACTGTGGAGAACAGTAT
>NC_041233.1:85793620-85805522 GCF_002837175.3 Physeter macrocephalus
GTGAAGTAAGCCAGAAAGAGAAAAACAAATATCATATGTTAACGCATATATGTGGAATATAGATAAATGGTACAGATGAACCTATTTGCAGGGCAGGAATAGAGACGTAGACATAGAGAACAGACATGTGGACACAGAGGGGGAAGGGGAGGGTGGGACGAATTGGTAGATTAGAATTGACATACATACACTACCATGCATATACACTATATACTACTATACTACTATGTAGAGTGTATATATACTACTTACATATATACTATACAATGTATATAATTGACATATATACCACTAAAATAGATAGCTAGCGGGAACATGCAATAAAGCACAGGAAGCACAGCTCGGTGCTCTGTGATGATCTAGATGGGTGGAATGGGGGGTTGGGCAGTGGGAGGGAGGTCCAAGTGGGAGGGGATATAGGTATACATATAGCTGATTCACTTCATTGTACAGCATTGTAAAGCAATTATACTCCAGTAAAAAAAATTTTATAAAAGGAACAAGAAAAATCTCAAACAATCTAACTTTACACCTAAAGGAACTAGAAAAAGAATAACAAGCAAAGCCCAAAGTTAGTAGAAGGAAGGAAATAATGAAAATCAGAGTGGAAATAAATGAAATAGAAACTAAAAAACAAAATAGAAAATGTAAATGAAACTAAGACTTGTTTCTTTGGAAAGATAAACAAATCAACAAACATTTAGCAAGACTTATCAAGAACAAAGGAGAGAGAGTCCAAACAAATAAAATCAGAAACGAAAAAGGAGAAATAGCTAACACCGTAGAAATACAAAGAATCACAAGAGAATAATATGAAAAATTATATGGCAAAAATTAGACAACTTTGAAGAAATGGATAAATTTCTATAAACATACATCTTCCAAGACTGAATCAGGAAGAAATAGAGCAATTACTAGTAAAAAGAAAAAAAGGAAATAATAATCAAAAAAATCCCCCAAGGTACTTCCCTGGTGGTCCAGTGATTAAGACTCTGCCTTCCAATGCAGGGGACGTGGGTTCGATCCCTGGTCAGGGAACAAGGATCTTACATGCTGCAGGGCAACTAAGCCTGCGAGCTCTAGAGCCCATGTGCCACAACTAGAGAGAAGCCCACACGCTGCAATGAAGAGCCCACGCACTGCAACAAAGATCCCATGTGCCACAACTAAGACCCGATGCAGCCAAATAAATGAATAAATAAATAAATGAATTTTTAAAAAACCCCAAAACAAAAGCCCAGGTTCAGATGACTTCATAGGTGAATTCTACTGAACATTTAAAGAAGAGTTAATGCTCTTCCTTCTCAAATTATTCCAAAAAGTTGAAGAAGAAGGAACACTTCCAAATTCCTTTTATGAGGCTGGCATTATTTACCCAATACCAAAACCAGAAAGAGACACCAGAAATAAAGAAAATTACAGGCAAATATCCCTGATGAACATTGATGCAAAAATCTTCATCAAAATGTTAGCAAACCGAATTCAACAATACATTAAGAGTATCATACACCATAATCAAGTGGGATTCATTCCAGGGGTACAGGATGATTTAAAGTAAATCAATCAATATGATATACCACATTAAAAAAAAAACTATAAAAATTATATGATCATCTCAATAGATTCAGAAAACCATCTGACAAAATTCAACATCCATTTATGATAAAAAAAACTCCCAGCAGAGTGGGTATAGAGGGAACATGCCTCAACATAATAAAGGCCACATATGACAAACCCACAGGTAACATCAATGTGAAAGGCTGAAAGCATTTCCTCTAAGATCAAAAACAAGACAAAGAAGCCCACTCTCACCATTTTTATTCAGCATAGTATTAGAAGTCCTAGCCACAGCAATTAGCCAATAAAAAGAAATAAAAGTCATCCCAATTGGAAAGGAAGAAGCAAAACTATCTGCAGATGACATGATACTACATATAGAAAACCCAAAAAACTCCACCAAAAAAACTATTTGAACTAGTAAATGAATTCAGTAAAGTTGCAGGATACAAAATTAATATACAGTCATCCAGTGGGTAGGACTCCATGCTTCCACTGCAGGGGGCCCGGGTTCAATCCCTGGTTGGGGAACTAAGATCCTGCATGCCACATGGTGCAGCCAAAAAAAAAAAAAAAAGTATAAAAAAATAATTTCTATGGAACCACAAAAGACCCCAAATAGCAAAAGCAATCTTTAGAAAGAAGAACAAAGCTGGAGGTATCACACATTCCCAGACTTGAAACTATATTACAAAGCTATAGTAATCCAAATAGTAATATACTGGCACAAAAACAAACATGTACATCAATGCAACAGAATAGAGAGCCCAGAAATAAACCCACACTCACATCGGCAATTAGTCTACGACAAAGGAGGCAAGAATATATCATGGAGAAAAGACAGTCTCTTCAATAAATGGTGCTGGGAAAAACTGGACAGCTATATGCAAAAGAATGATACTGGACTACTTTCTTAAACCACATACAAAAATAAACTCAAAATGGATTAAAGATTTAAATGTAACACTGGAAACCATAAAACTCCTAGAAGAAAACATAGGCAATAACCTCTTTGACATTGGTGTCAGCAATATTTTTTCAGATATGTCTCCTCAGGCAAGGGTATCAAGAGCAAAAATAAGCAAGTGGCACCACATCAAACTAAAAAGCTTTTGCATGGTGAAGGAAACTCAACAGAGCCACTATGGAAAACAGTATGGAGGTTCCCCAAAAAACTAAAAATAGAGCTACCATACAATCCAGCATTCTACTTCTGGGTATTTATCTGAAGAAAATGAAAATACTAACTCAAAAATCAATATGCATCCCCATGTTCATTTCAGCATTGTTTGCAATGGCCAAGATATGGATGCAACCTATGTGTCCATTGACAGATGAATAGATAAAGAAGATGTGGTATATATACAATAGAATACTACTCAGCCATAAAAAAAAATGAAATCTTGCTGTTTATGACAACATGGATAGACCTGGAGAGTATTATGCTAAGGTAAAAAAAGTCAGAGAAAAACAAATACCGTAAGATTTAACTTATATGTGGAATCTAAAAACATAACAAACAGGGACTTCCCTGGTGGTCCAGTGATTAAGAATCCGCCTTCCAATGCAGGGGACGTGGGTTCGATCCCTGGCCGGGACCTAAGATCCCACATGCCACGGGGCAACTAAGCCTGCATGCCGCAACTACTGAGCCCATGTGTTCTGGAGCCCACAAACCACAACTAGAGAGCCCATGCGCCGCAACTAGAGAGATGCCCGCGTGCCACAACTAAGACCCAACCCAGCCAAATAAATAAATTAAAATAAAACAAACAAACAAACAAAATAAAACAGAAACAGACTCATAGATACAAAGAACAAACTGGTGGTTGCCAGAGGGGAGTGGGGATGTGGGACAGATGAAACAGGTGAAGGAGACTAAGAGGTACAAACTTCCAGCCACAAAATAAATAAGTCATGGGGATTTAATGTACACATAGGGAATATAGTCAAGAATACAGTAACAACTTTGTACGGTGACAGATGGTAACTGGTCTTATTGCAGTGATCATTTCATAATGTATATAAATATCCAATCACTATGTTGTACCCTGAAACTAATATAATATTGTATGTTACAACGCAATAATAAAAGGACAAGTCCTCTGTGTACCCTTCTCCCACAACCAGAACTCTGCCCTTGGATCTCTCCTACATCAAAATGTTAGATCCGGGAATTCTCTGACGGTCCAGCAGTTAGGACCCCATGCTTTCACTGCCGTGGGCCTGGGTTCCATCCCGGGTCGGGGAACTAAGGTCCCACAAACCGCATGGCAAAAGAAAAAAAAAAGAATGTTATAGCCAACACTGAATGGGACTGACAACGCCTGTCCCCAAGAGGCACTTAACAAAAGTGTGTCCAGCCTACAAGGAAAATAAACTATATATTGTAAGAGAGGAAAGCTATGTGGGAAATGGATTGAGTATTTTTAATAATAAATTGGTATAATTATTCTTTAAATGGTTTTAAATGATGAGGGGGAAAGCCCCAAATGTTCATTTGTTCATTCATTCGACGTTTCTCTCCCATGAGCCGGGAACAGCTGGAGGCCCTTCACGTGCCGCGTCGTTTAATCTCGGTCAATGCCCCCGATAATCCCAGAATGGGCGATTTTTTCTCATTTACAGCGGAGTCAAGGATAGGCCGTCACCCACCTGACACGCGTCTCAGCCAACGGCAGAACTGGTGCCTGCAGTTTTTACCTGATTCCATTAGCAGGGAAGCAGGAGGGGGCCTGTGTTCTTCATGCCTCTCCCTGGAGACATAGTCAGTCCGTGAAGGCTCAAATCAAGTTATCCAGGTGACCCTTCAAGCCACTTTTGTCTTTTTATTCACACCTAAACAGAGTCTTCAGGCAGAAACCAGAAACTAAAGGGCCCAGGAGGAGACAAGCGGCTTTTAATTAGTTGGAGGCTGTTCGCTCAGACGAAGATTCATTCCGTGTGCTTTTACCATCTCTTCCTTTGGAAGCACTTTCCTGCTTAAAAAGTGTATCTACAAGCAAGAGGGAAAAGTGAGAAGGATTCAATTCAATTCAGTCGTCCTCCATGGATTCAATTTTCTCAGAAGAGCTCTGGAAAACACAGGTCTGAGGGAAATAAAAGCTGACCTAGTTCAAATGGAATTTTGCAACGCGGAGGCGGTCTCTGCTCCCAGGACACAGGGTCTCTAGGAAGCCCCTAAGCGGCGTCGGCTGGTCCCTGGCGGTGCCTAATCCTTGCTTCCCAGGCCGCTCCTGGTCAAAGGCTCAGTGTAGCCGTAAGAAAACCCTTGATTTTCAGGCAACGCCGGACGAGGGACGGGGAGTCAAGCTGGGATTGTACGGCTTGTGCTTCGGCTCTGCTACCTCTGCACGTCTCGGGACCCACGCCCCCTCCCACCCGTCCCCCCACCTCCCCGAGCGTTCAAACCCCGATTCGGCTCCTCCCGGGGGACGTCAGAGGCCGCCCCCCAACGCCTGTCGGCTGTCAATCCAGGATGACAGCGCCTAACTGCGGACCGTCTCGAGGGTCAGGCGCATCCATACAGGATCCAGGGCCCCGGCGCCCCTCGCTGGCGTCTGTTGGTCCCCGTGAGCCCCGCGTCTCCTCCCCGCCTTGTTACTTTGTCAGCGCCCAGGGCGCCCCTCTGGGAGCCTGGGGCTCGGCTGCTGGGGTCTCCAGCTCTCTCTGGGGGCCCCGGCTGCTGCTCCCGTCCCCCCGCCGCTCTCCTCTGAGAGCCCCGCTGAGCTGCGTGCGCTTTTCCATTTTCATCCCCCGGGGAGGTCCAGCCCCCGGAGTCAGACACATGCCCTGCCGGCAGTGAATTCAGCCTGCTGGTACCTTGCACCCCAGTTGCAAGTTTGTGATGAGCAAACGGTTTCACTGCATTTTAAACCCTTTAAAGAAAAATCCGAGATGTCATCTGTGCTTGAAACACACCACCTGCTATACCTGCACTGTTGTTCCACAGGGCAGGTGCCAACCTCACCAGGCTGTGAGCACCTGAAATGGGGCTGGTCGGAATTGAGTGCTGTGACGTAAAATACACCCCAGATTTCAAAGACTTAATACAAAAAAATTAGAATGTAAAATGTTCAAATATATTTCTGTTGATTACATGTTAAGTTCCATAGGGTTAAATAAAACATATCATGAAAAAACCTCAACTGTTCGTTTTTACTTGTTTTAATGTGGCACTAGAAACATTTACTATGGCTCACATTGTATTTCCAGTGGCTCGCACTGTGCCAGACAAAACCTGGAAAGCACAGATACTATTACAGGAATACCGCAGTCATCAACAACGTCATACTGTTGGGGCAGCTTTTTCTCTGAAGAGATTAGGAAGCCAGCTGCGTATGTCACGTGCGCTACATAATCATTAATATTTTGAAACAGTGCTTGCAGCTGTTGTATTCTCCTTCTATGTGTTGTCTGACTGTTTCTTTTACTTTATTGAATAAGGTCACAGATAAATGATTTTCAGTTGGCAAAAAAGTTAAAAATCATGCATAGGGTTTTCTATTATAAGAGTAATATACCAGCTGATAAAGCATATGTCATCTCCTATGGATGATGATTCTCCTATGGAGAATTTATAATAATTTATAAAAATGGACTCCGTTTTCTGGTTTATTTATTTGATTGTCTTAACTCTTTTTCATACATTTCAAGCTATTTTTGTTAATATTATGTAAGCTATTTTGGATAAGCAAGTCACTTAAAAAATTTTTTAACTGCCAGTTGCTCATGCAAAAGTGAATCAAATTCAGTAATTACCTCAACAATTCCCATGGAAGTTGCATTATTTGAGGACAGCCACTTTTCATTGCAACATCAGAAGGACAAACTTTTCATTAAAAAATAATAAACACAACTCTGTCAAGCAATCAAGGTAACACTGTATTTCTTTGTTCTTTGAGACATAGAACATTTTTATTTGATTGATACGTGATCCAAGTACAGCCTTCTAGTGCTTTATAGAATCTTTATGACTTTTGAAGGTTCTTTCTTCATATGCACATCCAGTCTAAAAACTGGTCTGCTATAAGGAATATTTGTCCCTTTGAAAGCAGTTTAGAAATAAAATGACACATGCAGTCTTGGAACAGGCCAGCCAGAGTCTCATGATAGTTTTGATCATTTAAAAATTTTTTCCAGAATGTCTATTTTCAGAACATCTTTGTGTGTGTGTATGTGTGTGTGTGCTGTTTGATATTCTGTAAACATTAATGGGATAATAATTTGGGGGAAAAAAAGGAAACCAACGTTTTCATTAAATGGTGTCAAAAATTATTGCTCATTGTAGCAAGCTGAGATCACAGAATTTATCAGTCAGCGAATTCATCAAAATTAAGCCACTGTTGGCCTTTATGTACTGTTTGTACAAATTGTTTTACTTTGTTCTTATTTTAAACCTCCTTCTTCTTTTTTTCTTTCCTACTTAAGTGTCCTGACCTTCTTTATCTTTAAAAATTCTTCTGTGTCATTTTCATTGCCTGTATTTTCTTGCCTTTATTAAGTCATCTTATCCTTATCTTCATGAGTTTTAATTATTAAATTTTGGGGAGTTTTTTAGTTTCCAGTTTGCTGTATCAGAGAGGTTTTGATATTTTAAACTCTGTCAGTTTTTCTTCCTTACAATGTGGGCTTCCACTGGGCTACTTCTTTCTTATTGTATTTGAATTTTAGTATGAACAATAAATCTGAAGAAATATACCTAATTAATTTGAAACCAAGGCCTACAGTAAGCAATTCAAAGGTAATTTTATTTTTTAATATAAATTTATTTATTAATTTATATTTTATTTTTGGCCGTGTTGGGTCTTCATTGTGGTGCGCGGGCTTCTCATTGCGGTGGCTTCTCCTGTTGTGGAGCAAGGGCTCTAGGTGCGCGGGCTTCAGTAGTTGCAGCTCATGGGCTCAGTAGCTGTGGTGCACGGGCTTAGTTGCTCCGTGGCATGTGGGATCTTCCCGGACCAGGGCTCAAACCCATGTCCCCTGCATTGGCAGGTGGATTCTTAACCACTGCGCCACGCAGGGAAGTCCCAAAGGCAATTTTAAATGGTTATGATGCTGCTTTGTTGCATTGAACTGTGTAGCTGTTTAATCAAATCACTCTTCTGCTACATACATTGACTGATTGATGGTTGAGCTCAGGAGTTTTGTCACTGGACCACTTGTGTCAGTGACTGGCACATGGTTTCCTCTAGAACCACCAGACTCTGCTAGGACAAGACCTACGAGGATGCTGCCCATGGGGTGTGGCTTGTCGAGATGCACGAAAACATGGCTTCACACACACACGTTTCCCCGTGGGTAGGTTTGTGTCCTCACGCACAAGAAGTCTGATCAATTCTTCTCACTGGCTCCCGCCAACAAAGAAAAATACTGCACAGGGATTTTATCATTTTATACACTGGGTTATTGCGTCTGTTCCTGAGAGAAGAACGTTTCCCTTTTGACCAGGTGCTATTGAAAGCGGAATCCTCTACCTACCATCTTACACGTCTGATAATTGGGAGAACTTTCCAAGGACCGGTTTCTGTCTCCAAGTGACCGCGGGACACACACTTATCACAACCCGACCCTGGCCCTGCACCATGACATCACAGCAGGCAAGCCGGGGTGGAAGCAGGGAACCCCAGGGGACAGCTCCCAGTCATTTAACCCTGCACAAACGTGACAGTGAGCCCCATAAATATACGCCACGACCCAGCTGCACACATCCCCGATTCAACTGCCCTTTAGATGGAGCATCAAGACTCCATGCATGCTCTTCCCACCCTGGACACGAGAGAAAGCACAGAGGCACAGCGGGAGGGGACAGAGACAGAGGGCTGGACCAACGGTGCTTAAAATATCTTATTTTTCCTGTTGGTGGTATATTTTACAAGAACATGTGACCATGTGAGCACACTGCTAGGGCCCCTCCCAGGGTCTCGGAAGAGGCCCACACGGTGAGGGTCCCTGATGCATAAGCTTTACTAGCTTCACAGTGAGTCCGCCCCTACTCTGAGGTCAGCTTGAGCCGGGTTCCAGGACTGGCCCAGACGTCTCAATTCTCCTTTGTGCAAGGGCATCCCTCGCCCAGCCCCAGTGCCCTTTACCCAGATGGGGGCACCTTTTGTCTTCCTTGTGTGCAGGAGCATTCATCAACGTGGAGGGGCCCTATCTTCAAGCCCCCTCCCACCTCGGCATGGCATTGCCAATGTCTCCCAGGTGGGAATGGCTTAATGAAAGCATGTCCCTTCCTGGCCTGTCCTGATAACCAGAGCTCCCTTGGTCCTTGCTCTGAGTTATGGAAGAAACTATCATTAGGCGAAGACTATGAAAAGTTAAACAAACTTTTTCAGGCAAAATTCTAGGAAGCGACACAAACTTAGCCTGTTGACAACGAGAGAAGAAAGTTCCCAAGTATATAATGTGATTTATCATAATGTAGATAAGTTGTAAGTGATTCTGGGAAGAGCATCAAACGTCAGCATAGATGATGTAATGCAAACCCCAAAGAATTTTTAAGCCAGTTGTGACATTTGAGACGGGATGTGATAGCTGCCTTCAATAATTGCTGTGTCTACTTACAAGGAAAAGGATGAATAACTTAGCTTGGTGCAAAGCAATCTAAATTCAATCAGTGAATTAAAGTAAGTAAAAAATAATTAGGGGCAAATGTTGTGAAACTCCATTAGGTTATGGAAATCTCCCAAAGGAGATGCAAATAACACCATTACTCAGAACTGAAAAAACAATATTATCACTGCATGTGTTACGAGTAACTGTGCTGTGCTTCTTCCAGGGCACTAAAGGGATGTCCAGATACATGTTTACTCTTTCTTTTTCCACAAGGTATGATTCTGTGGGAACCACATCTTTGTTTACCCAGCGCTAAATTATGAGAACAAATTTCTTCATTAATATAATACTTAAAATGTAAAGACTGTTGACTAGGGAGTTTAATTACTTAAAGCCCTAATTAAAATGCAGTCATTTCATACAGTAGCTGAATTTTCCATGCAAGCTAATTAATTTGATGCTATCCAATGAAGAATGTCAAGCTGGGGAGAAAAAGATGAGAGCACGGATGACAAGTAAGCTTCATCTAGCAACAAGACTACTCTAACTTAGTAGTAGTGTTTGCTTGGAGATCTCGGTCGAGAAAGATAATACCATGATCCATCAGTGATGGCTGCCAAGGCTTAGGACAAGCCAGCGGCAGCCTGTCTGCCATTTGCAAAGCTGCTGGACCACAGCTACTGGTCAGGATCCAACACACCCCAGGCAGTGTGGACATCCAGGGCCAGCGTTCTGGGCTGAGACTCTCTGCTCCTCCCCTAAAGGGAGCAAGTGACCAGGAACCCATGTTGTAGGCGCCCCCCTCCTTAGGCTCTGGAATGCAATAGAGTCGTATCCACTACAGGGAGACCTTAGGGGTCTTTTTACACAACTGCAACATTTCGATTATGAGGAAGCTGAGGCCAGAGAAGCTATTTCACCCACTGTGGCCATAAGACAACTTAGAGGCAGCGTTGGGACCAGACCCCAAGCTTCCTGGCACCCAGACCTGCCCCCCTGTCCCCCAACCTGCACACTGGTCCCAGGTCCTGCACAGCTACAACAGATTAGCCCTAAAGCAGCGGACATACTCAACCTCTGGGCTGTTGGCCATCTGCACTCACTGGCTCTGTTCCTGTTTCATTTTGGTGTCAAAGGCCTAACATCCTCTTGTCCTTCAGGGTCCAGTGGCTCACAGGCGCACTGAAATTCAGGAACAGCAACAAAGGTGGCTCTGAAGTGTCTAGTCAGTGCTCAGGCTGCAAAGTAGTGTCATTTGTCATGTGAGCTCTGAATCGGGATGCTCTTGACCTGCATCTGGAGAACCCTGAACAAGCCCACATTTCCTTCCAGTCTTTGAGCGGCGAGAGCCCATGAGGGCACAAATGAGTCAGACCTGGTTTCAGGCTGACCTTGGGATGACCTTCAGAGCAATCTGCCTATGAGAGGCCTAGAAACAGAGGAGCAGCTCCCCCGCCTTGCCACGGGATCATCACCCAGCACAGGACCACCTGGTCCGTTTCACTCGGCTCCCTTTCCCTTGCACTTTCTCTCTTCCCATTGGGCACCTGACAGCATGACGACACCACTTCATTCTTCCGAGGACCTGGCAGGACGCGGACAGAACAGGTAGAATAGAATTCATATCAGCAGAAAGCTGGGCCCTCCCACCTCCTTCCCAGGACAATGTATGTTTCATCAGCGCCCTTTTGAGCTTTCTTCTTTGTGTTACTTCCTAGGTTTGGCCTCAGGCCACAGCCGGCGGGTGGTGGGGGGGTGATGAACAGGACACCCAGTGGGGAAGATGAACCATCCCTGGCGCTGGCGTGGGTATCTGTTTTCTTTATACAGGCAGTGCCTTTGGCTAGACCACCAGGCAGTGTTGCTCTGGCATAACCCAGATTGCAGCCAATAAACACGGAACCCAGCACAGTGTCCCCAGTCCTCAGAGACCCTGCTTCCCGGGAGCCTGGGCAGACAGCAACTACCCTGCCAGCTGCCCCCCGAATCTTCACATGTACACCCAGGGCTCTGTAAAGGGGTCCATGTCTCTGCATCATTACCTAATGTTTAAAAATGAAATATCCAACTGCTAATGCAAAGCATCTAACACAGTGCCTGGCACATGGTAAGTGGTAGGTACCATTAACTATTAATATAAGTATTATGATTCTTATTGTGTAAGTAGTACTATCCCATAGTGTGTAATGCTATGTACCCAAATCTTCATAAGAGCTGGCATATTATAGAACTTTGCAGCTATTAAATAATTTTCAGTCATAATCCCATTTGATCCTCAGAAAAATACCTTAAAATCCACCTCTACATAAAGTTTTCTCCATTGGTTCCAATCTCTTTCTTTTCTGAACCACCATAGAATTTTATTTGTCTCTATTTGTCCCTCAACCCCTGCCATCCCCTCAACACACACACACACACACACACACACACACACACACACACAAAACCCGGGAATCATGCATGTCCTCTGTGGCACTGCTCTGAGCCCCAGCAGGTGACATCAGCTGGGTCCCCCGATGGCTGGACTTGGTCAGTGGAAAGTACCAGCAGGAGATCAGAGAATGTGTAGTCAGGCATTAGGGCTCTCCTGGTAAACAGAACCAACTGTGTGTGTGTGTTTTTGTGTTTGTAATATATGTATTAAGAGGTGTTTTATAAGAAATTGGCTCGGGCTTCCCTGGTGGCGCAACGGTTGCGCGTCCGCCTGCCGATGCAGGGGAACCGGGTTCGCGCCCCGGTCTGGGAGGATCCCACGTGCCGCGGAGCGGCTGGGCCCGTGAGCCATGGC
>NC_041233.1:85805574-85816817 GCF_002837175.3 Physeter macrocephalus
CTGCGCGTCCGGAGCCTGTGCTCCGCAACGGGAGAGGCCACAACAGAGGGAGGCCCGCATACCACAAAAAAAAAAAAAAAAAAAGAAAGAAATTGGCTCACGTAATGATGGAGGCTAAGCCCCGGGATCCTTTTTCCTGGGGATCCAGAAAAAACGATAGTTTGCATATTCTTCAAGAAGATGTCCATGGGGCTTCCCTGCTGACACAGTGGTTAAGAACCCGCCTGCCAATGCAGGGGACACGGGTTCGAGCCCTGGTCCGGGAAGATCCCACATGCCACGGAGCAACTAAGCCCGTGCGCCACAACTACGGAGCCTGTGCTCTAGAGCCCGCGAGCCACAACTACTGAGCCCGCGAGCCACAACTACTGAAGCCCACGCGCCTAGAGCCCGTGCTCTGCAACAAGAGAAGCCACCGCAATGAGAAGCCCGCACACCGCAACGAAGAGTAGCCCCAGCTCGCCGCAACTAGAGAAACCCCACGCAGCAACAAGGACCCAACACAGCCAAAAATAAATAAAGAAAAAGAAAAAGAAGATATCCATGCTGGGTCTGTCTGTGAATCTATACCCATACCCAAGTATCTATGTATCTATAGTATATGAAGTGACAGAGTCCTGGTTCTGGCAACATGGGCATTTGAACTAAAATAAGCTCCATCTCATCTACAAACATAAACTATAACAAAGATTGTAAACACATAGCCAATATTGAAAAAACAAATGGACTTTCTTCAATTATCAGCAACAGCAGAAAGGTCTTGGGCAGGGTGAGAGGCTTACAAGCTGCCTCGGGTGGCCCCCGAGACATCAACCTGAATACAGGTCCAAAAGAGTGAGGTTTTAATGCTCCAAGAAGGGCATTTTGATGTGGTCTTAGGCTCTGCAAAGGAGGGAGCTGAAACTGGGAAATAACTTATACAGCTAAGTCCCTAGAAAGAAGTTCTAGAAAAACTCTACTAGTAGCTTGTTCCTTGAAAGGATTTTGGAATAAAAATCAAATAAATGAACAACAACAAAAATTCTTCCGTGACAATGAAAATCCAATCCTGAAACCCCCGCAAAGTATAGAGTCCTCATTTATGGGCTCGTAACCCGTATAATTAACACAAAAGTGGTTTCCAGATTATTGAAACCCATGGAGCACTTGGCAAAAGAAAATGCAAAACAAGTCTGTAGGGACATTTTCTTACCAAGCTCATGCGACACCCACAGAAACAAACAACTTCAGTTGAAGATGAGCTCAGGGTGAAAAGTTACAAACCACAAAAGAAAATGAATCATCATAAGGAAACTATGTGCTCCCCACCAAATTGAAATATTAGAAAGAGACTATATAATACTATGTTTCAATCATTAAAAAGTTAAAAAGAGGGAATAGAAGCCGTATGAAAGATCACGCACTAAAGAAAGGAGAATCAAAACAGAACTAAAAATGAAACATGTAGTTATTGAAGTTAAAAATTCCAAATATGGGTTAAATAACAAATCAGATACAATGGAAGAGAAGAATGACCTGAGGAAATACCCCAGAATTCAGAGAGAAAATGATTCTAAGAGGTAAATGACAGTGAGTTTAACAGCATATTCAAATTTACACCTAGATACACAGCACTTACTTTCGGTAGGTGTTCTCGACAAATATCATCTCACTCAATCCTCGTAACAATCTTATGATCTAGCTTCACTTATTTTCACTTCAGTTATTATCACCTCATGGCTGTTCCCAGTCCATCCTTCACTAACCCCACATGCCCCAGTGGCCGAGGGCTTTAGTCCCAGCATGTCTACAAACACTCTTTCATTCCTAGCCTCACAGCAGTCCTTCAAGGACAAGGGCAGGAATTACCCTCTGTGTTAGGCAGATGGGGCAGTGGAGACACAGAGCTCAGGAAACCTGCCTCCATCCATGCAGTCATGTAGTGACTTCAGGACTCGCACGGCCTTCTGCCTCGGTTTGTTGCTCGTGTCACCTTGTAACATTATCCTAAAATGGTGATGGTGGAAACCCC
Source organism: Physeter macrocephalus (assembly GCF_002837175.3). NCBI lineage: Eukaryota > Metazoa > Chordata > Mammalia > Artiodactyla > Physeteridae > Physeter > Physeter macrocephalus. The sequence goes on from NC_041233.1 coordinate 85,807,586, forward strand.
AGCATGATGGGGTGTCCAGGAGTTTCCTTTCTTCCTGGTCTGTACCACTTTCTTCACGCAAATAGCACAAGATCTCTGAGGTCTTGAGGTCTATAAAAATGCAAGGAAATTCCATGACCTCCGAACCCCCAACAGCCCAAATGCCACCTTCTGGGTGAAGACTGCTCTCCCCCTACCTCCCCGTCTCTCCCTTTCCAGGGAAGACTCGTCACCCTTCCCTCCGTGCTCTGACATCCCTTTGCACAGGACTCTACTAAAAGTTTTCACTTCATGTTACAGTTAGCTGTCATAGGTCTGGCTTTCCAGCTAGAATGAGTTCCTTAATGGTGGGTCTATATCTTCTTCTATTAGGGCCCTGGCCCCTCAAATTAGTAGTTTGGAGCAAGTTTAAGAAAGGGACTGTTAAAAAAAAAAAAAAAGAAAAGAAAGAAAGGGATTGTTTACAAAGATGGGACTAGGATTTAAGAAAAAGAAAGAAATCACACAGTATCTTTCCTTCCCCCCCCACCCCACCCATGTATTTACACACACAACCCCCCAGACCTGACCCATTACTGGAACCCTTCCGGAACAGAGAAAGCCATATGGGCACAGCTGCCGACAGGAGCCGACCCTAACCAGAAGCCAGAGGGCAAGAGTCAGCCTGCCAGAGCGGAGCGGGGAGGGCGGGGCAGAGAGCAGGACAAATGGAGGGCGTGCCCAAATCTGTGCTTTCCCAGCATGCAGCAGGGCGCTCAGCACACAGCCGGTGGACAGAAATACTTTTGATTGAATTACTGAATCTTAGATATTCCTCACTGATATACCCTAGAATGGTAGAAAACATTTTTAGCATTGCTACAGCGTAGTGATCACAGTTTAAACCAGAGAAGTACCAAACATATGATCAAAGATTAAAGTGTTATGTTGCCATAATGAACTCAGGTTTCTAAACCAAAACCTAAAACTCATTGTTCTATTTAAGAATATTATAGCCAAGGTATACAGTGCTGTATGAGTATGAGGTTATAATCCTTCCCTACTAAATGGATTCCAATAAGGATCCTGAATGCTCCTTAATATTAGAAAAATACATTTTTTGTTCTACTTTTCTTGCCCAAGTGCTGCAGCTCCTCAGGCTGCTGTGTAATTAAATCACTGTGAGACTTAGAATGACAAACGCCACCACTTACGACAAACAAGCCCAAATGCCTCAGCGTCACCACCTCTGAAGAAGGCAGACAGTGGGTCCAGAACTCCCCAAACAGGTACTGTGGGTCCTCTGGTTTCCAAAGCTCTTTTCACCAGCAGTCAGATTCTCTGCTTTTATAAGTATGTCCGTATGGTGATTTTTGCAGCATGAAATCCTTATTTTAAAGGCCACTCAGGGGCTTCCCTGGTGTCGCAGTGGTTGAGAGTCCACCTGCCAATGCAGGGGACGCGGGTTCGTGCCCCGGTCCGGGAAGATCCCACATGCCGCGGAGCGGCTGGGCCTGTGAGCCATGGCCGCTGAGCCTGCGCGTCCGGAGCCTGTGCTCCGCGGCGGGAGGGGCCACAACAGTGAGAGGCCCGCGTACCGCAAAAAAAAAAAAAAAAAAAAAGGCCACTCAGTATGCATTTGTCTAATTTACTATTTAACAAAAATGCCCTGAAGGGTTTGCATCACACACCCAAACGCCTGGCACATCTGAAGTTGATAAACCGAGATTGTGGCTCCAACCGCAAACTCACCAGCGACCACCAATTTGCTGAAAATGAATAGCTTAAGCCATTAATCACCCAGGGCAGTTGGTCCAGGACTTGTGGTCACTGGTAGTCCCCTCTCTCTTTCTCAGAAGTGTTTTGATTGGTCCATAAGTTATATGGTCGCCCTACTTAAGACCCACTATCAGTCTGATCTTCAAGACTCTCGGTATGTAGATGACACCCTCAAGCAGCACCTTCGCTGACATTAAAATCTCGATGTCCGGGCTTCCCTGGTGGCGCAGTGGTTGAGAGTCCGCCTGCCGATGCAGGGGACGCGGGTTCGTGCCCCGGTCCGGGAGGATCCCACATGCTGCGGAGCGGCTGGGCCCGTGAGCCACAATTACTGAGCCTGCGCGTCCGGAGCCTGTGCTCCGCAACGGGAGAGGCCACAACAGCGAGAGGCCCGCGTACCGCAAAAAAAAAAAAAAAAAATCTCGATGCCTGTGCTGTCATCTGTCAGTTCATTGCCATGTTGTATAAACCTCCTGCAGCTGCTGTAACAAAGTGTCACAGACTTGGTGGCTTAACACAGCAGACATTTGTTGGCTCACTGTTCTGGTGACTAGGAGTCCAAAATCAGGGTGCAGGCTGGTGTGCACCCCTTCTAAAGCTCTGAGGGGAGCCCATCCTTCCCTTCTCCAGCTCCCCCTGGCAGCAGGAGCCCTCGTGTTCCCGGCTGTCGCCACCTCACTCCCGTCTCTGCCTCTTCCCCTCGCGGTTTCCTCCTTCTGTCTATGATAAGCTCCGGGTCTCATCCTTATAAGGATGCCTGTCATTGGAGTTCTGTCCCACCAGGATAATACAGGATGAGCTCTTCACCTTGAAATCCTTCACTACATCTGCAAAGACTCTGTTTTGTTGTTTTTTTCAAGTAATGTCACATTCATAGGTCCCAGGGGTCAGGACTTGGACAGATCTTTTGGGGGGCCACCATTTAACCCACTACACATATTAAGTGAAGCTTACATTTTCTAATTATATTTTTGAAAGTGTGGGATTTCTGTGCTACATCTTTAAAGATCCTGTTGAGTCACTTACACTTGACATAATTATATACCAGATGTCCCCATTACAAATTAAAAACCAATTGAGGACAGCCTCGCTGGGCCCTGCCCTGAGAAGTCTGCTTTCTATAACACTCTCCACGGCAGATGAGTCCAGTTCATTCAGAGGGTCCATCACTGGGAATAGGGTGACGGGACTGAGGCACTTGCCTAGGGCACAAAATTTAAGCGAGTGCCCAAAATCTCAGTGATCAAGATAAGTAATCTACTAGATATTAGGTACTGTGTGTCTAATATATTAGATAGACATTACTTATCTCGATCATTAAGGTCTCTGGCATCCCCTGTAAGCATGCAAGTTGAGAGCCTCATTGGCCTCAGCCTAGGCTCTACATCTTCTGCTATTTTCCTTTGTAAGAGCGGGCATAGCTCCTGTATTTGCAGTGTTGTCTAATAATGAATGTACAAAATCTGCTCTTTCCTTTCCACTCTCAGTATTTCTCAGCATCATAATCTGCATCTCCCATAAATAAACACAGAATGTAAATGTTTCGGAGGGTTACGTTTCCTCAGTCCCTTCCCTGTACCTCAGTCCCTTCCCTGTCCCTCACCACCAGCCTGCCCCACAGTCTCTTCCGATCGTAGAGCCCAGAGAAAAAACAACAGACTTTCTAATTTTCCCTTTTTGGCCATCAAACCAGTGGACACCAGGTTTTTTTCTTGATGGAAAAGGTAACTTTAAATCAACTCGGGACCTCACGCTCATCTCATGAGATGTTTCTTTCTATTGGAAACATGTAGTGTGTTACCACCACTGTATCTCATTCCGACAAGTCACTCTCAAACTTCTGAAGATCACAAGCCACCATCCTGAAAGGCTGGCCCTACCAGCAGTATCTTCCAAGTTAAGCCAGCAGGATCTGAGAAACCTGGCCCCGACGACCTCAGCCCCTGGTCCTCACCCAGAGCCCTTCTCCAACACATCACTTCTGGAGAATTCCAGCCTGTTCTGACATTGCCCTCCTTCACCTCAGAGAGTTCTCAGGGCTTATGGGATCTCTCCCCAAAGAGTCTTGGTCTGCATCTCTGAGCCTAACTCAGAGCCCCTCTTTCACGAGAGTGCAAGCGCTGTCCTTCTCAACCAGGTGGTGTGCCACGTGCATCTAAGCAGCCCGGGGAGGCCCCACGGCCCCCAGCAAGTCTCAGGAGAGACCGTCCACTGCTCAGGGTTTGCTCAGCTTCACTGTCAGGACAGAATAGAACTTCATGGTTGGTTTCCTTCCTGAGCAATCACTCCTTCAAAGTCACTGTTTGGGTGTGAAGTCAAGTCAGAGCAAGGCAGCAAATTGTGTGGAGACAGTTGAAATTTTTTATGGGTTGTTTATGTGGTTCCAAATAGGAATGCTTAAGAAAGAAAGAGAATTTCCTGACTTGACTTTTTATTTCAAGCCCAAACATGTTGGTCTAGTGGCTATTAGCTATTCATTAATAGCTCATTAATAGATTGAATCATGTTATTTCTGTTTTCAACTTGATTTGCTTATTGGTCTTTAGTCTTAGCACTCTCAAAGGACATTGTTTCTAAATAACTGAAAAACTATAGCCTTTGGAGCTTGTAAAGAAAAATAATTTATCCTTTTGTCATGTCCAAGAAATTTTGTTATGTATATAAACAGCTCATACAACTCAACATCAAAATAACAAACAACCCAATTAAAAAATAGGCAGAAGACCAGAATAGACATTTTTCCAAAGAAGATATGCAAATGGCAAGCAGGCACATGAAAAGATGCTCTACATCACTAATCATCAGAGAAATGCAAACCAAAACCACAATGAGATATCAGCTCACAGCTGTCAGAATGGCTATCATCAAAAAGAACACACACACACACAGAAAAAAAAAAAAAGAACACAAATAACAAATGTTGGCAAGGATGTGAGGATAGGGAACCCCCATACACTATAGGTGGGAATGTAAATTGGTGCAGCCACTGTGGAAAGCAGTACGTAGATTTCTCAAAATACTAAAAATAGAACTACCATCTGACCCAGAAATTCTACTCCTGGGTATATATCTGAAAAAAAAATGAAAACACTAATTAGAAAAGATACATGCAACCCAATGTTTATAGCAGCGTTATTTATAATTGCCAAGATACGGAAGCAACCTAAGTGCCCATCAACCCATCAACAGATGAATACACACACACACACACACACACACACACACACACACACAATGGAATAAAGTCAGCCATAAAAAACAACAAAATTTTGCCTTTTGCAACAACATGGATAGACTTGGAGGGCATTATGCTAAGTGAAATAAGTCAGACAGAGAAAGAAAAATACTGTATGATATCACTTATATGTGGAATCAAAAAATAAAACAAACTAGTAAATATAATAAAAAAAGAAACTGACTCACAGACATAGAGAACAAACTAGTGGTTGCCAGTGGGGAGAGAGAAAGGAGGATATAGAAGTAGAGGATTAAGAGGTACAAACTATTATATGTAAAATAAATAAGCTACAGGGATATATTGTACAACACAGGAAATATTTTATAATAAATATAAATGGAGTATAATCTTTAAAAATTGTGAATCACTACGTTGTACACTTGTAACTTATTTAATATTATACATCAACTATACTTCAATTTTTTAAATTTGTTTTTAACTAAAAAAAAAAGAAATCTGTTTTGTGTAGAGAAGAGTCAACTAATTACTCTTCTCAAATGTTAATTGTGGTACCAGTACTTGGTCACTTGGGATCTTTGTATAATAATAATAGGCTTTGATGTAGGCTACAGTATTTATGTACTGTAACATAAATATAAATTACATTTGTGTTAGAGAATTTCCTGCACAGCTACTCTGAAGTTAATGAATCTGTGCAATACATTAAAAAACAAAAAAAAAAGAAATTTGTTACCATGTGGTTTACTAAATAAACCATTGGGTTGAGAACAATTATAAAAATACACTCATATTCTTTCAGTTTCTGCATCATTAAACTAGTAAGACAGAGGGACAATCAACCAATCAATAATTTAATGCCTACTAAAAATATGAGGCAATATCTATTATCAATTATCATAGAGAACAGTCACTCATAAGCTAAAATCACAGATAATATTAAAAGTCATATATTTATTGGCTTTTGCGTATAATGCTTGCAGATCATTTATTTTTAAAGTTGTATTTTGGAGAGGCTAGTATTGAATTACATTATTTGAGCACATAAAGTTGGGCAATAAAGAAAGTGACCTGAGAGTTTGTTGGGAACCAGAGGAGACTTCAGTTTGAGACTGAGAAAAAAGAAAAAATGAAAAAAACAAAAATAAAAACCATGAGACTGAATAACCTGGAAAACATAATTGAGAATAGGTCTATTCTAGTCACGGCTATAAGATAAAGGGACAGTATCTCATGTGAAGTTGAGATAACCAGTATAAGACTTGGTAGTCACATTCACTGTCAGAAGAGGAAGAATTAGGAGAGAGAACAAGAGACCAAAGTCAAGGGAAGGGAAGAGGCTGTGGCTGGGAGGACTTCCTTGGCTCTCTTCGCCTCTTCCTGGTGGCAATCGTTACCTTTCCACTCAGTTCCCACTGCAAAGGGAAGGGAGGCAGGTTGAGAAAGAGCACACCTGACAGTTGGAACCAGATGTAATATTGCTGGTTTGTTTCCCAGAGATGACTTTGCTAACATAGACCCAGGCCCACCTGTAGGGCTGCACGTTCTCTTAGACTCCGGCTACAGGCCACAGGACACCAAGTGTTCCAAAAGAAAAATAATTAGGCACATCCACAGCTGTGTGCATTTAACACTCAGACCAACGCCACTGCTGCTCATCAGCCCCTGTGGAGCTAGAGGGCCCTGGGAGCACGGCCCCCAGGCCCTCATCCTCCTGCTCTGCTGCAGGTGCCCTCAGGCACCAGGGGCTCAGTTGTGGGGTCATGGCTCACTTCCTTTATGGTGTCTGAGCCGAGCTTGGACAGCTCCACCATCAATTACCTCTTTTGGCACTTGGTTTTAGCAAAGTTGAAACATCGTGTGGAGCTTATTAAAAGAGAAAACTGATGCTCTGAGGATTCTACAAAAGCCATACATAACTAAAACTTAAAAAAGAAAAAGTGAGGCCAAACCAAGAAGAGTACATTCTGGGGTACTCTTGTACCATTTCCTTGAACAGTGATGCAGAGAATCTGAGTTGGGTTTGAATTCCAAAGGTGAAATTTCCAGAGCATTACACATAGTGCCCTGTCCCTTGGCCACAAGAGGAGGTAGTGATTTAAACTTGTTAGGGGTGGAGGGCAGTGAATGAAATATTATCATGTCAAAAGGCCAGTGGGACTGCTGATTAGACAGGCTTCCTATGTAAATGGATCCAGCCTCAACAGTAACTCTCTGACACAAAATCTATGGTCTGTTTGCAAAGGCAAAAACACAGAGAGCTGACCCATAGCAGCAAATCACTAAGAAAAAGGTGATTTGGCTTCTTTGTCCCAAGTGTTTTGTATGTGCTGTGTTACACTTTTGAGGTCACAGGAGATAGAAGGTTTTTAAAAATATAACTTTTCTCAATGTGTATTCCTCCTCAAAAATTTCAGTCCCCAGGTAGAAGCACGTGCACTCACTCCCTCTTGTGAGAGCACCGGAATCACAGCTAACTGCTGAACAATCATCGACACGAAGACACTGGAACTCACCCAAAAAAGATACCCCACATCCAAAGACAAAGAAGAAGCCACAATGAGATGGTAGGAGGGGCACAATCACAATAAAATCAAATCCCGTAGCTGCTGGGTGGGTGACTCACAAACTGGAGAACACTTGTGCCACAGAAGTCCACCCACTGGAATGAAGGTTCTGAGCCCCATGTCAGGCTTCCCAACCAGGGGGTCTGGCAACGGGAGGAGGAATTCCTAGAGAATCAGACTTTGAAGGCTAGTGGGATTTGATTGCAGGACTTTGACAGGACTGGGGGAAACAGAGACTCCGCTCTTGGAGGGCACACACAAAGTAGTGTGTGCATCGGGACCCAGGGGAAGGAGCAGTGACCCCAGGGGAGACTGAACCGGACCTACCTGCTAGTGTTGGAGGGTCTCCTGCAGAGGCGGGGGGTGGCTGTGTCTCACTGTGAGGACAAGGACACTGGAAGCAGAAGTTCTGGGAAGTACTTCTTGGCGTGAGCCCTCCCAGAGTCCAGCATTAGCCCCCCCAAAGAGGCTGTAGCCTCCAGTGCTGGGTTGCCTCAGGCCAAACAACCAACAGGGAGGGAACCCAGCCCCACCCATCAGCAGACAAGCAAATTAAAGTTGTACTGAGCTCTGCCCACCAGAACAACTCCCAGCTCTACCCACCACCAGTCCCTCCCCTCAGGAAGTTTGCACAAGCCTCTTAGAAAGCCTCATCCACCAGAGGGCAGACAGCAGAAGAAAGTAAATTTACAATCCTGCAGCCTGTGGAACAAAAACCACATTTACAGAAAGATAGACAAGATGAAAAGGCAGAGGGTTATGTACCAGATGAAGGAACAAGATAAAACACCAGAAAAACAACTAAATGAAGTGGAGATAAGAAACATTCCAGAAAAAGAATTCAGAATAATGAGAGTGAACATGATCAAGGAACTCGAAAAAAGAATGGAGGCAAAGGTCGAGAAGATGCAAGAAATATTTTACAAAGACCTAGAAGAATTAAAGAACAAAGACCTAGAAGAATTAAAGACAAACAAATAGAGATGAACAATACAATAACTGAAATGAAAAATACACTAGAAGGAATTAATAGCAGAATAACTGAGGCAGAAGAACGGATAAGTGATCTGGAACACAGAATGGTGGAATTCACTGCAATGGAACAGAATAAAGAAAAAAGAATGCCAAGAAATGAAGACAGCCTAAGAGACCTCTGGGACAACATTAAACGCAACAACATTTGCATTATAGGGGTCCCAGAAAGAGAAGAGAGAGAGAAAGGACCTGAGAAAATATTTGAACAGATTATAGTCGAAAACTTCCCTAACATGGGAAAGGAAATAGCCACCCAAGTCCAGGAAGCACAGAGAGTCCCAGGCAGAATAAACCCAAGGAGAAACACACTGAGACACATAGTAATCAAACTGACAAAAATTAAAGACAAAGAAAAATTATTGAAAGCAACAACAGAAAAATGACAAATAACATACAAGGGAGAGCCCAAAAGGTTAACAGCTGATTTCTCAGAAAAAACTCTACAAGCCAGAAGGGAGTGGAATGATATATTTAAAGTGATGAAAGGGAAGAACCTACAACTAAGATTACTCTACCCACAAGGATCACATTCAGATTCGACAGAGAAATCAAAAGCTTTACAGACAAGCCAAAGCTAAGAGAATTCAGCACCACCAAACCAGCTCTACAACAAATGCTAAAGGAACTTCTCTAAGTGGGAAACATAAGAGAAGAAAAGGACCTACAAAAACAAACCCAAAACAATTAAGAAAATGGT
>NC_041233.1:85817159-85817567 GCF_002837175.3 Physeter macrocephalus
GCATCTTTTCTGACCACAATGCTATGAGATTAGAAATGAATTACACGGAAAAAAACGTAAAAAACACAAACACATGGAGGCTAAACACTACGTTACTAAATAAGCAAGAGATCACTGAAGAAATCAAAGAGGAAATAAAAACATACCTAGAGACAAATTACAACAAAAACACGACAATCCAAAACCTGTGGGATGCAGCAAAAGCAGTTCTAAGAGGGAATTTTATAGCAATACAAGCCTACCTCAAGAAACAAGAAAAATCTCAAGTAAAAAAATCTAACCTTACACTTAAAGGAACTAGAGAAAAAAGAAAAAACAAAACCCAAAATTAGTAGAAGGAAACAAATCATAAAGATCAGAGTAGAAATAAATGAAATAGAAACAAAGAAAACAATAGCAAAGATCAAT
>NC_041233.1:85818695-85819645 GCF_002837175.3 Physeter macrocephalus
GCAAATCAATCAATGTGATACACCATATTAACAAATTGAAGAATAAAAACCATATGATCATCTCAATAGATGCAGAAAAAGCTTTTGACAAAATTCAACACCCATTTATGACAAAAACTCTCCAGAGGGACTTCCCTGGTGGTGCAGTGGTTAAGAATCTGCCTGCTAATGCAGGGGACACAGGTTCGAGCCCTGGCCTGGGAAGATGCCACATGCCACGGAGCAACTAAGTCCATGCACCACAACTACTGGGCCTGTGCTCAAGAGCCCACGAGCCACAACTACTGAGTTCATGTGTTGCATCTACTGAACCCCACATGATTAGAGCCCATGCTCCACAGTAAGAGAAGCCACCACAATGAGAAGCTCGTGCACCACAGCGAAGAGTAGCCCTGCTTGCCACAACTAGAGAAAGCCTGCACGCAGCAATGAAGACCCAACACAGCGAAAAATAAACAAACAAATAAATAAATTTATTAAAAAATAAAAAAAGAACTGTCCAGAAAGTGGGCATAGAGGGAACCTACCTCAACATAATAAAGGCCATATACTACAAACCCACAGCAAACATCATTCTCAATGGTGAAAAACTGAAAGCATTCCTCTAAGATCAGGAACAAGACAAGGCTGTCCACTCTCGCCACTATTATTCAACATAGTTTTGGAAGTCCTAGCCACAGCAATCAGAGAAGAGAAAGAAATAAAAGGAATACAAATTGGAAAAGAAGAAGGAAAACTGTCCCTGTTTGCAGATGACATGATACTATACATAGAGAATCCTAAAGATGCCACCAGAAAACTACTAGAGCTAATCAATGAATTTGGTAAAGTTGCAGGGTACAAAATTAATGCACAGAAATCTCTTGCATTCCTATATGCTAATGATGAAAAATCTGAAAGAGAAATTAAGGAAACACTCCCATTTACCACTGCAACAAAAAGAATAAAAT
>NC_041233.1:85819740-85820192 GCF_002837175.3 Physeter macrocephalus
GAATAAACCTATCTAAGGAGACAAAAGACCTGTATGCAGAAAACTGTAAGACACTGCTGAAAGAAATTAAAGATGATACAAACAGCTGGAGAGATAACCCTGTTCTTGGATTGGAAGAATCAATATTATGAAAATGACTATACTACCCAAAGCAATCTACAGATTCAATGCAATCCCTATCAAACTATCAATGGCATTTTTTACAGAACTAGAACAAAATATCTTAAAATTTGTATGGAGACACAAAAGACCCCAAATAGCAAAGCAGTCTTGAGGGAAAAAAACGGAGCTGGAGGAATCAGACGCCCTGATTTCAGACTATACTACAAAGCTACAGTAATCAAGACAGTATGGTACTGGAGCAAAAACAGAAATATAGATCAATGGAACAGGATAGAAAGCCCAGAGATAAACCCATGCACATATGGTCACCTTATCTTTGATAAAGGAGG
>NC_041233.1:85822898-85871587 GCF_002837175.3 Physeter macrocephalus
CTGCTGAGGCTGCGCGTCCGGAGCCTGTGCTCCGCAACGGGAGAGGCCACGACAGTGAGAGGCCCGCGTACCGCAAAAATAAATAAAGAAAGAAAGAAAGAGAGGAAAAACGTTTACTAACTCATGTATAACCAACATAAGCTGATACAGAGCAAGATTTAAAGAAACTCAAACACCCAGATATATTTTGGTACTACATGAACTAAAATTCAAGTTTAACGTTTCTGACTTTAAGGTAAGACTCACTGAGCCTTTTCTTAAAATCAGAAATTAACTAAGAAATTATACACACAGAACAATCTCATTTGACAAGAAAGCTTATTGTTTTAGCTGTCAGACCTTTAATTACTTCCTTATTCTAATTACTAGGACTTTATCTATTTCCTAATTATCCCAGGAATCTAAATTCCCTGAATCTTCTTTTCTAGGAGAAAGTTACTTTTCTTCCTGTGTGTTCACTTCCTTATGGCTAGCAGGAAAAAAGAAAAAAAAAAGAAAGAGAGAAAGAAAAAAAAACTATGGCATACACTACTAACTTCCTTTGAATGTCTTTCTCATTTCCAAATTGTATGTTACATCGAATAATTTCCTTGTTTAACCTTACAACGTTTAGTGCTGAGACTTTTTAACTTTTGCAGTTTTATTGAGATGTAATTGACATACCATATACATTTAAGGTGTACAGCGTAATGATTTCATTTCACTTCATTTCATATATTGTGAAGTGATTAAGAGACTTCCCAAACGGGTCAAACCTTTTCTCTTTTTCTGAACGTTTTAAGATAAAACCACACCCAAGAAGTATCTTAAGCCAAGCTATTCAGTAGTTTTAAAAAATACTTATTTAGAAAAAATAATTTAAGCCATCTTGTTATACCTTCCGTTATTTCCCACCATCAAATTTGTTGATTATACTTATTTTACACATGAGTACATTCAGGCAAATTTACTTCCCTCTAAATTTATTTATCTATTGAGGCAAATTTATTTTTACCTCCAATCATTATTTAAAGTCCCTGCCTCATAAGATAGCTGTGAAAATGGTATGATTAATGGAAATTAATTACATATAATGTAAAACACTTAGGAAAGTGCTTACAGGTGAGCGAGGGCTATAAAAATGTTAGCTGCTATTACCATCATTTCAGGAGTGACTAAGAAAATAGTGATCACCTGTTCTGATAGTTGGCCTGTATTTTCTATCTAAGAAATCTATGAGTATTTTTCTTTTTTCCGAGAAGCTATTTCAAAGCCAGATTTTTAAAGATATTAAATTAGTTGTTTAAAGGTGAGCAGGATTGTGGTTAACCAAACATTTCCTGTTAAAACTTCGTACAAACGTTATGTGGAATAGAACAGACTGCAAGGCTGTGAGCTACAGAGGGACTTTATGTGTGCCACTATCTCCTGAACAGATTTCTCAGTATCTGAATTATCAGCTTCTGCTGATGTTTCAGCCAAAAGAACACGGTGAGGTCACGTGACTCGGGAGCGCACCTCAAGTACACACGGCGCCAGAAAAACTGAGTCCTGGTTTGTTCTTTCGTAACTGCTACAAAATATGAAGTTTTGTAAAGAATATAAAGTATTGCAGCATTTCCCCTTACTGTGCTAAATTACACAGTCTTTAGAATGCAGGGAGTGGGCAGTGAAGCCCGTCATGAGTGGGCATCTCGGGGTTTAGTGTAAAAGTACATGTTTCAGTCAGACCACAGGCTCCCCGGGAGCACACCTAGGAAGAAACCAAACCACTTATAGAGGCCCGAAGATGTGGTGTCTCACCGCAGTGGTGGGATTTTATTTCCTATGGAGGTGTACTGACGATACTCAGGTGTTTAAAAAGAAACCAACTAGGGAAGTCCCTGGCGGTCCAGTGGTTAAGACTCCACGCTCCCAGTGCAGGGGGTCCGGGTTCCATCCCTGGTCAGGGAACTAGATCCTGCATGCTGCACCTAAGACCCAGTGCAGCCAAATAAATAAATATTAAAAAAAAAATAAAAGACTCTGTGCTTACACTGCAGGGGACTTGGCTTCAATACCCAGTCAGGGAACTGAGATCCCACGTGCCACGCAGGCAAAAAAAAAAAAAAAAAAAAAAAAGGAAAAGAATCCAATTAAAGAGTTCGCATAAATTCAAAGCAATTTCAATTTTTGAGAGAAATATAAAAAATAACATAATCACTTTGCAAACTAAAACCAAATGATGCAGGACCTTACTTAAAAACAAAAAAACCCCAAAAATCTAAAATATATTTAGAAAAGCAGAGAGCAGGAAGGAAAAGACAAAGGAGGCAGAAGGGGGTGAAGAAAAGAGAAGGAAAAAGGAGAGAAGAGGAAGTATAGGAAGAGAAAACTTTAGGAAAGTTATAACAGAGACAAGCGATACAAGAGAATGATTAAAAGAGTTCCTTCTGCATTAAAGAAAAATAAGGAAATGATTTTCTATATGTATTTCAAATTCATTTTCTGATTAAATTCTGTAGTTTTTTTCTTATTGCATCGGGTCACAGTTGTATGTAAAATCATAAAATGTGGATCACAGATAAGAGCATTTAGGGTGAATTTTTTATGTTTCATTTTTATTGGCTTTTACTTTGGCAGAAGTATAAATATGATTCTTATAATAATAAAGAAAAATCAGTGTGATCCAATTAAAGGAATCAAGGCAAGACAGGAGGTTCCATTTGAGTTGGACCTCAACCTCCTGAATTGAAAAACATATATAAACTTATTAGTAAGGAAATTCTCAAGCATACACAAAGGTGGAGAGAATAGGAAAATACCTTCATGGACTCATGGCCCAACTTCAATAATGATCAACACATTGCCAATCTCACTGCAGCCTTCCCCTACTAACACACACACACACACACACACCCACACACACACACACACACACACACACGGGCAGAGAGGAAGAGCTGATGTGTTTGTGTGTGCAGATACATAGTTTCTCAAAACTATCTAAAACCCAGCAAAGCCAGCATATTTAGGCACTTTTTGGAAATGCAAATTCTTAGTTGCACTGCAGACCCACTGGATCAGAATCTCTGTGGGGAGACTCAGTATTCTATGTTTTCCCAGGTTCTCCGGGTAATCCTGATGCACGCACACTCTGAGAAGCAATGTATGCCAGCAAATCCCACACATGAGGTCATGTGACCTGTAAACACTTCAATAGGCATCTATAAGTGATATTATTGCATCAAATAGAAAGGAGTAATTCCTTAATAACATCCAACCTGGGGTAGTCACCGGTCCCGATTGGCCCAGGTCAGTCCGGTTTATACCCGTTGTCTGGGAATAATTATTAAAACTACCCCTTTTCACTCTCAAAAGTGTCCCAACTAGGATGGCACACTTTATGATCACTATATTCACTCTCAGTCTAACCTTCATGCACTTGATATACAATCACTAGGTTCATTTGCTTCCTTTTGTATTGTTTTAAAGGTGCTTTTCAATTTCTTAAAATTATGTAAAACATTTTCATGTTTCTGAAGTAAAGGTTCGTCTTGGTTCCCTCCACCCTAATTCCCCCCTCCCCAAAGGTAAACATTTTTTATGAGCTTTGTTTATTCTTCACTTGTTTCTTTTTGAAACTATGGGTGAACTCATATGCTGTTTCACTCTGTCCCTCTTTAACACTGTTCCATAGCTCAGGGTTTTTGGTACCACACGGGGAGCTCCCTCCAGGGTGGGTGTACAGACCATTCGCATTCCTTTTACAGCTGCAGAGTGACCCTTTGTGTGAAAGTAACAGCAACCAACGCCTACTGACAGACATTTGGGTTTCTGACAATCTCTTGCCATTTCGAATAGCGCATCAATAAGCAGCCATGTGCATGTTGTCATGTCATAACTTTGCCTGCATGTCTCTGACACAGACTCCTAGAGATGGCGCTGCAAAGCCAAAGGATGAGTGCACACATAACTTTGCTAGATATTGCGAAATGGCCCCCAGGGGTGCCAGCAGCTGGCACACCCACCAGCACTGGATGAGTGGGCTGGTTTCCCACCACCTTCTCTACAGGATGTGTTGTCTAACTTTGGGATGTTTGCCTGCCTGGTAAGTGAGATGTGGTATCTCAGGGCAGTTTGCTTGTTAACTTATTTACGTACAATGTACATACAGAAGGTGTACCTGTCAGAAGTGCAGAGATGGTAAATTTTCACAGATTGAGCACATCCTTGTAATCAGCACACCAATGAAGAAACAGAAAAATTACTAGCACTGCAGAAGCCCCCTCGTGCTGACTTAGCGAGTTGTAATTTGCATTTCTTACTTTGAGCAAGGGTAAGCTTCCTTTCATATATTTAAAGGCCATTTGTATGTTTTTCTGTGGAATTTTCTGTTTCAATATTTTGCCATTTTCCTACCGAATAGACTTCAGTATGATTTATAGGAAACCCACAAAGCTTTTAGAATTGTGGTAGCAGAAAATAGCATCAACTGGGACAGAAAAGCATAGAAATGTTATAAAATAGAGCGACCCCTTCAGACCCACAAACTTCTGTACACAAAAAGCAGCATGGGAAAACCACTCAGCTGCAAACATGGGCTACATTTTACTCCCAGGGAGGAATGAAGAGCCTGGAGGGCAGAGTCAAGAGCTGTCAGGAATTGTTCCTGGAGTCATAGGCCTGACCCCTAACCAAGAACCTGGCAGCACGTGCGGGACTGGATTTTAGAATTGCTGTGTTTCTCCTGTTACTGCCTTTTGCGTGGGAGCATCTATAGAGGTTATCCTATGCTGTCTCACTATTGTAGGCTGCACATGCAGAGGGCAGGTAAGTTCTCTCTAGCTTGCAAGACTTCAGATTGAGAGGAATATTACACAACGAGCTGTATGTGAAGAAATGCACTTGAGAAGCCTCAGCTGTACATAAGCTTGATTTAAATAACTTGATCCTGAACCTCAAGCCTGAGCCTGGTACATTAATATGCAAGATCTGGAGGTCTTCTGAGAGGGGATGAATGCATTTTGCACATGGAAGGGATGCAGATGACAGTAGAGGACAAACTGTAGCATATTGTATTTTTCAAAAATGGCCATGACAACACTCCTGACCCCCACATGCTCTTTCAGAACTTTTCAGCTCTCCCATCAAGAGATGGCGTCTATGTCTCCTCCACTTGATCTTGGGTGGGACTTGATGACTGTCTCAATGAATAGACTATGGACGAAGTGACATAGGATGACTTCCAAGGCAAAGTCATTATAGGCAATATAATTTCCTCCTGTCTCTCTCTCTCAGGACACTAGCTTTTGGAGCCCTGCACCTCATGTAAGAAGTCTGAGGCTGCCATGCTATGAGGAAGCACAAACTTCTTTAGTCAAAAGCAGAGACCGTGTGAAGAGAGAAACACCTGGCCAGTCCCCAGGTGCTCCACACACTGCTAATCCCACTGCTGACACCCTCAGACTGACCACACCAGACACTATCAACCAGAGCTACTCAGCTGAGCCAACCCAAATTCCTGATCCACAAAATCCACGAGAAACACTACACAAGAGTCCTTGTTTTCAGACACGAAGTTTTGGGCACTAGATAGCTGAAACAGATTTTGATCCCTGCTCGCAAAGTAAGAAAAAATCTAATTCTCTACTAAATTTAAACTAAACTAAAACAGAACAAAACACCCTCAGGAATAGTGGCTGAAAAACAGCTCAAATTTTAGAAATTCATTCTGGAGCACAAGAGATGTTGGTTACTTTAATACACATCATCTGTAATTTAAAGTTATCTGACTGCCTTATGCTCCAATTTACAACGATGGGACTTAATGCCTGAATTTTCTAGTCAACATTTATTTACTTGATATGAGATTTCAATTGTTCCCATACAATGAAGCTAGGTTTTAAAAAAATCTAGTCAGTACACATTAGTATAACCAATAATAAGAACAACATTATTAAAAGCGAACATACTCTAGGAACAAAATTAGAACTACTGTTCTCAGAGATTCATCAGTTATTGTAAGCTTTGCTCTGAATGGAAATATTAAAGAAGTCAGTGGATAGAAATTATTCTGTGGATCAAAAAATATTGATTTTAAGCATAACTAGCCAAATTTATCTTTAAAATGTTGGTACTTGACAGAAGCTTTGAAAGCCCTAATCTCTATCATTTGATTTGCCAAGAGCCAAAACACAGTCACTGGGTATATTTTCCAATACTTTTATTCTAACATATTTAAAATAGCACCAACTCTTACCTTGACTGAAGTAGTAAGCAACAATAAAAATTTTGGGTTATATACTTTTGATACAGAGGAGATATATATCTGAGCTGCCTTGTGAGCATAGAAATGGCATTAAATTACTGAGGCATTAGATGTCACTGCTGCTGTAATTCAATTATTCAAAAAAAGTGTTTAATCTTCTAGATGGTTAATGTGTTTTTCTTCTGAAAGCTTTTGGAGTCTCAGCACATTTCATCATATTTAATGGGTGTCGGTTTTATTTTTAGTTTTAACAGAAAATTAGGATGCGACTTGACTTGCTTTAGTTAAGACTGAGAAATCATAGGTTCTAGGGACTGCCAAATTTCATACCTAGACAAGATGCACAAGAGCTGAAGACCGCTTTTATAAAGCTTCGCCCGCCCCCAAGGCGAGCTGTAACGAGACTGAACGTGAAGAAGATTGGATGGAGGTGTGGCGGGGGGGGCTTCCCCTCCACTGCCCTCACCTGCCGTGGGGAAGGGGAGAGGATGCTTCAGCCCGACCACAAGCCAAGTGGGAGAGGGGCTCCAGCAGAACCACGTGGAGAGCTTGGCGCCAGCGCAAAGGTGCCAAGATGGTGTCGCTGGGTCGGCCTGAGCAGAAGAGATGCCTGCAGCGCTGCGCCTCCCCCCGCCTGCGGGCACAGGTGCACCTTCCTCCCGCAGGTCAGGATGCCCGGAGATGGTAGTGGACAGTGTCATGGACAAAAGGGATGCTTGCCCAAGGCCTTCTTCCAGGGGCAGGCCTATGGCACCTCAGCAGAACCAAACTGGAGGAGGACCTCCATCAAGGGGCCAAGGATTAAAAGAGGTTGAAAACGACCAGCCAGGCGAGTCAAGATCCTCTTCACCAGAATTCAGTGGGAAGTACCCAGAGCGGATTCTTTTAAAAAGCATGGACGCTCCCTCATCCCCAACAAAAGGCCTCAGTTGTAGGAACCCACACACTCAGAGAGCAACAACACACATGAGCTTGGAGCTGGACCACGAGCGCTTACATGCGCCTCACCCCCCCTTCCTGGGTGGGTCACACCAGTTTCTCTGGGTGTCCGGTGGGGCCCCAGCAGGACAGCAAGATGAGATCAGGGATCGGAAGTGCACGACTCTGCCTTTATATTTGCTGCAAAAATATATTTCAGAACATTCTGGACGAAAGACATCTTGAGAAACATTTACTTGTAGTGACTTTTTAAAGCATGGACTCACACTAATAGTGAATTTATTAACCTTAGTTGTATGAAGAAATGTCTTCCCCCTTCCTCCAGTTTCTGTATAAGTGATACGTAATTGGAAATTTCTCTGAAAACTGCCTGAAGTAGAGTCTTGAACATATATCGGAAGTTTTGAGACATCCTTTGGCCTGTAATTCCTCTTCTAGCAATTGATCTTAAATAATTAAAAAGATGTACAAAATATTAGCTGAAAGGATGCTCACTGCAGCATTGTTTATAGTGCTAAAAATTGGAAACATCCTCAGTTTTCAATAACAGATTGAACAATATTTCAGTTCAATAAACATGGCACATTCATACAAAGGAATACTATTCCACTATGTAAAATGATGTTGTAGATCATTGTTTCTTTTTCCAATATTGTCCCTGTAAGGAGCCTTTTTAGACTTTTTTATCCTAATATCGTAATAGTTTCTCACCCACCTCCTTTCCCCATGAAATTTTTTCTTTTCTTTTTTTTTTGGCGGGTGGTGGCGGGGGTGCGGCGGGCATGCCATGCAGCTTGTGGAGATCTTAGTTCCCTGACCAGGGATCGAACCCCTGACCCCTGCAGTGGAAGCTTGGAGTTCTAACCACTGGACCACCAGGGAAGGCCCAGCCCCCATGAAATTTTAATACCATGACGTACATCTGTTTATGTACTGTGGTCCTTTGAAGGGTCACAAAACATTGTAATATCTAAGATTTTTTTCACCCCTAAGAGCCAGTATTTTCCAACTTGAGGGCTCATTCTCAAACTCATTGAGAAAGCATGTTGTTGATGGATATGTATTGACATGGAAAAATGTTCATGATATTTGGGAAAGTAAAAAAAAAAAGGTTGTGTGATACAATCCACATTTATTTACTTGTAAATAGGTATAGAAAAATATCTAGAAGTTTCTATATAAAGGTATTAATTTTGGTTGTCTCTGGGTGAAAACCAGACCAAATATTTATTAATGTCCTATTATGTGAGGCACTTGTCATGTCATTTACCCCCAATAACTCTGTGAGGGGCTGGGGGCCCACAGTGAGACCAGGGGAGGGTAGCAAGCATGGAGCTTTGTACAACTGGCATTTAGTAAGTGGTAGCTATTTTATTATGATCTTTATTATTTTTATTATTATCTTATTTTAGAGGTTCTGGGTTTTTTTGTTGTTTTTTTAAAAAATTAAGACAACAGAGGTGAAATGGCACAGGGACCCATGGAGTCAGGCAGCCCAGGTCTGAATCTTTGCCATTGGCTGGGTAGCCTTGAACCAGTCACTTAATCTCTGATGTCCAGCCCCTCACTCACTAAATGATCATGAAGACAATAATTATAGCTACCACATAGGCTGGTTGTGAGGGTTAAATAAACGAATCCACGCACTATGCGTAGAATAGTGTCTGGTATATAGGGAGCCCTCAATAATGTTGCCTTTTATTCTTACTTAATCTTCACAACGAACCCATGGTGGGGGGATATAATTATTTCGGTTTTACAGGTGAAAGGACTGAGGCTCGGAGAGTTTAGATGATGGAATACGACTGCATTCCATCCCAGGGTGAGGACATCTGGAACCACAAGACAGTGCATGGGGGTCCAGGGACCAGGTGGAAGTTGGTGATTAAAAGAAGGTAAGTTCTCCCCAGTTTCCTATTCATGTCTGTGGTGAACATTGCCCGCCTACGTGCACAGTGTGTGTTTTACACACATACATACGACTGCCTTGTGCTTCCAGGCGTCCTTTCTGGGGACCACGTGGAGAGATAGGATCAGGGAAGGTGCGTGGCCTGGGACTGAATTCTGGCTCCACCCGCGCTAGTTAAGTGGCGCTAAAGTGCACACCTGTCCTCGGATCCAATGTTTCTTTACATGTCAAAAAGGGGCCATAACATCCACCTCATGAAGTTAGTAAAATTAAATGAAATACAAATAGCTACCATTTAGCACATGCCAGGAATGCATGAGTTACATTACGTTACACAAATCCCACAGGGGCTCTCAGAGGGCCACCTGCTCTCCCCCACTTCCCTTTCCCTGTTCTTTCCTGATGCTGATCCAGGAGATGTCTCGTTCATTCTCTGTCCACCCAACAGGCCCTCAGCGAGCTGCTTCCTGGTCCCGGCACCTGCCAGCTCTGGGAGGTGAGAGGAAAAACATCGCCCCAGCTCTGGAGTGGCACTCGGACTGGTTAGAGGACAGTCCCATAAAGGTGTCACTGGAGTACAGTGTGATGCAGCGCCCCAAGGGACAGGCATATGACATTTAAAAAGGCTCAATAACATTTCATTTCAAGCTGCAGACCCTCCGTGATTAAACCTTTCCTTGTTCTGTGTCCGCTGCCAGAGAACACCGTCTCAGAGATTCATAACTGGCACCAAGGCACCTACCTCACTTTCTAGGAACCTCCTCTCACATCAGAGGGTGGTTTCTCTTCCTTCAGACCTCTCTGTTGCAGACAGCGAACTGCGTCAAGTTCCCGAGCAAGTGACCTCTTTTCCCAACGTTGAAACCTCTCTCAAGGGCTTAGGTTAAAGGAACCCAGAACTCAGCCCTTAGAAGAAGGCTGAGGCGTGTGTCCCACTACGTCTCTGTATGTCTCTAATACTTAATCACATGCTCCCAGGGTGAGTTAAAGAGATGACAACTCTCATAGTTAAGATCTAGTTAGGTAAAAAGAAAAGATGTTTATAATCGAAGACCTAAAACAATGGGGAGGGTTCTCTTTCCCGCGGAAATTCCTTGGAATGATGTGAAAGAATACCTCCTAAAGATGGAGAAATGCACAAGGTGACTCTCAAGATCCATCTCCTCCAATTAGGGGGAAGCAAACACTAAGAACGTTCAGTTCATACAACAAACATCGACGAAGCCCCTGGGGTACATCAGTAAACAAAACAGTCAAAACCCCTGCCCTGGGTCGGTTACATTCTACTTAGTGGAGGCAGACAATCATCGTAATAATGCACAGAGCCTGTCTTAGAATGTAATAATTGCTCCTAAAAAATAGAGCTACTTAGCAAATAGAGCTCGCCAGGGGTGACCGGGACAGGAGACTGCAATTGAAAACAGGCTGGTCGGGGTGGGCATCGCAGGGGCGTGAAGAGTTGAAGGAGGGGAGGGAGGGGAGCATCAGGTCCCGGGCAGGCGAGGCCGAGGCCAGCGTGAAAGCCCCGGGCCAGAGCGTGCCTGGAGCGCTGGGAGAGCGGGAAGGAGCGCAGCCCGGGAGCCAGTGCGGCAGGAGCCCAGGAGCGACGCCGGCCGGGAGCACCGACGATGTAGGCACTTGGAGGCGGCTCGCGGGCAGGACTTTGGTCTTCACTCCAAGTGAGACAGGGAGCCCTTGGAGGGTTTGTGCGGCAGCACAGTGTGATCTGACTTTTGCTTCAAAGGGGCCACCCGGCCTGCCAGGTGGAAAGTATACGGGGAGGGGCCTTGTGAGGGAGTAGAGAGCAGTCCCTGCAATGGTCCAGGTGGGAAATTATGGCGCTTGGACCCAGTAGTCAGATTCTGGGTTTTTTGAAGACACAGCTGACTAGACTTCCTGGAAAATGGAATATGGGTGGGGGCGGGGGTGAGAAAAAAAGAAGAATCAAGAATGACTCAGATTCTCGGAAGGATGGAGAAAGATGGTAGATGGGGAAGATTTAAGGGGAGAGTTTGGAACATGTCGTGTGAGAATCTATTAGACACGATGAGGACTTTGAGCTGCATCAGCTGAGCTAAGACAGAGCCCATTCCCTCCCGTGGCTCCCGGTCGGGCCGCAGGTAAATCTGCGCTGGGTTTGGAAGGTGCAGATGAGGCAGCGTCTGAGGTCAGGCCAGGACCTGCCTGCACTGTGGCCACCGCGCTGCCAGGGAGGGGAGCAGATCCTGCAGCCTCCCTAGCCCCACCCCTCCCCGGCTCTGCTGACCCCGGGGCCGGGGTGCAGGCCGGCGTGTGGTCCAGGTCATAGGCAGTGAGAGGCAGATGTGGCCCCAGTCGTCTGGCTCCCTCCCACTTCACGTCCAGCTTTTCCTCCCAACTGCAGGTACAGCTGACCTACGGCACCTGCAGGCCCCCAGAGGCAGAGTCAACAGCTCTTCACAGACCCTTCGGCAGCTCCACAACTGCAGAAATTCTAATCCCTGCAGTGAATCCTCCCCCCCATTTCCTATCACTCATAGAGGTCCTGCCCTTCTGGTAGACTCTGCTACAGCATCCAAGTGAGATGCTGAGTAGGTGTTGGCCGTGAGTCTCAAGGTCAAGGTCCCAGCTGGATGTGTAAATCTGGGAGTGGTCGTCATATGACTGGTATTTGAAGCCCTGAGACTGGATTGGATCACCCAAAGAGAGAGCATTCCAATAGGAGACGAGTCCAAGGCCCAGGACCCTGGGAGCTCCACGGTAAAAACGTCGGAGGGGAAACAGCCAAGGAGACTGAGAGCTACCAGTGAGACAGAAGGAAAAGCAGAAGGGCACACGCAGTTCAAGGTGAAGGAAGAAAGAATGTCAGGAGGAGACCGAGATCGACCGTGTCAGGTAAGATGAGGACTGAGAGGTGACCGCTCTGCTTGAAGTTATTATTATTGACATTTTCCAGAGGGATTTGCTGAAGTGGAGTGAGTAAAATCTGATTACAGCAGGTTCAAGAGGAAATAGGGTGAGAAAAATTGGAGAACACTCTTGAGACATTTCTTTTTGAAGGAGAGCAGAGAAATAATGAGGAAAAAATGACGTCAATAAAAAGTTGCTGTTTTTTTAAAGTTGGGACAAACAAAACCTATTTGCTTTCTGGTGAGAATGGCCCGATTGCTGGAGGAGTGTCCTTGAGAAGTGATGCTGATAGGGTCTAGTTCACAGGGAAGGGGCCCTGGCCGCAGGAGCCTGGATGCCCCGTGAAGGGGCGGGAACATGGGGTCACATGCTTCCTGATTGGACGTGTTTTAGGAGTTTGGAAGCTCTCTTCCAATGACCTCGGTTTTCTCAGTGAGTAGAAGACAAAGCCATCAGCTGAGACAGAACACAGGGAAAAGGTGTTGGGGGTTTTAGGAGAGGAAAAGGCGTGAAATATTTCTCTAGGCGAGCAGGAGAGCACACGGACAGGGAAATATAGGATGTTCTCAAGGCAGCATCAGGGCCCACTTGGGGACGGTGGTCGTGGATGTCACGTGTAGCGTGCGTGTGCGTGAGCCGCTCTCAGCTGCGCAGACACAATACAGAGAGGACGAGGGCAGGGTCAGGCAGGTTTGTTGAATGAGAAGGATGCAAAAGACAAAAACAAGGGGGGATGAGGGCGTGCACAAGAGACTGATTGTAACCATTGGCCATTTAACTGGGCAAAGAGGGAAGAAAGGGGGTGAGGGACAGGGAATAGGTGACAGAGTTGATGGAGTGAAGGTCCCATTGGGGTCAGAGGATTGTTGGGCTCAAGGTGCTGTATGAGTAACTGAAAAGACAGGGGCTGGAGGCAGGAAGTGGGAGGCGTGAGATGAAGGTCCCAGGAGGTAAGGACGTGGAAGTGAGTGGCTGACAGAGGGTGGAGGACAAGATTATAGGGAACAAGACTGAAAGGACCTGAAGACCAGGGCACTGCAAGGTTCACAGATGTGTACGCTGAAATCAACAAGAGTTAATATGAGAAAAGTGTCGAAAAGAGTGATAGTGATTCGGGAACTAAAATGATCCAGAAATGAGGGGACGTGACTGTTGTGATCCCCTTCCTGCCACTCATGGGTGAGGGAGGGGTCCCTGTCTGAATAGCATGGGACACAGGATGCTCAACACGGGACAGAGGAGAGGGCAGTGGTTCACCGGCCACACACACTCACAGCTGGGGGAGGAGGGCACCGCGTGCCATGCAGGGTCTCATGGGGGCTGCCCTCAAGATTACAGTGAACCGGCGAAGCCTGGGGGCAGGCTTTGTAGTAACAAGAGGTCGTGGTGCCCCTGCGCCCCGTGGGAGGGGCTGATTGGCTTGTTTGGGTAGTTTTTCAGGGAAGTGAACTTGTTAGCTTGAGGACCACGTGGGGCGCAGCTGACCCAACTGACAGGAAGCCTTTCCCGCTGGGGTGGGAGGCATATCTGGCAAAAGCGGGGCAACTCAGGATCAGGCCTTTGGGGCCTGTGAGGCTCCAAGGTGTCAAGGCGGCATTTGAAGTTTTAGGCTTTACGGTACACTTGACCCCAGCTGATGACTCTGACAATGAGAGGAAGTGGGTGGCAGAGTCTGATGAGATGGGGTTTAAGGCTGGGAGATGTCAGGACAGGGGGAAAGGGCGTGGAAGGAGCAATGGGGGGTGGAGAGGACATCGACCCCCTGCTACCTGAGGAGCTGCAGGGCCCTCCGGGGAGACTTGGGTTCAGTTAGACAGTGAGGGGACCATCCAGAAAGGAAAGCTGAGGGATACGGAGAAATAAGCTGACGGCTTGCAGCGAGTTGCAGAGGCATTGTGGAGGGTTCCAGGCATTGGGGGGGACTGAGAGACAGGGGACGAGGGGCTCTGCAGAACCACACGGTAAATAGAGTCCAGGAGGGGACCAGGGCCCTGTGGGCTGGGCTCCTCGCAGTGACAGACATAAACGAGGGAAAAGGAGCAATGAGATTAGTCCTGACAGCCTCAAGGCACAGCTGACCACTCAATGGGCAGGTTCTGGCCAGGCTCTGCCATGATTAGTTATGGAATCGTGGATTCATCTCTGGGCTTCACTTTCCATGTGAGTGAAATGAGGAAATGGAATAGAAGATTTCTTAGGGTAACTTTTAGTCCGTAATACGAGACTGTATCCAGTTTGCCCCAGTGCTGCAGCGCCTTTAGGCCCCCGTGGCCCTGCCCCGCTCACCCAGCCTCAGTGCACAGGCTCTGTGTGCAGAACCAGGTCAGAGTCATTTCCCACGATTCCCCCCTTTCCACCAGCCCTGGACTCGTCACCAACTTTACTTCTGTCCTCGCCCTGATCCTCAGAGCCGCGCGCCTCTCGTCCTTAACGCTCAGTGTTCTGCTTCTCCACGTGAGTCTCCCGCTCACCCCTCCTGGATGGAGGTCAGAGACGCCTCAGTAAGCCTTGGCTCCTTCCATGGTCAGGACCCTCTCTAGCACCGCTTGGGCAAGACTAACCCAGTTACAGAGTTCTCAGATTTCTCTGGATGACCCGTGCTTGTTCACACAGGGCAAGAAACATTTTCTGCTCTCTCTCCTACACAAGCACTGCACACAAAGCACAAGGGTCTTGGACCAGGCCTGCTCTTCTCCTAAATATCCTGAGATG
The DNA here is from genome assembly GCF_002837175.3 of Physeter macrocephalus. Taxonomy (NCBI): domain Eukaryota; kingdom Metazoa; phylum Chordata; class Mammalia; order Artiodactyla; family Physeteridae; genus Physeter; species Physeter macrocephalus. The sequence continues at coordinate 85,837,577 of NC_041233.1, forward strand.
CCGGGGCAGTAGAAGTCCAGCTTCCAAGGCAGCGTAGTTCAAAGACACGTCTCTCTTCCACCTGTGTGAGTCCTTCCCCTCAAACAGGCTACTCATGCGAAGGAGTGGTTCTTCAACCAGCAATTCTGCACAAGTTGCAGGGGGTCATAGGCCTCCTTAGGTCCACCTCTTAGAATCCCATAGATCCCCTTAGGGTTTCTTAACTTGGCCAGGATCCCTTCCTGGGAATTTTATTTCCTCCTTTTCAAAGACAGAGAGAGAGAGAGCATCCAGAAAGGAGATGGAAGGGTCCATCTGCCCTCATTTCAGGGAAGAGAAATTCCCGGGACAGAAAGTGGAAAAATCCCATCTCCTGACAAAGACTCCTTCCTGGGAAACTTGTCTTTTCAGTTCATATCCACAAAGGCGCCTCGACCGCTCCCTGGACAGCCTCCCCGCCCCCAACACTTGTCCTTGAAATCTCAGTCCTCTGCTCGTATCCCGCCCGTGTATCTAATTGAGATTCTGGAATTAGGCAGAAATGTAGTCTACATTCTCATTTTCTAACACAATCATATTTAATCATTGTTATTAATGACACATTCTAATATTTATTCTTCTGAGGAACATATAGGTTAACACGAGTGGCACACCTTCTAATCTTTTTTTTCTAATTATTTATAAACTATGCATTCTGTGTAGTCATCGGCTGTCTTTCTCTAAAGGGAGCGCTGACATTTCCCGTGGTTGGCAACTGCTCTGCACAGCAGCTGGTTATCTGATATGTCTGGTTAACAAGTTCCTCTTTGACATTTAATAAACTGCAGTGATTTCACATTTAGGTATTTCCCCACTCGCTTGATGAGGGCAAAAGCACCATATAAAGGCCATCTTAGTAGGTGTGATTGCAAAAATAGCGGCAATTTTTATGGATAAGCAGAACTAAAAAGTTACCTTTTCTACCTCTGTTTTTCTGAAGTTTAAATCTTCAGCTTTTCTTTGGAAATACACGATCTTATTCTAACATTTTTACTGTTTACAGGTTTTCTTCATAATGTATTTGCCATCAACTGCTTTGGTTATGGTTTTGTCTCTTTAACACTAAAGATAATATTAAATAAAGGGCAAAAAGCAAAGTTTTGTTTTTTGGTTTTCGGTTTTTTTATGGAACTATAGCTCTTTAAATCAGAATAGACTTGAGTTTTCCAATAAAATCTTCCATCAGTGAATGTTCAGCAAGAACTCTACACATCCAACCAGTTGACATTTCAGAATATATTGAAGAAAAGCATAATTCAAGGTCATCAGCCTGCCTAGATCCTCAAACACCAAGTCTCTGGCAATTTGACTTTATGCTAGAATAGCTTTAGATGGTAAAACCAAGAATATTTTTCTGACTCTTCTTCCTCCAAAGGAAAACATATCCCAAAGCAGCCCAGCAAAATACCCCAAATCACATCTCCCACCATGTCAGAATTCTTATTTTAACACAGTCACAGTTATAGAAAGTATAAAACTTTTCAAAGACCCAAACATTTCTTCCTAAAACATATTCTTGCTGGTGTTTTGCTTCACACGACAGTTTCAATCTTAAGCAGCGACTTACCAGGCTTGCATCTGGCCAGGTCCTTGGAGAGGTTCCTCTTTGTTTTGAGGTTGTGTCTGACACAAAATATAAAATTCGGTCACTTCCGCTGCCTGGTATTAGTGACTTGGTTTATCCCAATGGACTGACTCCACGACAGGGTGAAATCCAATCCCTTCTCTCTGCAAATCTTCAAATTATTTTCTTCCTCATTCTCTTCTACACCGTAGGCCACGACAAAAACTGCACAATCTTGGTTTACTTGTCAAGGAAAAGGTGTCAAATGTACATGTGTCAAGCCAAGTAGGAATCATCGATCGCAAAAGGATGTAGAAGGCTCTTCAAATAGATTAGTCACCCCGTTAGCTCTCTGCTTTGTATATATTTGTCAACGGAGTAAGTTTTTTCAAAGCGGGAATGATATCCAAGTGCCGACAGAGAACGGGACAGGGACTTTAAATCAGCAGGAGGGAAATCAGACCCTGTGGCTCTGACAGTTAATCCAGCAACAGGAAGTGCACTGGTTTAACTAACGCTGGAGAAACAGTGGCCTCTTATGGAGCCAGATGTCACACTGATTACACACGGTGTGGTGACTGGTAGCTTATTGTGACAGTCATTCAAAGGGAAATACGGGATGAGAGGGCTACAGCTGAAAAGCCATCAGGCCTAATTATTTCATTTTTACGAATAAACTCCATAAGTTCCATAATGTTCTTATCCTCATTCTTCCTTCCCAGCGTGTTACCTTCCTCCTCGGAGACATTTTAAAGATGCAAACATACTCTAATGAGGTTTAACTTTTAAACAATTAGTATCGACATGTGAATTTTTGTTTTCCTAATGTTTCTGGCATTCTCTACCGTAGGAATATCATAAGCAAAAGATATTACAGTATTTACTTTGACAACTTATATTGAAAAATATCTTACAACCGGGAAAAATCTTCCATCTCTACACGGAGCAGTTTTGCCCACTTGCCACATAAAATACAGGCAGGCAGCACAAACACCAGGGGATGGTGAGAGGTAGTGAGAAACTCAGGTTCTTCCAGTCCTTGCTATGTTCATTTCTTTTCTTTTATGCCATTTTTACAAATGTGAGCATAGCCAAGAAAATTAGCACATGCGGGTCTACCCAAAACCTAGTAACAAGCTGATCCTAAAGAAAACCAGACGGGCTGCCCCCTGACCCTTTTCAGATCTAGTATTTACTGGAGCTTGGGGACCTTGCTATTCAGAGAGCTCTGACCCTCTACCAGGCAGACCCTCGGGCGCTCACCTGTGGTAAGATAGAGTGAGATCCAGAACAGACAGTGAGGGGACACGTGGGCCAATGTAAATTGTAGGGAGAAGAAAAAAATATTTGAGGAGAGTTCTCTGAACTTTGAGTAGCATGTCTTGGTGGAAAACAACAACACACAGGTAAATGTAAAATACAGTCAAAGATAAGCCAAGGGGCTTCCCTGGTGGCGCAGTGGTTGAGAGTCCGCCTGCCGATGCAGGGCACACGGGTTTGTGCCCCGGTCCGGGAGGATCCCACATGCCGCGGAGAGGCTGGACCCGTGGGACATGGCTGCTGAGCCTGTGCTCCGCATTGGGAGAGGCCACAACAGTGAGAGTCCCGCATACCGAAAAAACAAAAAACAAACAAAAAAGATAAGCCAAAAGGGGGCTTCCCTGGCGGTCCAGTGGTTAAGACTCCACACTTCCACTTCAGGGGGTGCGGGTTTGATCCCTGGTCCAGGAACTAAGGTCCCGCATGCCGCGAGGCCAAAATATAAAATAAATAATAAATAAATTAAAACGAAAAAAAAGATAAGCCAAAAGGAAGGCTCCATTTGTCAGAAACTTATCTGTTAAAGGTAATTCCCGGGGTTTTCAATTTAAGCGATAATACAAGGTCATGTGAGATCATACATTTAGCAGAAAACTTGGCGTCAAAGACCATTTTCCCCCTCATATTGCCTTCAGTCAGTGGCCCTGTCATGTCATATGATCTGTTTATTAAGCACAAAGCCAGGAATCTTCACGGATCCAAGATTTTAAGATAATTATTCTATTGGTTTTCAATTATTACTTTCCTCGGGGTACATTTATGGTCTTATTTCCTAGAAGTATTTTATTTAGTTGCATGTAAATTCATAAAAAATTCTCAACACATAAATGTTTCACGATGTCACTGGATGGTCAGTTTTCATTTATGCCTGAATGCAGTTTCACTGAACACATTTTGTGGTCCTGGTGGAAAACCAAGAGGAATCCTGGCAGAGGTTTCCTGGAGGTTAGCAAACCTAATGAAATACTGTACAATGAAGCATTGTTTGCAATTGTGACTTAACTGCATTCTTATCTACTTCCAAAGTTGCTTTTGTATTTATCTGAGTTGTAAACAGCTTCCAAAGGTCAGACTACTTTACAGGGAAGAACTCTGATTTCCTTTCTGTGAAGGCATGTATCTCTGCTCTATCTTTGCAGTATTTTATCTTCTTCAGCCCTATTCCCTTTTTTCTATGAAGGTCACCTCTCCCTCTCTGCCATGTCTCAGGATCTATTCCACTCCACTGATATTTTCTAAGTCAGATAGAGAAGGATGCCACCTCTCTACCTATTATATGCTATTTTCTTTTGAAACAGTTATAAGGGAGACAACATATCTAAAGATTTTAAACAGTAGTGAAACAGGAGGGAAGGAGGTGGGTTACAACCTTTAAAAGAATGACATAGCCATAGGACATGATAAAAACTGGTTAGAACCAACTAGGTCCAAGATGGTGGAAGATTTGACTTCCAGTGGACCTTGAGCCTCATACATTAGCATCACTGTAATACATTAGCATAAGCTAAGTGACACACCCACCAGTGCCATGACACTTCCAAGGCCGACCATGAAAGATCAAAAAGTGGGCAGTGGCCCAATTCCTGAAAATCTCCACTTCTTACCCAAAATAGTTGGAATAATTCTCCCACTCATTAGCTTATGAAATTACCCAGTCCATAAATACTAACCACCTCATATTCTGGGGCCTCTTGCCTTCTGAGATGGCCCACACTCTGTCTGTGGAGTGTGTTTCTCTCTAAATAAATCCACTTCTTACCTATCACTTTGTCTCTCACTGAATTCTTTCTGCAATGAGACATCTAGAACCTGAGTTTCATTAAGTCCTGAGACCAGGTGTGTGATCTTAATTAAAAGACCATGGGCTGAAGTCCCAACCTGAGTTGCACAGTTTCAGTAGTAGTTGATCTCATTTCTTGTTCTTTTTTCCAAAATATTTTTTCTCATTATAAAAGTAATAAGGCTCATTGCACAAAATTTGGAAATTGCAGAAAAATCCAAAGTACAAAACTTGATAATACAAATCAGCCACATTACCATCAACCAGAGACAATCACTCTCCCAGTCCTTTTTTTCTACATGTATTTATTCTTCATAATATTCAGATAGTATTATGTCCTCTTTTCTCCACCTACTTTTATATTTTGAATATTTATGTCCCCATGTTATTTAAATGTGGTTTTAACTTCTATACAATACTCATAATGTATTTACTTCTCCCCCCATGGGAGGCACTTAGACATTTCCCAATTTTTCCTTATTTTAAATAATGTTGTTGAGAATGTCTCTCTAGACATTTTAAAGTTGCCCCTCGGGACTTCCTTGGTGGCACAGTGGGTAAGAATCCACCTGCCAATGCAGGTGACACGGATTTGAGCCTTTGTCCAGGAAGATCCCACATGCCATGGAACGACTAAGCCCGTGCGCCACAACTACTGAGCCTGCACTCTAGAGCCTGCGAGCCACAGCTACTGAGCCCGCGTGCCACAACTACTGAGCCCGCGCGCCTAGAGCCCGTGCTCCGCAACAAGAGAAGCCACCGCAATGAGAAGCCTGCGCACCGCAACGAAGAGTAGCTCCAGCTTGCCGCAATTAGAGAAAGCCTGCGTGCAGCCACGAAGACCCAACGCAGCCAAAAATAAATAAAAGCAATTTTTTAAAAAATTAAATAAATAAAATTGCCCCTCTTCATCAAAACAACCAATTAATCCAGTTCTTCCATGTACATACAAGCCTCAGTCCCCTGTGAGGTGAGGGGTTGCCCTTGCATTTCCTTCAGTTGAGGGGCCCAGAGAGATTCTATCACTTCCCTGAAGCCACGTAACTAGTTATTTGAAATTCAGAATCTTTGATATTTTTCATTTTCTCCATCTTTCATGTTCAGTCAAACACTGAGTCTGTCCTTTTGAACTGCCTTTTTAAAAACCCATTTATTTTTATTTTATACCAGCTCTTGCCACCCGGTTCCAGGCCCATCCTTGTAGCCACACCCCAAAGCCACCTAAATGGGTTTCCTGCCTCTGGACCCCCCTTGTTCTAAACCTCCCCGCACACCAGTATCAGATGGGTCTTCCTTTAAGCCACTAAGCCAGTTCAAAGCTTCACTGACTCCTTAGTGAAACCTTACATGAAACATGAACTCCTGCCTGGCTCTCAAAGCCCCATTTTCCCTTCCAGTCTTACCTCATCCACTGGCGCCGCCCCTCATCTGCTCACCCTCCCATTCCTGGCTCCCTGCCTTCTCCTTATACTCTTTACCCCAAGCAGAATACTCTCGTTTCCCCTCATCTCTTCAAATTTTACTCAGGCCCCTAAGGCCCAGCTCAAGTCTCATTTACTCCATGAAATAGAGTGAGCTTCCCATTGGATTTGAAGTTGGCTGACTTGAGGTCAAATCTCTGCTTTGCTGCTTTGGCTGGGGGATCTGGGGAGAAACAGTTAACTTTTCTGAGTCATTTCTGCATATGCAAAAGTAAATGATTATACTAATACTTGCTCTTTGTCAACCTCCCAGAACCCCAGGAAGGACGGAATGTGCATCACAAAGGTCTGGTAGCAGCAAAGTGCTAGGCAAATGAGAGGCAATACCATCCATGCATTGGGCCATTTCAGCATCCAGGTCTGCACCACACACTGTAGCACTGAATTACGTCCTGTCCCATCAGACTCTCTCGTTGTTTCATGTACGGTAATCATTTTCCCTCAACTTGGCTGTGAAGTCTCTGAATGCAAGGCAGTACCTTACCTCACTTCCATAACCCTCAGAGCCTAACACAGCACGTTGTCTTAAAGACTGCTGGTCTAATCCACATGAGTTCTAGCTGGATTCGGGTCACAGTGGAATTTAGATACAAAGGGAAGAGCCCAGCCTTCTGTAGGTCTTCTGGAGTAGGAAAGTCTTACACTTTGGGGAGTCCTAGAAGACTGGGGTCAAGGTTAGCATACGCCTTTGTGAGTCTATGGAAATGTACTCTCAATTTGTATCTTGCCTCTCAGAGACTTTCATCACTGAATTTTCACAATGATCCTTATTGAGTACCTTTAGTGACATCAGAGAACAGAGGCAAGGATGTCCTGTAGACATCCAGGAACAATACCCACACCTTGGATATCTTTATCAGAAAGATCAGGCTACCTGACCATGAAATGCTGTTGAAGATGGTCCACTGATGATCTGCTCGTAAATTACTCATTTAATCTGAAATTCATTTCTCAGTTTTGATTACCTGTTTTCTAGAGACCTAAAGAACATTTTACCCTAATAGGTCTACCCCTAAAAAAGCCAGTTCGAGGGATGAGGTTAGGGTTAGTGACAAGAAATGGGGTTCACGTTAGAGTTAAGGGTTAGTGCTGCCTTTAGGGTTAGAGTTCAGGCTACCGTCAGAGTTAAGGCTCAGCTTTGGATGAGGCGTCAGTTTAGATGTGCAGCTGCAGATGCAGATTCATGCCAGAGTTGGTGTTAGTGTTGTCAACTACGACTGGCACTCGCCATTAGCACTTGCCATCCACCTCTACAAGGATTAAACTATGTGCTGTTGCAGCTGCTGATCTTCAACACCCCCTGAAAGGAGTTCAGGGTGGAGAGCTGAAATGAGGCACTCTGCGCTCTGGGAAAAACTGGCAGAACAGGTCTTCAGATAGTTAGATATTTTCAGGAGCCGACTTTATGAGCCCAGTTCTTGGATCTCCTCAAATCTAGAAAAACACTAAAATCCTTCATGGTGATGTCTGCTCCTCGTGACTAGCAGTAAGCTTCACGAGACTAGCAGAAACCTTCTACAAAAAAATCTGTGCTTGACTGCATGCATTGCCCCTTCACCAAGATCACATATATACTGACCTTCTCCCCTACCTCTTTGGAGCAGTTTCTCAGAGCTATCTGAGAAATGCTGTCTCCCGGGCTGCAGTCCTCATTTTGCCCCAAATAAAACTTAACTCGCCAACTGTCAGGTTGTGCCTTTTTTTAAGTCGACAGTGCGACACGCAGGTTGGGGGTTGGGATTAGAGTTAGGGTTAAGGGGACAGGTTAGGGTTAGAGTTAAGGTTAGGGTTAGGCTAGATTCCTGGAGACAAGGACGATTTTACAAAAAGGTGTTCTTGAAAATTCTTTGTATGATAAAGGACACATTTTTACCGACTTCCCGGGAACTAGTGCGGCACTGTTGGAAAGAACCTTCATTCTACAGCATTTCAAGATCAAATTCAATATACAGTTTTCCATAGTTCATCAGAGTGTTTTTTAAATCTCTAATCCTGAAAGGGCAAGTAACACTATTAATGTCATTGTTAACACCCTGAAGTTCACTTTGTAGGTTGTGTTCAGTTTGTACTGCCCTCTTCCCCTCCTGATATGCTGAATCCCCGACATAAAAGATGACACCATTGAAGAAAAACGCCACGATCTGGAATCCACTTACATTTTATCTGAAAACTACATTTTAAATTAAACGCCATATACTTTTGAAGTGCTAGTCATTTGTCAGGTGCCATAAACATAAAGTACAATCTGTTTTGAGTAGAAACACACTTCCAAATGGTTACATGTATCTCACATCTGCATTCCCGGCCCAGTCCTCTTTCTCAAACTATTGCAACAGGTCCAAAAATGAGCCCGTGTCTCCACAGCCATCACCTAACACACCTGCTGCTTCTTTTCCATTCTTCTCAACAGCAACACCATTAACCAAGGGTCCAAAACAAAAACCTTCTCTCGACTCTTTTCCTCACCTCCCACCATCCCCTCCTGTTGTAGAAACTCTCAGATCTCCACTGCATCCCCTCTTTCTGTCTACCATGATTTACTGCACTCACCACACTTTCTTTCTTTTCATCTTTATCTGAGTATAATTGCTTTACAATGGTGTGTTAGTTTCTGCTGTACAACAAAGTGAATCAGCTATACGTATACATATGGTCCCATATCCTCTCCCTCTTGCGTCTCCCTCCCTCTCACCCTCCCCATCCCACCCCTCTAGGTCCTTACAAAGCATCCAGCTGATCTCCCTGTGCTATGCAGCACTTTCTTATGCTCATCTCCCTAGAGTGGCTGGTAAGCTTCCGGAAGCTGAGACCATCTCATTCATTGCTGCACCACCAGTGCCCTGAACCAGTGCCTGGCACCTAGTGAGTGCCCACAAAATTTTGCTGAAAGAAAAGAGCTTACAGGGCTAAATAACTCCCAGAGATCCTCTTTATATATTAGTACGTCCAGTCCCAAAATAATACTTATGCTGTGTAAGCCTTCTTTAAAAAGCACACCCTGCATCTTAACAGGAAGATACAGATTAATAAACAGCTGACAGAACAAACTAAATAGCGTCCAATGACTCACCAGCTGACCATTCAATTGCTGCTAACTGGACGCAGGAAGCAAGCAAAGACGGGGACAGACCTCACTCTTCATTACTAGCAGGCTTTGCAAGCTGCTCGGAAGCTCTGGATAGCAGGACGTTCGCACATCTCACGGTGGGGAAAATCCAGGCACGGAAGCAGACTATAGCAAAAATGAAATTGGGAGGCTTTGTGAACACAGAACCTGATTAATACCAAATTGGTGGCCACAGAACATTCGGCACACCCTCCCTCGTCCACTTGTGTAGCAGGGAGCCTGGCATGTGGTTTTTAGGTGCCATTCATGAGAAGATGATGACTCTATATAGACAGTAAACGTTTCTGTAACCTCTGGGTGTCTGCCCTGCCATAGAACTAAAACGGAGGAGGTGCTGGTTTCACAATAATAAAGTCAGAAAGCTCAGCCACCATCTGCATTACAGAGCGGAAAGCCCGGAAGACACAGCCCTGGGCACATGCCTACCGCTTGAAGTTTCCCCTCCGAGGAGTATGCTAATCCCCTATTTAGCAGGTTGGAGCTTAGTGAGAACTCCCACCGACAGCTTCCACTTGGGACGGCGTAGGTGATCAGACGAAGCACAAGCGGATGAGCGGCGGGTGACCGTATATAAACAGGCAACTCTGACCCGCAAAGCCTGCAGCAACCAGACCAAAACGGTGAGGATTTGATCAAGATACGCAAGCTTCCTTAACGTCCCGCCCCCGACTCCCCCCCTCCCCCACTCCCGTGCTTCCAACTCTGGAACAACCGGGGAATCCCAAATATTCTTCCTCAATCAATCACGCGGAATGCTTGGCTTGCTGCCCCGGTCAACAGCCTGGGGTCAGGGCCTCCCGTCCACTAGGAAGCCTTCCGACCGCTGCCTGCCTCGCAGCCTCTCCGCCTCCAGCGGTGGCGGCCGCTCCCGGCGTTCTCACGGTCGGTGGGGCGGGGCGGGGGGGGGCGGGCGCTTTCTCTCTGCGAGTCTCTGGAGCGTCCTGAGCCCCGCCTTCCGTGCTGGAAGGAGGACTGGGCGCCGCGGGCGGGGTGGTGGCGTCCGGAACTGGAAGCGGGCCCTTTGGAGTTGGGGGGAGCGGCTGGGGTACAGGTAGAGGCCTAGGAGCCGCTGGGGAAAAGGGGAAGGAGGTGAGGAAACGCGCCCCGCGGGGCCGCGGTGCGGGCGCCGGGCGAGGGGGGCGCCGGTGATGGTGGCCGTGGGAAGCCGGTCGCAGCCGCAGGGGCACCCCGCGGGGAGCCGTGCGCCGAGGCCGGCGCCTGCGCCCTGCGGGACCGCCGCTCGTGCTCCGGGGGTGGCCCTGTCCCGAGGGCCCGGGGGCGCGGGGAGCCGGGCCGCAGGGCGGGGACGGCCGCCCGAGCACCCGAGAACCCCCGGGAGGTTGGGGAGGAGACGCTGACCCCGCCTCCTCGTTCTTATTCTGACTCAGTTCTTCCCATCTTTCTCCAGTCTGGAGCCCTCCAGAGCGGGACGTTAGCCTGTGAGTCTATAACCCTCACGTGCCCACACCCTGTCCCCCACCAGGGTCTGGAATCAGATCCCCCCAGGGCCCTGCAATAGCGCCAAGGAACTAGCTCCAGGGCAGAAGCGTCTCAGCTGATGGGAAAAGAAGGCCTCCGCCCACACTGCGCCTGCAGCCCTCCGGCCACAGAGAGCTGGGAAGGTCCAATACCTCCACCCTCTTTTAGGACGGGGTGATGTTTACTTTTTTGTTGTTGTTTTTTGGCTGCGTGGGGTGTTTCCAAGAGCGGGGCCTACTCTTCCATGCGGTGTGCCGGCTTCTCACCGCAGTGGCTTCTCTCCTTGCGGAGCGCGGGCTCTAGGTGCACAGGCTTCAGTAGTTGTGGCTCATGGGCTCAGTAGTTGAGCCTTGTGGGCTCTAGAGCGCAGGCTCAGTAGTTGCGGTGCACGGGCTTAGTTGCTCCATGGCATGTGGGATCTTCCTGGAGCAGGGCTCAAACTCGTGTCCCCTGCATTGACAGGCAGATTCTTAACCACTGCGCCACCAGGGAATCCCCGAAACGCAGGTTTTTGTGACACAACTTCCTCTTGAAGAATTCCAGTTGGATGTTCCACCAGCACCCGAAGCAAAGCATTTTAAAAACTGGAGTAGGAACTTCCCTGGTGGTGCAGTGGTTAAGAATCTGCCTGCCAATGGAGGGGACACAGGTTCAAGCCCTGGTCCGGGAAGATCCCACATGCCGCAGAGAAACTAAGCCCGTGCGCCACAACTACTGAGCCTGCGCTCTAGAGCCTGCAAGCCACAACTACTGAAGCCCAAAGACCTAGAGCCCGTGCTCCGCAACGGAAGACATCAAAAGCCCGCACACACAATGAAGAGTAGCCCCCGCTCACCACAACTAGAGAAAGCCCGCACGCAGCCCAACGCAGACAAAAATAAATAAATACATTTATTTAAAAAATAAAAAACTTGAATTAATTATTCCCCACAGCCCACACAAAAAATTGAGTTCTTCTAATTGCATGTCCTTTTCGAGTGAATAGCTCCTTCTTGCACTTACATGCTGAAGCCAAATGATTGGGAATTCATTTATGTTTCTTCTCCCTCACACCCAACATCCAGATTCACATTTAGTAAAATTTCCCTCCTAAACATCAAAACCACCCCTTTCAAATGCCACTGCACTAATTCAGCTCATCATCTCTCACCTGAACTATTGCCAAAGCCCCACAATGGATTCTCCTACCTCTTCTGCAATCTGTCCTCCATAACTTTACTAAAGTTTTTTTTTCCTGAAAAGCAAACCTGATGTGTTGCTCTTCAGGGGCTCTGGTTCTATTTCTGGGTGGGATAGGAGGCCAGGATTCTGACTGACTGAAATCCAGGGACAGCTTACTTACCTCTAGAACAAAGGCCATCCTGTCTTCAACCTCTTCATGTTTGCCATTGCCCGAGAACCTCCCGTGAGCTTGACATGAACAGGCTCAAGGGAACTCACATTCATGAACAGACAGGGAAAGGTGCAGCTTTTTAAAGAGGGTCTTCATAGATTGAGGGAGGACTGACCCTCACCTCCTGGTGTTCACATCCTTGTGTAATCCCCTCCTGCGAGGAAGGGCTGGCCTTACTGACTGACTTCCAAGGAATAGGATGTAAAAAAGAAATGGGATATCATTTCCAAATTGGGTTAGAAATGTGCCGTGGCGCTCTCTTGGGTGTTCCTTCTCACATGCTCTTGGATTACTCGTGGGGGAACCAGCTGCCTGTGGGATCCTCCCAGACCGGGGCGCGAACCCGGTTCCCCTGCATCGGCAGGCGGACGCGCAACCACTGCGCCACCAGGGAAGCCCATGGGTGCAGCTTTTTAAAGAGGGTCTTCATAGATTGAGGGAGGACTGACCCTCACCTCCTGGTGTTCACATCCTTGTGTAATCCCCTCCTGCGAGGAAGGGCTGGCCTTACTGACTGACTTCCAAGGAATAGGATGTAAAAAAGAAATGGGATATCATTTCCAAATTGGGTTAGAAATATGCTGTGGCTCTGTCTTGGGTGTTCCTTCTCACATGCTCTTGGATTACTCGTGGGGGAACCAGCTGCCCTGCCTGACGCAGCCTGTGGAGAGGCCACGTGAGGGAGCCTGGAAGCAGACCGTTTCTCAGCTGTGCGTGAGAGGACAGCAGCCCTGACCAGCACCTTGGCTGCAGCCTTGTGAGAGCCCTGGAACCAGAACGACCCAGCTCAGCCACTCCTGGACAACCCACAGCAACTGTGAGCTAATAATGTTTATAATTCTAACCACGACATTTTGGAGTAATTTTTTATGCAGTAATAGATAATTAATACCAAGTCCAGGAGAAGGAGGATCTCATTGAGGCAAAAAAGACAAAAGAAAATTTAATAGAAATTGACAAGAATCTCAAATACATGCAATTATACAATTTTTAAAAAGATTTTCTGTAAGTACAAAACATGACTTTGGATTTAAAAATTCAAGAAAAACTAAAAATTATTATGGCTGTTGTGAAAGTTCAATTAATGGAGCAGATAACTAAAAGGGACAAATAATTCACAACTCACAGCACAGAGGAAAAAAGGAAAGAATTGCAAATCATAAGGAAAACAATAAGACACTTGGAAAGCAAACCTAAGAAATCTATTATACAAATAATAGGATTTTTATGAGAAAAGAGAACAAATAGAGAAGTGATGATTAAGGGTAAAATAGAATATAAAACTATTCTAAAGTTTTTTTAAGTGTTCGAATCATTTTACTGAAAGGGAGTTCCAAACAGGATTGGGCAAAAAAGACACATGCCTAGACATATTCTGGCAATGTTTCCAAACTTCAATGATAAAAAAAATAATATGTCTAAGCTTCTAGCCAGAAATCACAGGATACCTATAAAGAAAAGAAGATTCAACTTCTCTGCAGGATTGGAAGCTAAAAGATAGTGGACAATCATTGTAGGCTACTGAGTGAACAGGTATAAGTCCCAAGATCATATACCCAGTGAAGACATCGTCCTTTACATTTGCACACCACCCACATATTCTATCCAAGGAAAACACTTCAGGAAGTAACCTAACCAAAGGAAAAAGAAATCTGAACAAAGGGCTTAGATAAGGAAACTAAAGAGTACAAGAAACAGTGGTGAGCAATGAGTTTTGTAAGACATGGTTAAATCTAAGGTGGTGACTATTGCATCGTTTGACATTACATACATGCACTGAGAGTAAAAAGAGCCTTCCCATTTCTGGCTGGCCATGTAAGGAGCTTGGAAATTGTCACTGTGTTCTGACAGGTAAACAGCTAACCAAACTGAATCAGCAACTCTTCTTAGTCCATCAGAGAAGTGAGGTCACAATGTAAACTGCTGCTCCCCAAATCAGAGAGACAGACATGTGGATACTGAGAATCACAGCTTACTAGAGCAGAAGCCCCCTCAGGAACCAATACCAAGGTAGGGGAAACTGAACTTAAATTGACAAATTGCTGGAGGATCAGTGTGAGTAATTCTGAGTTAAAAACTCCAGAGGGACACAGTCAAGGAGGGCCTCCCTTTACCTCTAATAGTACTACCCTCTTGAAGTGAAGACTGGAGAAAGACCTCCTCATGCTTCTGGTGGGAGTGGGGGGAGGCCAGCCATTTTGAACCATGTCCGAGTATTCTGTCCTGCCCCCCAGAGTACTCAAGGGCTGCCCTCAGGAGAAATCATTTTTCCCAACTGAGCTGCAGGAAGGAGATACTCCAGATCCCTCTATTCTTCCACATGGGGGACAGAAAATACAAGATTTCATCCCCCTCTAGCTATTCTGTCACATGCAAGGGCTGGAAGAACAGAAACGGAGAAGCACTTCTGAAGTCTGCCGTTCAGGGGCACAGGCTCATTAAAAGAGTAAGATTTAATCATAAGATTAAAGAACATTTCTTCTCCACACACACTTGGCTACCATATTGCTAAAGAACTATTTACTCCAGTTCCTTTTACGCAGTACCTCATATCTGGCCACCAAGAAAAATGACAAAGCACACTAAAATGAGAAAAAACACAGTTTGAAGAAACTGAAAAAATAGCAGAAGCAGAGTCAGGTATGGCAAGAATGTTGGAATTATAAACCAGGAATTTTTTAAAACTATGATTAATATGTTAAGTGATATAATGGACAAAGTAGACAACATGCAAAAACAGATGGATAATGTGAGATGGAAATAAAGAATCAAGAAAATACGAGAGTAAAAAACACTAACAGAAATGAAGAGTTTATCAGATGTGCTCATTAACAGACTTGGCATTGTTGAGGAAAGAATGTCTGAGCTTGAGTCTATTCCAATGGAAACTTCCAAAACTAAAAAGAAAAAAGAAAAGACTTTAAGAAAACAGAACAGAATATCCAAGAACTGTGGGACTACAACAAAAGGAGTAAATATGTGAATGGGAATGCCAGAAGGAGAAGAAAGAGAAAGGAACAGAAGCAATATTTGAAACAATAGTGCCTGAGAATTTCCAGCAACTAACATCAGACACAAAATCACAGGTTCAGGAAGCTGTGTTTAGAGAAACACAAGCAGGATAAATGCCAAAAAAGAAAAAAGAAAAAAAAAAACACAAAAAACAAAAAACTACACCTAGGCATATCATATTTAAAATGAAGAAAATCAAAGATAAAGAAATAAATCTTGAAAGAAGACAGAGGGAAAAACAGTTTACCTAGAGAGAAGCAAAGATAAGAACTACATCTGACTTCTCTTCAGAAACCATGCAAGCAAGAAGACAGTGGAGTGAAATGTTTAAAATATTGAAAAAAAAAACCCCACCAGTGTAGAATTCTGTACCCTGTGAGATTATCCTTCAAAAGTAAAGGAGAAATAAGACTTTGTCAGATGAACAAATTTTAAGGGAATTTGTGACCAGTCAACCTGCCCGGTGGGATATGTTCAATAAGTTTTTCTCAGAAAAGGAAAATTGTATAGATCAGAAACTCAGATCTACATAAAGAAAGGAAGAGTGTTGGAGAAGGAATAAGTGAAGGTAAAGTGAAAATGTTTATTTTTCTTAATTGATCTAACAAATAAGAGTTTGTTCAAAATAATAGAAACAATATATTAGGCTATATATGCTTATGTACAAGTGAAATAAATGACAGCAACGATACAGGGATGAGAGGGGGGAATGGAATATTTTTTACTATAAGATACTTGCACTACCTGTGAAGCAGTAAAGTGTTATTTGAAAGTGGACTTCAATTAATTGTAAACATATATTGCAAACTCTAGGACAACCACTAAATAAAAGTTTAATGGATATGCTAAGTTAGGAGAGAAAATGGAATCATATAAAGTGCTCAGTTAAAACCACAAAAGGAAGAAAAAGAATGGAGGAACAAAGGGCAACAAATCATAGAAAACAATAACAAATATGGTAGATATTAATTCAGCTATATCAATAATCACTTTGACTGTCAGTGATCTAAATGCATCAATTGAAAGACAGAGATCGTCAGAGTGGATCAAAAAACACTACCCAACTATATGCTGTCTACAAGAAACTTACTTTATTTAAAAAAAAAATTTTAATTGAAGTATAGTTGATTTACAATATTGTGTTAGTTTCATGTGTACAGCACAGTGATTCAGTTATATATATTCTTTATCAGGTTCTTTTCCCTTATAGGTTATTACAAAATACTGAGTATAGTTCCCTGTGCTATACGGTAGGTCCTTGGTGAGCTATTTTGTATATAGTAGTGTGTGTATGTTAATCCCAACATATGGGGGGAGAAGTGGGAGGTGGGTGGGGGGAGGGATGAATTAAGAAACACACTTTAGGGACTTCCCTGGTGGTGCAGTGGTTAAGAATCTGCCTTCCAATGCAGGGGACACGAGTTCGAGCCCTGGTCCGGGAAGATCCCACATGCTGCGGAGCAACTAAGCCCATGCACCACAACTACTGAGCCTGCACTCTAGAGCCCACGAGCCACAACTACTGAGCCCACGAGCCTAGAGCCCATGCTCCGCAACAAGAGAAGCCACCTCAGTGAGAAGCCCACACACCACAGCGAAGAGTAGCCCCTGCTCACCTCAACTAGAGAAAACACGCATGCAGCATGGAAGAGCCAACACAGCCAAAAACAAAAATAAATAAATTTATAAGAAAAAATTTAAAGAAACCCACTTTAAATATAAAGTTAAATATAGATTAAAAGTAAGCGGATGGAGAAACATATACCATGCTAACACTACTCAAAAGAAAGCAGGAGTAGCTATATTAATGTCAGATAGAGCAGTCTTTGAAGCAAGGAAAATTATCAAGGATAAAGAAGGGCATTGCATAATGTTAAAGGTGTCAGTTCTCCAAGAAGGCATAACAATGCTTAACATGTATGTGCCTGACAACAGAACATCAAAGTACATGAGGCAAAAACTGATAGAACTGCAAGGAGAAATAGACAAATCCACCGTCATAGTTGAATATTTCAGCACCCTGCATCAGAAATCCAGCAGGCAGAAAATCAGTAAGGACACAGTTGAACTCAACACCACCTCCAATCAACTGGATATAACTGACATCTCCAGACTATTTCATCCAACAACAGCCAAATACACATTGTTTTCAAGCTCACATGGAACATTCACCAAGATAAATCATATTCTGGGCTATAAAATATACATTAACACATTTAAAAGCATAGAAATCATATAATATAGGCTTTCAGGTGACAATAGAATTAAAATAGAAATTCATACTACAAAGATGGCCAGAAAATCCCCAAATACTTATAGATTAAACAACACACTTCTAAGTATCACATGGGTCAAAGAAGAGATTGTAAGAGAAATTTTAAAATACCTTGAAATAATAAAAATGAAAATACAACTTATCAAAATGTGTGGTATGAAGCAAAAGCAGTGTTTAGAGGGATATTTATAGGATTTAATGCATATATTAGAAAAGAAGAAAGATCTAAAATAAATCATCTAAAAATAAATAAATAAATAAGGGCTTCCCTGGTGGCGCAGTGGTTGCGCGTCCGCCTGCCGATGCAGGGGAACCGGGTTCGCGCCCCGGTCTGGGAGGATCCCACATGTCGCGGAGCGGCTGGGCCCGTGAGCCGTGGCCGCTGATCCTGCGCGTCCGGAGCCTGTGCTCCGCAACGGGAGAGGCCGCAACAAAGGGAGGCCCACATACCACAAAAAAATAAATAAATAAAATAAAATAAAATAAAATAAATCATCTAAGCTTTCACCTTAGAGAACTAGAAAAAGAATAAAAAATCATATTCGAAGTAAGTAAGAAAAAAATCATAAAAATTAAAGCAGAAGTCAATGAAATTGAAGGCAGGAAATCAACAGAGAAAATCAACAAAACCAAAAGCTGGTTCTTTGGAAGATATTAATAAAACTGACAAGCCTCTAACCAGGCTAACTAAGAAAAAGAGAGAAGACACCAATTACTTTAATAGAAATGAAAGAGGACTTCACTACAGGTCTTTGTGCTACGTTTGTTCTTTTTTTCTAGTTCCTTGAGGTGTAAAGTTAGGTTACTTGAGATTTTTGTTTCCTGAGGTAGGAATTTATTGCTGTGAACTTCTCTCCTAGAACTGCTTTTGCTGCATTCTGTAAGTTTTTTTCCCTTTTTGTTTGTCTCCAAAAATGTAGGGGACTTTTAACACCCCTACTAATATTGTATTGCTATCTATTTCTCCCTTAAGGTCTGTTAGTATTTGCTTTATATATTTTAGTGCTCCTATGTTAGGTGCCTGTGTATGAATAACTGTTATGTTTTCTTGACGAATTGTTCCATTTGTCATTATATACTGTCCACCTTTGTCTCTTGTTACCTTTTTTGGTTGAAATCTATTTTGTCTGATATGAGTACGGCTACACATGCTTTATTTTGGCTGCTGCTTGCTCAGAGTATCATCTTCCGTCCCTTCTCTTTGAGCCTATATTTGTCTTTAGAGCTGAGATCAGTCTTCCAGAGGCAGTATATAGTTGGAATTTGTGTTTTAATCTGTCCTACCACTCTGTGTCTTTTGACTAGTGAATTCAATCCATTTATATTTAGGGTGATTATTGATAAGCAAGGGCTTAGTACTTCCATTTAATCTTTTGTTTTCTGGTTGCTCCATATCTCCATTGTTTCTTTTTCTTTTTCTTTTCTTTTCTATTTATTTTGACTGCACTGGGTCTTCATTGCAGCATACAGGATCCTTAGTTGCAGCATGTAGGCTCATAGTTGCAGCATGCAGACTTCTTAGTTGTGGTATGCATGTGGGATCTAGTTCCCCGACTAGGGACTGAACCCAGGCCCCCTGCATTGGGAGTGCGGAGTCTTACCCACTGGACCACGAGGTAAGTCCCACCATTGTTTCTTTTTCTTGTGTTTCTGCCTGCCATTTTGTTTTGGTGGTTTTCTATAATATTTTTCTCAGTTTCCTCTTTTGTATATTTTGTGTCTATGCTCTAGATTTATGTTTTGTGGTTAACATGAGGTTTGTATAAAATATCTCATAGATAAAATTGTCCGTTTTTCTTGCTAACAGCATCTTATCTTCATTTGCCTATACAGATTCCATCCTTTTCCTCTTTCCCTTTTGTGTTTTTGTTTCCCCAAATTATCCCTTTTTATGTTGTGAGTTTATTACCAAATTGAAATAGGTATAGTTATTTTATTCCTGCCTTTTCCCTCTTTAATTTTTATGCTGTAATAAAGTGTTTTAAAACCTATTCTAATAAAGGGTTGCAATTTTCTGTTTCTATTTATCACCTTGCTCAGAGGTTTGTATATTTTGGCCATTTTGTTTCTGGTAAAAGAGCTCCTTTCAACATTTTGTAAGGCAGGTTAGTGTCGATGAATTCCCTCAGCTTTTTTCTGGGAAAGTCTTTATATCTGGATGATAACTTTGCTGGATAGAGTATTCTTGTGTGACAATTTTTATCTTTTAGTATTTTGGGAATGTCATTCCACTCCCTCCTGGCCTATATGGTTTCTGATGAGAAATCTGCTCATAGACTAATGGGGGTTCCTTTGTAAGTTACCATCCTTTTTTCCCTTGCTGCCTTTAAAATTCTTTCTTTGTCATTGACTTTTGACAGTTTTAATATGATGCGTCTTGAAACAGGTCTGTTTGCATTGAGATAATTGGTTTTTCTCTTAGCTTTATGGGCTTGTATATCAGTTCCTTCCTCAGATTTGGGAAGTTCTCAGCTGTAATTTCTTTATGTAAACTCTCTGTTCCCTTCTCCCTCTCTTCTCATTCTGGGATACCCATTATTATAAAGTTGCACTTCCTAAAAGTGTCAGATAATTGTCGTGGAATTTCCGAATTTTTTTAGATCTTAATTCTCTTTCCTCTTCTATCTGTATTATTTCTAGCTTTCTATCTTCAAGCTTGCTAATTCTCTCTTCCATATGGTCTGCTGTATTTTCAAGGCTTTCTAATGCATTTTTCATCTTGATTACTGAGTCCTTCATTTCCAGTATTTCTGTTTGGTTCTTTTTTAGAGTTTCAATCTCTTTTGTAAAGTTTTTCTTCTATTAATTAATTTTATTCCTGAGGTAATTGAACTGACTTTCTGAGTTTCCTTGTAGCTCGTTGAGTATCTTCATGATGACTATTTTTAATTCTCTATCAGTTACATTGCAATATCCCATGACTTTACATTTAGTTCCTAGAAAATTGTCATTTTCTTTTTGTACTACAGTATTACTCTGGTTCTTCATGGTGCTTGATGAATTGTTCCTCTGCTTTTCTTCTTTAGGTAAAGTTTTTGTTTTTCTTTGATTCTAATGAAACAACAGGTTAGAAGCAAGAAGGCTTGCTTTTGTTTCCAGTAGGTGGCGCTATAGCACAAGTTTTTGGCTCCTCCTACCTGAGTTGCCTGAGTTGGGTTCCTGGGTGCTGCTGCTGCAAATGGAGGGTGGGGGCCAGAGTCTTGGTGCCCCCATGGCTGGAGGGATGGGGCCACAGGTCCTGCTGCTGCTGCTGCCCAGTTTTGTGTGGCCATGAGCACCATGGCAGCTGGTAGGTCAGTATGCCACCTCCCCTGCTGCTACCTTGGGTTGCGGGCTCAGCTGCCACTTCTGGGGGTGGGGGACAGGATTCCAGGCACTGCTCCACTGTTCCCCTCATTCCACCTCCTCTATATGTTCCAATCCACTCAGCTTTAGATGTACAGATGTGTGGAATTCTCCTGCATCCTGGTGTGTTGGGCAGAGACACATGTGTTGAATTGTGGATCTTTTACTGGTTGTAGTTTGAAGGGGAGAAACAAAGGAAGCATCTCACTCTGTCATGATTTCAACATCACTCCCCAAAGGGGAGGATCTTAGTCAGCACCTAGATTCAGGCTGATTGAAAGCCAGACCTTCAGCTAGCAACTTAAAAAAAGCAAATATATAGTCCTATGGGACCATAAGCCCTAGTGGTCCCCAGAGCTGGGTGCTCTTGAGGTGTTCCCTGGGCAGCAGTCACAAAAACTGGGGTTCCAGATGTGCTTACAAGCTCCTTTCTGGGAGATACTGGTGAGCTATAGTGAGGCAGAGGGAGAGCACAAAGTTGACACCCTTGGCCTATGTTCCCTGAGAGCACCTCTGTATCTTCTAGATGTGTGCAAACCTGAAGCCTGCCTCCAAGCAGGACTAGCAAATAGACCTCTTCCACAGAAAGGCTGGGGGTGTCAGTCCTCGGTGCAGTGCCCTGGGGGTGGTAGCCTGCCAAGAACTGTCTCTCAAATTGTTACAGTCCTATGGTACCCAGGAACAAAACCCACCCCCACCGGCCTCCAGAACTAGACATGGTAGTCATAAAATCCAGGGCACCAGATGTGTGTTGACACTCCCCTATGACAGATACTGGCTCTCTGGAGCATGGCAGAGACAGAGTGAAAACGTGGTACTGACTGATAAAAGGGAAAAAACAAAAAGGAAAAGAAAAAGAGAAAAAAGGGAACTATAAAGAAAAAAAGGAAGAAGAGATGGCACCTGCTGGCTGTAGCAAGGCAGAGGGAGAACAGGAAGATGGCGCCCACCAGCCCCTGCCCTGGAGAGCTTCCCCACAGTCTCTGCCCCACAGACCCATGCTTTAAACTTAGGAAATGGGTCTCTTTCACATAAAGTCCTGGTGCTTTTCAAAGAGCTGCTTTTGTGTTGGGCCCCAGGGTGTGTGGGTCTGTTTGTGAGCCCTCAGTTCACCACAGCCCTGTGGGTCTCCTGGACACAAGCCCCATTGGACTTCAAAGCTGAATGTTTTGGGAGCTCTTCTCTCTGGCACCAGTCTTAAAAGTTGGGGTTCTTGAGGTGGGGTAGGAATCTTTCCCTCCTCAGGGAGGAGCTCTGGGTTTTGAGTTCCCTCCCAATTGTGGGGCTCTGTGTGGGGTGGGCTTTATGGCGAGAGTGTCTCTGCCTCTCCTGCCACTCAATGTAGTTCTGCCTGACAAGAAATGCTGAAGGGAGTTGAGTAGAAATAAAAGAACACTAGTCAATATCATAAACATAAGAGGACAGTGTGAAACTCACTGGTAATGGTAAATATATAGTCAAAGTTAGATTCTATAATATAGTAATAGCGGTGCGTAGATCACTCACAGCTCTAGCTTGAAAGTTAAAAAACAAACATAGTAAAAATAACCATAACTACAATAATCTGTTATTGGTTACACAATATAAAAGATATAAATTGTAACATCAACAGCCTAAAATGAGAGAGGGAGAAATAAAAGAGTAAATCATAGGAATTCTATTGAAGTTAATGTATTAGTATAAAAAAGGGTGTTATAATTTTAAGATATTTTATATAAGAGTCATAACCACAAGGGAAAACGTGCAGCAGTTACACAAAATAAAATGACAGAGAAGTCAAAACATACTAATATCGTAAGACTTCAGAACATCATTTCAAAAAAAAAAAAGAACAAAAGACAAGGAACAATGGATCTGCAAAGCAACCAGAAAACAATATTTTAAATGGCAATAGTAATTCCTTACTTATCAGTAACTGTTTTAAGTGTAACCAGATGAAAATCTTCAATCAAAAGACATTAAATGGCTGAATGGATTCAAAAAAACAAGATCCAATGATATACGTATTGCCTACAAGAAACTCACTCTAGCCTTAAACACACACATAGATGGAGAGAGAAGGGATGAAAATACATTTCAAGCAAATGGTAATCCAAAAAATGCAGGAGTGGGGACTTGCCTGGTGGTCCAGTGGTTAAAAATCCATCTTGCAATGTAGGGAACACTGGTTCAATTCCTGGTCAGGGATCCCACTTCCCTGACCAGAGGCAACTAAGCCCACTTGCCACAACTAGAGAGCCCATGTGCCACAACTACAGAGCTCACATGCTCTGGAGCCTTGCTCCACAACTAGAAAGAAACCTATGAGCCACAACTAGAGAGAAGCCCATGCACCGCAATGAAAGATCCCGCATGCCACAACTAAGACCCAACACAGCCAGTAAATAAATAAATATTAAAAGAAAAAGAAGTAGAGAAGTAAGACCTAAAAAAAAAAAAAAAATCTTTTTTAAATGCAGGAGTGGCTATACTTAGTCAAATTAGACTTTAAACTAAAAGTGGTCAAAAGAGACAAAGAAGGTAATTATATAATGTTAAAGGGATCAATACATCGAGAAGATATAACAATTATATTCCTGTGCCCAACATTGGAACACCTACATACATAAAGAAAATTTTAAAAAACAGCTAAAAGGAGAAATAAACAGCAATACATTAACAGTTGAGGACTTTAATACTCCACTCTCAACAATAGTAGACAATCCAGACAGAGAATCAATAAGGAAACAGCAGATTTGAACTACACAGTAGACCACATGAACCTAACAAAAATATACAGAACATTCTATCTGACAGCAGCAGAACACACATTCTTCTCAAGTGCACATGGAACATATTTTTTTTCTTTAGCAAATTCAAGGAGATTGAAATCATACCAAGTATTTTCTCTGACCACATTAATGTGAAACTAGAAATCAGTAACAAGAAGAAAACTGGAAAACACAAATACACAGAAATTAAACAACCCTTTCTCTTGAATAATCGATGAATTAAAGAAAAAATTAAAGGGGAAATTAAAACAAGTATCTTGCGACAACCAAAAATGGAAGCACAACATACCAAAACTTATGGGATGCAACAAAAGCAGTTCTAAGAGGGAAGTTCATAGCAATAAATGTCTACATTAAGAAATAAAAAAGGTCTTAAATGAACAAACTAAGTCTACACTTTAAGAAACTAGAGAAAGAAGAAAAAAATTGAGCCCAAAGTTAGCAAAAAAAAGGAAATAATAAAGATTAGAGCAGAAATAAATGAAATAGAGAACAGGAAAACAATAGAAAAGATTAACCAAACAAAGAGTTAGCTCTTTGAAAAGATAATATTATAAAACTTTTATTTAGACTAACCAAGGAAAAAGAGACAACCAGAATCAACAAAATTATAAATGAAAAAGAAGTCATTACAACTGATATCACAGAAATGCAAAAGAGCATAAGAGGCTACTGTGAACAACTATACGCCTTCAAACTAGACAACCTGGAAGAAATGGAAAAATTCTTAGAAATATACAAACTAGCAAGACTCAATCAGGAAGAAATAGAAAGTCTCAATAGACAAATTACTGGTAAGGAGATTGAATCACTAATCAAATATCTCCCAACAAAGTAAAGCCCAGGACAATATGGCTTCACTGGTGGACTTTTCCAAATATTTAACAATCCTTCTCAAACTCTTTTTGAAAAGGAAAGAACACTCACAAACTCATTTTATGAGACCAGCAATCATCCTGATACAAAGCCAGAAAAGGACACTACCAGAAAAGAAAATTACAGACCAATATCTCTGATGAATATAGATGCAAAAATTCTCAATAAAATATTAGCAAACTGAATTTAGCAGCACATTAAAAGGATCATTCATCATGATCAAATGGGATTTGTACCTGAGATGCAAGAATGTCTCAACATACACAAATTAGTCAATGTGATAATTCACATTAATAGAACAAAGGAAAAAATCATATGATCATCTCAAGAGATGCAGGAAAAGCATTTGACAAAATTCCATATCTGTTCCTGATTAAAACTCTTTACAATTTAGAAGGAACATACCTCAACATAATAAAGGCCATATTTGGTAAGTCCGCAGCTAACATCATACTCAATTGTGAGAGGCTGAAAGCTTTTCCTCTAAGATCAGGAACAAGACAAGGGTGCCACTCTTAATACTCCTATTCAACATCATACTGGAAGTTCTCTCCAGAGTAACCAGGCAAGAAAAGGAAATAAAAGGCATCAGAATTGGAATGGAAGAAGTAAAGCTATCTCTATTTTCAGATGACATGAATTTTTTTTTTTTTTTTTTTTTTTTTTTTGCGGTACGTGGGCCTCTCACCACTGCGGCCTCTCCCATTGCAGAGCACAGGCTCCGGATGCGCAGGCCCAGCCGCCATGGCTCACGGGCCCAGCCACTCCACGGCATGTGGGATCTTCCCGGACCGGGGCACGAACCCGCGTCCCCTGCATCGGCAGGCGGACTCTCAACCACTGCACCACCAGGGAAGCCCAACATGATTTTATATATAGAAAATAATAAAGACTCAACAACAAGAACAACAAGCTTTTAGATCTAATCAACAAGTTCAGTAAAGTCACAGGATACAAAATTAACATACAAAAATCAGTATCATTTTTATACACTAACAACTAATTATCTGAAAAATAATTAAAGAAATTGATTCATTTACAATAGCATCAAAAACAATAAAATACTTCGGAATAAACTTAACTAAAGAGGTGAAACATGTCTACTCTGAAAATTACAAGACATTGATGGAAGAAATCGAAGAAGACACAAGATGGAAAGGTAGCCCATGTACATGGATTGGAATAATTAATGTTGTTAAATTATCCATACCTATCAAATGCCATCTATAGATTCAATGAAATCCTTATCCAATAGAATTTTTTACTTAAGTAGTAAAAACAATCCTAAAATTTATATGAAACCACAAAAGACCCCAAATAACCAAAGCAATCCTGAGAAAGAACAAAGTAGGAGACATCACGCTTCCTGATTTCAAGCTATACTGTAAGCCTATAGTAACCAAAACAGACAGATAAATAGCTCAAGGGAATAGAACTGAGATGCTGGCAATAAACCCAAGCATATAAGGTCAACTAATATTTGACAAGGAAGCCAAGAATACTCAATGGAGAAAAGACAATCTCTTCAATAAATGGTGCTGGGAAAACTGGATATTCACATGTAAAAGAATGAAACTAGACCCCTATCTTACACCATTCATAAAAATTAACTCAAAATACTTAAATGCAAGACCTGAAGCCATGAAACTTCTAGAAGTAAACATAGGAGAAAAGTTCCTTGACATAGGTCTTGGCAATGATTTTTTAGATATAACACCTAAAGCACAAGAAAGAAAATAAAACAATAACAAGTGGGATTCCATCAAATTAAAAGCTTCTTCACTGCAAAAGAAACCATCACAACATTAGCATTAGTTACTGTGTTTTTATAAATATATATAGTGTGTAGAGCCCCTTTAATTTTCTGTAGGTGGCATATCTATTTAAAATATATTGGGAAATTTATTAATGCCATTGAATAGTTCTGAATTGAATATATCAAATATGAATACATTTAATAAACAGGTTTATTGCCTTAAGTATAAAGATATTGTATGCAAGGCTTTTTCATTCTGGAAAAGATGTTTACTTAATAAAGAAATGTGTGTTCATAAAAATAAAAAGAAATCATCAACAAAGTGAAAAGGCAACTTACAGAATAGGAAAAATATTTGTAAACCATACATCTGGTAAGGGATTAATATCCAAGATATATAAAGAACCCCTACAACTCAATAGCAAAAAAAGCAAATAATCCAATTAAAATAGGCAAAAGACATGAATAGGCATTTTTCAAAGGCAATTTATGAATGGCCAACAGGTACATGAAAAGATGCCCAACATCACGAGTCATTAGGGAAATGCAAATTAAAATCTCAAAGAGATACCACCTCATGCCTGTTAGAATGGTCATCATCAAAGAGACAGGAGATAACAAATGTTGGTGAGGATGTAGAGAAAAGGGAACACTTGTGCACTGTTAGTAGGGTTGCAAATTGGTATAGCCACCATGGAAAACAGCATGATGGGTCCTTTAAAAAATTAAAAATAGAACTACAGCATGATCCAGCAATTCCACTTCTGGGAATATATACAAAGGACATGAAAACACAAACTCAAAAAGATAGCTGCACCCGCATGTTCATAGCAGCATTATTTACAATAGCCAAGACATAGAAACAACCTAAGTGCCCACTGATGGATAAATGGGTAAGGAAGTTGTGGTATATGTACAATGGAATATTATTCAAATATTTAAAAATGATGAAATCTTGCCATTTGCAGCAACATGGTGCTAAGTGAAATAAGTCAGACAGAGAAAGACAAATACTTTATGATGTCACTTATATGTGGAATCTAAAAACCCAAACTCAGAGAAAAAGATCAGATTTGTGGTTACCAGAGGTGGGCAATGGGGGTAAGAGGAATACCTGAAAGGTGGCCAACAGGTACAGACTTCCAGCTATAGGATAAATAAGTATACTAGGGATGCAATATACAACATGATGACTATGGTCAACACTGAACAATATATATGAAAGTGTTGAGAGTAAACCCTAAGAGTTTTCATCACAAGAATACAAACTTCTTAGAACTGTATATATTGGTAACATAATTCTTGTTTCCGGGTTTAAAGTCCAGTGGAAATTAAAGTCCAGATTCCCCTCAACATTTGACACTTGAAGTCACCCCAAAGCCTGAGTGACTTTTCCAGTCATTTGGGTTGGCCTAGTTTATTTATGGCAGTTGTATTCACTTCTCCTGGCCTGGAAGCCTCATCCTTGAGGTGCTGTAGACACACCCACTTTAATGCCAAATAGGCAAAAGTCACCATTAAAACTGCTGTCCTACAAGACATTACAATGAATTATAAATTTTAAAAATACAGATTGCTCACAAATCAACAGACAACAGAAGACAATACATATTGAAAACATCTTTAGAATATATTTTATTCACAACTTAATCTCTCTTTTCCTTCCCATCCAAACTTTTTAAAAGACTTCATTGTCTGTTTCCACTTCTTCATCTCATACCCTCTCCTTAGACCACTGAAATCTGGTTACCACC
This sequence comes from Physeter macrocephalus, assembly GCF_002837175.3. Taxonomy (NCBI): domain Eukaryota; kingdom Metazoa; phylum Chordata; class Mammalia; order Artiodactyla; family Physeteridae; genus Physeter; species Physeter macrocephalus. Next base: position 85,865,528 of record NC_041233.1, read on the forward strand.
TTGAGCACCACTACATTCCACAAGGATTTTGCTGCTTCCTTTGTGTCTACACCAGGGCCTGGCACATGGTGTCCTTCAAATATTGGGCTGGCCAAAACGTTAGTTCGGTTTTTTCTGTAAGATGGCTCTAGTAGCACTTAGTTGTCCTTAACTTCATTTGAAACAATTTTGTTAGGTTGTATGTGACAGCTGTCATATCAGCGTGCATTTTTAAAAAGACATCAAAATTGGTGAATTTTTGTGTAGCCATTTTAATATTGAAGATGGAAGAAAAGAAGCAATATTTTCGGCCTATTATGTTTTATTATTTCAAGAAAGGTAAAAACGCAACTGAAACGCAAAAAAAGATTTGTGTGGTGTATGGAGAAGCTGCTGTGACTGATCAAACATGTCAAAAGTGGCTTGCGAAGTTTTGTGCTGGAGATTTCTCGCTGGACGATGCTCCACGGTCAGGTAGACCAGTTGAAGTTGATAGCGACCAAATTGAGACATTAATTGAGAAAAATCAGTGTTATACCACGCAGGAGATAGCCGACATACTCAAAATATCCAAATCAAGCGTTGAAAATCATTTGCACCGCTTGGTTATGTTCATGGCTTTGATGTTTGTGTTCCACATATGTAAGCGAAAAAACCTTGACCGTATTTCACCATGCAATTCTTTTCTTAAGTGTAATGAAAACGTTCCATTTTTAAAACAAATTGTGATGGGCAATGAATGAAAAGTAGATACTGTACAATAATGAGGAATGGAAGAGATCGTGGGGCAAGCGAAATGAACCATCACCAACCACACCAAATGCCGGTCTTCATCCAAAGAAGGTGATGTTGTGTCTATGGTGAGATTGGAAGGGAGTCCTCTATTATGAACTCCTTCCAGAAAACCAAATCATTAATTCCAACAAGTACTGCTCCCAATTAGACCAACTGAAAGCAGCACTCAACGAAAAGTGTCCAGAATTAGTCAACAGAAAACGCATAATCTTCCATCAGGATAACACAAGACCTCGTGTTTCTTTGATGACCAGGCAGAAACTGTTACAGCTTGGCAGGGAAGTTCTGATTTCATCTGCTGTATTCACCTGACATTGCACCTTCAGATTTCCATTTATTTCAGTCTTTACACAATTCTCTTAATGGAAAAAATTTCAATTCCCTGGAAGACTGTAAAAGGCACCTGGAACAGTTCTTTGCTCAAAAAGATAAAAAGTTTTGGGAAGATGGAATTATGAAGTTGCCTGAAAAATGGCAGAAGGTAGTGGAACAAAACGCTGAATACATTGTTCAATAAAGTTGTTGGTGAACATGAAAAATGTGTCTTTTATTTTTACTTAAACACCAAAGGCACTTTTTGGCCAACCCAATAAAATACTTGCTGCAGAAAGGGATTATTTTTGCCACAGTCATCAATGACCTTCTTGAATCAAACAGATATTTTTTTATTCCTTATTTTAACTGACCCTCTGCCACATCGGACACTGTCAATCACTCTCTATTTCCTGAGATCTCTGCTCCCTTCCATGTGAGATAACAGATGCCCTGGTTCTCCCCCGGATGACTCATTTCCTCTGTGGGCTTTCACCCTCCAGCAGCCCCTTCATGGACAGAGATCCTTGGGTTCTGTGCTCAGCCAACGATTTTTTCACTCTTCATATTCTCTTTCTTGCAACTATGATATAAATGATAAATCACCCAAATCAAAATCTGTGCTTTCAGTCCTCCTCAAACTCAAATACCCAATTCTCTCGTCAAAGAGGTATCCCTGGGACCCCTCAAATCCATATATCCAAAACTGAACTCATTGTTTTCTCCTACTCAGTCCTTATTTTCCTTTATTTCATTAATTTATTCAAAATATTTTTTGAGAAATGACTAAATGTCAAATGTTGGGTTAGGGTGATAGAATACAATGGCAAAAAGACAGCAATAGTTCCTAGTCTCATTTAATTATCAGTCTAGCAGGAGTGATAGATTAATAAGAGATTACAATGCAGTATGATTGATGAAAATGAAAATTACAAGGTCTAAGCAAGTGCATTGCAAGATTACTTACATAGTCCAGTGGGAGTGTCTGACAAAGCCTCTTGGATGAGGTGGTATTTAGCGTCAAAAATCAGCTTATGTGGGGATTGCTTATTGTAAGAAACAGAAATCCATCTAAATAATGGCAAGATAAAAGGGAAATGATTGGAAGCCCAGAGGAGAATCTCAAGGATTTTATCTTAGTTGGGTTATTCCCTAGGTAGATCCTGAGACAAAGATGTAAATGCAAATAACTAATCTGGGAGGTGATCACAGGAAGAAACAGGATGCGGGAAGTGAGACGGGGAAAGAAAGGAGTTTAATGGAAAATGTGATATTGAGCAGGTCCCTGCTGTGGGAAACTGGGGCTCATTCCTGCCAGCCCACCTCCGTTAACAAAGGCACAAGGACTCTTTATACTCATGCATCCACTAACTTGCATCAGTCATTGGTTCAGGGCTGGTCCCAGGAGTCATTAATTCCTCCAACGTTTAGACCTAAGCTCATGCAGATCAACTGTGCTCCAGCAGCCAGAAAAAGCCTTAGACAAAGCGTCATAGACGTTTGTTGTCAGAAGCAATTGAGTCATGGAGGATCGGGATGGTGAATGCTCAGGAGTCCCCATAGCACCTATCACAGCGTATCCCTTGTAGCACTCAGATGCATTTGTGCCCCCACATTAAGTTCACTCTGTTCTGCCTTGATTCTTCAAAGTGGTGCCCAGTCAAAATATCTATGTATATCCAAATATATAGTTAAATAGATTTTCTTCAAAGTGCAATGAGAGAGTTAGTGGGATGTGCTACAGACCCTGCTGTTCAGTTGTCTTAAAGCCATAATTTATATTTTTCTCTTTCCTCTAGCACCCACTCTAGATTCCTCTCATCCTTGGCCAGCAGTTCCTCTAGTCTAGTTTGCTTTCCCAATAGGATAACCCAGACCTTCATCCCTAAGGAGTCTGAGCTCCTGGTTACCATGCCTTTGTCATGGTATGGCCACTGCAGTCACCCAATTCTTTATTTAGAGCACCACACATACAAGGATCAAGATGCATGCTGAATGAAACTGAATGCTTGACTTTCAGATCTACTTTTTCCTGCCCTATCACATAGAGTCATTCACTTTCCTCGTGATGATCACAGTAAGTTACACCAGCCTCTGCAGTAATTTCTTTCTTCACCAGATGGTGTACTGGCCTGAGGAATCTGAACTGACTAGGTTTAGGATATAGCTTAGGTTTAGACAACCTTTACAATGTCTCATGTTAGAAGTATCCTACTACCTTTCATCTTCTTTTGGGCAACAAGGATCTCTAGCCCAGCAAAGGCGAAAGTTTTAGGGACAGGATGCACAAATTTCCCAAACTGGTCACCAAAAGTGATGGTGAGAGTATGGCCAAAGCTTACTTCCTACTGCCTCCTCTTGGTTCCCAGATCCATGCATTCTAACTCAGTATGAAGTAACAGCACCTTATAATGGCCTTTGGCTCAAAATACATACCTCATCTAGGAGGACAGTTTCCCAACCCCAAGCTGATGCCTTAGCTATGTGTTTAAGAGACATTCTAATACTCTTTCAGGCCAGCAGCTTCCAAGTGCTGTGATATATATCAGGTCCAATGGATTCCATAGTCACATATACATTGTCACAACTCATTTGCCATAAAATGGGTCCCTTGGTCCTTGAGGCAATGTCACATGGGGCCATTACCTTAAATTACATTAAATCGGACCCTCTGTGAGACCTCAAATAGTGGCCCGGCCAAGACACTGATCTGTTTCAGTTTTGCTCTTACTTCTAAGGGTTAACTTCTTTTCTTAGAGTGTATTCCTTATTCCAGGAAAGGGAAACTTATAAATGGAAAGCATATCAATGACACTAAGAGTGAATTAAAGAAGAAAAATAGTCCAATGTAATTACTTGCCATCAAATGGCTGATTGGTCACCCTGAGGGAAGAAGCTATACTGTGGGCACTGCAGGATCCCCATAGTGAATGTGTAAGTGGCATAGCAGACTTTTATAGCAGTAAGAGCTAGATCAGCCTTGGTGAGAGGCAGCCATGTTGTTGGCCTCGTGCATAGCCTTAATCTCTGCGGATTCCTTTTACGGGTATAATGTACAAGCACTGGGACTGCCAAAGACAGAGAGGGGCTGAGAGCCACCCAATGAGTCACCCAAAGCCCTGGTGGTTCAGTGTTTCCTCTGTGATGGATGCTTTCTGCTGGGCAGTGACATGAAGAACAAAGGCTGGCATGGGCTCAGTGCTCAGGAATATCAGAAACATAGAAAGACAGGGGTCAGATTTAGAGCTAAATATAGAGGAATTCAGTTAAATTCTGCATACTGACTGGTAGGACATCATCTTCCTTCCCAAGATCTGCCTCAAGGACCCTAGAAGCCAGGCATTGCAGGGCAGGAGATGCCAAGAAGGCTCTTCTCTGGGGAAACTAAACAGCCCAGAGAAAAGGACCCCAGATACTGAGATGTAGGGGAGAGTCGCCCAGAGAAACAGCTGGTTCAGGTGCAATTACTCTACAGTGAAGCCCACCAGGCAACAAGCTTCATCTCTGCAAGTAGGATTTCCAGCCAGACTTCAGTGTTTATTCTTAACTATAAATGGAAGCAAGATATTTGAGGAAATTCTCCAACATGGATGAAAAAGATGAAACAAATAAACCAAAGAAAAGACTCTGGAGGAAAAGACCCAATGCAGAGACTAGAAGAACATTTAAAAATAAAATCAAAATGAATATACCCAAGAATAGAGAAAATGTTACATTGATGAAATAAGAACTAGATGCTATGGGAGAAGGAGGGATAAGGAGTAATCACAGGTGACTCCAGTCTTCATGGAAGGGGAATAGGATATAGGAGGGTGCTATTTGCTGAGATGGGGCCCACAGAAGGAGGATCCGGTTGTATAGGGAGGGTTGGGCTACAATGAAATCAGTCAAGGACATATTGAATCTCAGATGTTGCTGAAAAATCCAACTAGAAGATCAACGTGTGGGAGCTGGAGCTTAAAAGAAAGGTCTGGAGGGTGGAGTCAAGATGGCATACTAGGAGGGCATGGAATTCACGTCTCCTCACAACTAGGGGGCACCTACCAGGCACCGGTAGGGGACCACAGACACCTAAGGGGACAGGAGGTACCCCCAGCAACTGGTTGTTTCAATTATAGTTTTATTTTTCCTAATACATTTTTTATCTTTCTAATTTTATTTTGTTTTTTATTCTTTGATATTGTACAGCTCCTTTTTTTCTTTCTTACTTTTTTTCTTTTTTTTTTTTTTTTTTACTGCACCACGAAGCTTGTGGGATCCTGGTTCCCAGGCCGGAAGTCAGGCCCAAGCTCCTGTGGTGGGAGCTCCGAGTCCAAACGGCTGGACTAACAGAGAACCTCAGACCCCAGGGAATATCAGTCGTAGTGTGGCCTCCCGGAGGTCCTCATTTCAGCACCAAGACCCAGCTCTATCAAACTGCCTGCAAACTCCAGTGCTGGACGTCTCAGGCCAAACAACGAATAAGATAGGAATACAGCACCACCCATCAAAAAAAAAAAAGAAACCACAAAAAAATTGTTACAGACGAAGGAGCAAGGTAAAAACCTACAAGACCAAATAAATGAGGACGAAATGGGCAACCTACCTGGAAAAGAATTCAGAGTAATGATAGTAAAGATGATCCAAAATCTCAGAAACAGAATGGAGAAAATACAAGAAACATTTAACAAGGATCTAGAAGAACTAAAGAGCAAACAAACAGTGATGAACAACACAGTTACTGAAATTAAAAATACTTTACAAGGAATCAATAACAGAATAACTGAGGCAAAAGAACGGAGAAGTGAACTGGAAGATAAAATGGTAGAAATAATTGCCAGGGAGCAGAATAAAGAAAAAAGAATGAAAAGAATTGGGGACAGTCTCAGAGAATTCTGGGACAACATTAAATGCACCAACATTCAAACTATAGGGGTCCCAGAAGAAGAAGAGAAAGAGAAAGGGTCTGAGAAAATATTTGAAGAGACTACAGTC
>NC_041233.1:85879005-85880895 GCF_002837175.3 Physeter macrocephalus
TGAGATGGGGCCCACAGAAGGAGGATCCGGTTGTATAGGGAGGGTTGGGCTACAATGAAATCAGTCAAGGACATATTGAATCTCAGATGTTGCTGAAAAATCCAACTAGAAGATCAACGTGTGGGAGCTGGAGCTTAAAAGAAAGGTCTGGAGGGTGGAGTCAAGATGGCATACTAGGAGGGCATGGAATTCACGTCTCCTCACAACTAGGGGGCACCTACCAGGCACCGGTAGGGGACCACAGACACCTAAGGGGACAGGAGGTACCCCCAGCAACTGGTTGTTTCAATTATAGTTTTATTTTTCCTAATACATTTTTTATCTTTCTAATTTTATTTTGTTTTTTATTCTTTGATATTGTACAGCTCCTTTTTTTCTTTCTTACTTTTTTTCTTTTTTTTTTTTTTTTTACTGCACCACGAAGCTTGTGGGATCCTGGTTCCCAGGCCGGAAGTCAGGCCCAAGCTCCTGTGGTGGGAGCTCCGAGTCCAAACCGCTGGACTAACAGAGAACCTCAAACCCCAGGGAATATCAGTCGTAGTGTGGCCTCCCGGAGGTCCTCATCTCAGCACCAAGACCCAGCTCTATCAAACTGCCTGCAAACTCCAGTGCTGGACGTCTCAGGCCAAACAACGAATAAGATAGGAATACAGCACCACCCATCAAAAAAAAAAAAAGAAACCACAAAAAAATTGTTACAGACGAAGGAGCAAGGTAAAAACCTACAAGACCAAATAAATGAGGACGAAATGGGCAACCTACCTGGAAAAGAATTCAGAGTAATGATAGTAAAGATGATCCAAAATCTCAGAAACAGAATGGAGAAAATACAAGAAACATTTAACAAGGATCTAGAAGAACTAAAGAGCAAACAAACAGTGATGAACAACACAGTTACTGAAATTAAAAATACTTTACAAGGAATCAATAACAGAATAACTGAGGCAAAAGAACGGAGAAGTGAACTGGAAGATAAAATGGTAGAAATAATTGCCAGGGAGCAGAATAAAGAAAAAAGAATGAAAAGAATTGGGGACAGTCTCAGAGAATTCTGGGACAACATTAAATGCACCAACATTCAAACTATAGGGGTCCCAGAAGAAGAAGAGAAAGAGAAAGGGTCTGAGAAAATATTTGAAGAGACTACAGTCAAAAACTTCCTTAACATGGGAAAGGAAATAGTCAGTCAAGTCCAGGAAACACAGATAGTACCATACAGGTTAAACCCAAAGAGAAACACACCAAGAGACATAGTAATCAAACTATCAAAAATTAAATACAAAGAAAAAATATTGAAAACAGCAGGGGAAAAGCAACAAATAACATACAAGGGACTCCCCATAAGATTAACAGCTGATTTTCAGCAGAAACTCTGCAAGCCAGAAGGGAGTGGCAGGACATATTTAAAGTGAAGAAAGGGAAAAACCTACAACCAAGATTACTCTACCCAGCAAGGATCTAATTGGGATTCGACAGAGAAATTAAAACCTTTACAGATAAGCAAAAGTTAAGAGAATTCAGCACCACCAAACCAGCTTTACAACAAACGCTAAAGGAACTTCTCTAGGCAAGAAACACAAGAGAAGGAAAAGACATACCATAACAAACCCAAAACAATTAAGAAAGTGGTAATAGGAACATACATATCAATAATTACCTTAAATGTAAATGGACTAAATGCTCCCACCAAAAGACACAGACTGGCTGAATGGATACAAAAACAAGATCCATGTATATGCTGTCTACAAGAGACCCACTTCAGACCTAGGGACACATACAGACTGAAAGTGAGGGGATGGAAAAAGATATTCCATGCAAATTGAAATCAGAAGAGAGCTGGAGTAGCAATTCTCATATCAGACAAAATAGACTTTAAAATAAAGACTATTA
>NC_041233.1:85881836-85882761 GCF_002837175.3 Physeter macrocephalus
ACTGACTCTGCAGAAATACAAAGGATCATGAGAGATTACTACAAGCAACTATATGGCAATAAAATGGACAACCTGGAAGAAATGGACTGTCTTAGAAAAGCACAATGTTCCGAGTCTGAACCAGGAAGAAATAGAAAATATAAACAGATCAATCACAAGCACTGAAATTGAAAGAGTGATTAAAAATCTTCCAACAAACAAAAGCCCAAGACCAATGGCATCACAGGCAAATTCTATCAAACATTTAGAGAAGAGCTAACACCTATCCTTCTCAAACTCTTCCAAAATATAGCAGAGAGAGGAACACCCCCAAACTCATTCTATGAGGCCACCATCACCCTGACAACAAAACCAGACAAAGATATCACAGAAAAAGAAAACTACAGACCAATATCACTGATGAACATAGATGCAAAAATCCTCAACAAAATGCTAGCAAACAGAGTCCAAAAGCACATTAAAAGGATCATACACTATGATCAAGTGAGGTTTACCCCAGGAATGCAAGGATTCTTCAATATACACAAATCAATCAATGTCATACACCAAATTAACAAACTGAAGGATAAAAACCATAAGATAATCTCAATAGATGCAGAAAAAGGTTTTAACAAAATTCAACACCATTTACGATAAAAACTCTCCAGAAAGTAGGTATAGAGGGGAACTACCTCATCTTAATAAACACCATATATGACAAACCCACAGCCAACATCGTTCTGAATGGTGAAAAACTGAAAACATTTCCTCTAAGATCAGGAAAAAGACAAGGTTGCTCACTCCCACCACTATTATTCAACATAGTTTTGGAAGCTTCAATCACAGCAATGAGAGAAGAAAAAGAAATAAAAGGAATACAAATGGGAAAAGAAGAAGTAAAACTGTCACTGTTTGCAGATGACATGATGCTATACATAGAGAATCC
>NC_041233.1:85890251-85891560 GCF_002837175.3 Physeter macrocephalus
AGGAGAAGTAACAACTGACTCTGCAGAAATACAAAGGATCATGAGAGATTACTACAAGCAACTATATGGCAATAAAATGGACAACCTGGAAGAAATGGACTGTCTTAGAAAAGCACAATGTTCCGAGTCTGAACCAGGAAGAAATAGAAAATATAAACAGATCAATCACAAGCACTGAAATTGAAAGAGTGATTAAAAATCTTCCAACAAACAAAAGCCCAAGACCAGATGAACATAGATGCAAATATCCTCAACAAAATGCTAGCAAACAGAGTCCAAAAGCACATTAAAAGGATCATACACTATGATCAAGTGAGGTTTACCCCAGGAATGCAAGGATTCTTCAATATACACAAATCAATCAATGTCATACACCAAATTAACAAACTGAAGGATAAAAACCATAAGATAATCTCAATAGATGCAGAAAAAGGTTTTAACAAAATTCAACACCATTTACGATAAAAACTCTCCAGAAAGTAGGTATAGAGGGGAACTACCTCATCTTAATAAACACCATATATGACAAACCCACAGCCAACATCGTTCTGAATGGTGAAAAACTGAAAACATTTCCTCTAAGATCAGGAAAAAGACAAGGTTGCTCACTCCCACCACTATTATTCAACATAGTTTTGGAAGCTTCAATCACAGCAATGAGAGAAGAAAAAGAAATAAAAGGAATACAAATGGGAAAAGAAGAAGTAAAACTGTCACTGTTTGCAGATGACATGATGCTATACATAGAGAATCCTAAAGATTCTACCAGAAAACTACTAGAGCTAATCAATGAATTTGGTAAAGTAGCAGGATACAAAATTAATGCACAGAAATCTATTGTATTCCTATACACTAATGATGAAAAAACTGAAAGAGAAATTAAGGAAACACTCCCATTTACTATTTCAACAAAAAGAATAAAATATCTAGGAATAAACCTACCTAATGAGACAAAAGACCTGTATGCAGAGAACTATGACACTGATGAAAGAAATTAAAGATGGTACAAATAGAAGGAGAGATATGCCATGTGCTTGGATTGAAAAAATCAGCATTGTGAAAATGACTCTACTACCCAAAGCAATCTACAGATTCAATGAAATCCCTATCAAACTACCAATGGCACTTTTCACAGAACTAGAACAAAAATTTCACAGTTTGTATGGAAACACAAAAGACCCCAAATAGCCAAAACAATCTTGAGGAAGAAAAATGGAGCTGGAGGAATCAGGCTCTCTGAATTCAGACTATACTACAAAGCTACAGTAATCAAGACAGTACGGTACTGGCACAAAAACAGAAATATAGA
>NC_041233.1:85891808-85894762 GCF_002837175.3 Physeter macrocephalus
AGAATGAAATTAGAACACTCCCTAACACCGTACACAAAAATAAACTCCAAATGGATTAACGACCTAAATGTAAGGCCAGACACTATAAAATTCTTAGAGGAGAATATAGGTAGAGTACTCTATGACATAAATCACAACAAGATCCTTTTTGACCCACCTCCTAGAGAAATGGAAATAAAAACAAAAAGAAACAAACAGGACCTAATGAAACTTAAAAGCTTTTGCACAGCAAAGGAAACCATAAACAAGACGAAAAGACAACCCTCAGAATGGGAGAAAATATTTGCAAATGAAGCACCTGACAAAGGATTAATCTCCAAAATTTACAAGCAGCTCATGCAGCTCAATATCAAAAAAAACAAACAACCCAATCCAAAAGTGAGCAGAAGACCTAAATAGACGTTTCTCCAAAGAAGATATACAGATTGTCAACAAACACATGAAACGATGCTCAACACCATTAATCACCAGAGAAATGTAAATCAAAACTACAATGAGATATCATTTCACAGCAGTCAGAATGGCCACCATCAAAAAATCTACAAACAATAAATGCTGGAGAGGGTGTGGAGAGAAGGGAACCCTCCTGCACTTTTGGTGGGAATGTAAATTGGAACAGCCACTATGGAGAACAGTATGGATGTTCCTTAAAAAGCTAAAAATAGAGCTACCATACGACCCAGCAATCCCACTACTGGGCATATACCCTGAGAAAACCACAATTCAAAAAGAATCATGGGGGCTTCCCTGGTGGCGCAGTGGTTGCGCGTCTGCCTGCCGATGCAGGGGAACTGGGTTCGCGCCCCGGTCTGGGAGGATCCCACATGCCGTGGAGAGGCTGGGCCCGTGAGCCATGGCTGCTGGGCCTGCGCGTCCGGAGCCTGTGCTCCGCAACGGGAGAGGCCACAACAGAGGGAAGCCCGCATACCACAAAAAAAAAAATAAAAGAATCATGTACCACAATGTTCATTGCAGCTCTATTTACAATAACCAGCACATGGATGCCACCTAAGTGTCCATCCACAGATGAATGGATAAAGAAGATTTGGCACATATATACAATGGAATATTACTCAGCCATAAAAAGAAATGAAATTGAGTTATTTGTAGTGAGGTGGATGGACCTAGAGTCTGTCATACAGAGTCAAGTAAGTCAGAAAGAGAAAAACAAATACCCTGTGCTAACACATATATATATGGAATCAAAAAAATCTGTTCTTGGGCGAAAAAAAAAAAATCTGTTCTTATGAACCTAGTGGCAGGACAGGAATAAAAATGCAGACGTAGAGAATAGACTTGAGGACACGGGTAGTGGGAAGGGTAAGCTGGGATGAAGTGAGAGAGGGGAATGGACAGATATACACTACCAAATGTAAAATAGATAGCTAGTGGGAAGCAGCTGCATAGCACAGGGAGATCAACTTGGTGCTTTGTGTCCACCTAGAGGGTGAAGTAGGGAGGGTGAGAGGGAGATGCAAGAGGGAGGCTATATGGGGATATATGTATACGTATAGCTGATTCACTTTGTTATACAGCAGAAAGTAACACAACACTGTAAAGCAATTTTACTCCAATAAAGATGTTTAAAAACAACAAAGAGGGACTTCCCTGGTGGCACAGTGGTTAGGAATCTGCCTGCCAATGCAGGGGACACAGGTTTGATCCTTGGTCTGGGAAGATCCCACATGCCGCAGAGCAACTAATCCTGTGCGCCACAGCTACTGAGCCTGCGCTCTGGAGCCCACGAGCCACAGCTACTGAGCCCATGTGCCACAACTACTGAAGCCCGTGCGTGTAGAGCCCGTGCTCCGCAAAAAGAGAGGCCGCCGCAACGAACAGTAGCCCCCACTCACAACAACTAGGGAAAGCCTGCACGCAGCAACAAAGACCCAATGCAGCCAAAAATAAATAAATAAATTTATTTATTTATTTTAAAAAAGAAAGAAAGGTCTGGGATGGGGTAAAAATTTGATGCCACCACTATGTAAGCATGATGGAAACCACAGAATGGATGAGGTTCCTCAGGGAAAGGATTCGGAGCGAGAAGAAAAGATGATGAATTAAGGACCACCTCCTGAGGGACATCAGCATTTAAAAACAGTCAGTGGATCCTGAAAAGGAATAGCCAAGCAGACAGGACATAAAGCAGGAGAGGGTTGTGGTATAGATGAAGGTATTTCAAGAAGGAAGAGGTGCTCAAGAGACTTAAACACTGCTGCAAGCTCAGATGAGATAAAAACTGAAAAAATAATGCCATCGGACTTAGCAATGCCTGTTATTGATGACTTTGGGAAGAGCAGGTTCAGAGGTCAGAGCATAGTCAGATGAAGACAGAGCAGGGGGACAGAAAGTAATAACTCAAGAAATCTGGCTGTGTAGACCACACCGCTATTGGGTGACATAGAGTTATAAGTAGGTGTCTGTTTTTTGTTTTTTGGTTTTTTTAACATCTTTATTGGAGTATAATTGCTTTACAATGGTGTGTTAGTTTCTGCTTTACAACAAAGTGAATCAGCTATACATATACATATGTTCCCATATCTCTTCCCTCTTGCATCTCCCTCCCTCCAACCCTCCCTATCCCACACCTCTAAGTGGTCACAAACCACCTAGCTGATCTCCCTGTGCCATGTGGCTGCTTCCCACTAGCTACCCACCCTACGTTTGGTAGTGTATATATGTCCATGCCACTTTCTCACTTTGTCAGAGCTTACCCTTCCCCTCCCTATATCCTCAAGTACATACTCTAGTAGGTCTGTGTTTTATTCCCGCCCTACCCCTAGTCTCTTCACGACATTTTATTTTTCTTAGATTCCATATATATGTGTTAGCATATGGTATTTGATTTTCTCCTTCTGACTTACTTCACTCTGTATGACAGACTCCAGGTCCATCCACCTCACTACAAATAACTCAGTTTCATTTCTTTTTATGGCTGAGTAATATTCCATTGT
>NC_041233.1:85895387-85896145 GCF_002837175.3 Physeter macrocephalus
TGATGATTAATGGTGTTGAGCATTCTTTCATGTGTTTATTGGCAATCTGTATATCTTCTTTGGAGAAATGTCTATTTAGGTCTTCTGCCCATTTTTGGATTGGGTATGTTTGTTTTGGAGATTAATCCTTTGTCAGGTGCTTCATTTACAAATATTTTCTCCCATTCTGAGGGTTGTCTTTTGGTCTTGTTTATGGTATCCTTTGCTGTGCAAAAGCTTTTAAGTTTCATTAGGTCCCATTTGTTTATTTTTGTTTTTATTTCCATTTCTCTAGGAGGTGGGTCAAAAAGGATCTTGTTGTGATTTATGTCATAGAGTACTCTGCCTATGTTTTCCTCTAAGAGTCTGATACTGTCTGGCCTTACATTTAGGTCTTTAACCCATTTGGAGTTTATTTTTGTGTACGGTGTTAGGGAGTGTTCTAATTTCATTCTTTTACATGTAGCTGTCCAGTTTTCCCAGCACCACATATTGAAGAGACTGTCTTTTCTCTATTGTATATCCTGACCTCCTTTGTCATAGATTAGTTGACCATAGGTGCGTGGGTTTATCTCTGGGCTTTCTATCCTGTTCCATTGATCTATATTTCTGTTTTTGTGCCAGTACCATACTGTCTTGATTACTGTAGCTTTGTAGTATAGTCTGAAGTCAGGGAGCCTGATTCCTCCAGCTCCATATTTCGCTCTCAAGATTGCTTTGGTTATTCAGGGTCTTTTGTGTTTCCATACAAATTGTGAAAATTTTTGTTCTAGTTCTGT
>NC_041233.1:85897090-85897582 GCF_002837175.3 Physeter macrocephalus
TTTTGTTTACCTTCTCAAAGAACCAGCTTTTAGTGTTATTGATCTTTGCTATCATTTCCTTCATTGCTTTTTCATTTATTTCTGATCTGATCTTCATGATTTCTTTCCTTCTGCTAAATTTGGGTTTTTTTTGTTCTTCTTTAATTGCTTTAGGTGCAATGTTAGGTTGTTTATTCAAGAAGTTTCTTGTTTCTTAAGATAGGATTGTATTGCTATAAACCTCCCTCAGAACTGCTTTTGCTGCATCCCATAGGTTTTGGGTTATCGTGTCTCCACTGTAATTTGTTTCTAAGTTTTTTTGATTTCCTCTTTGATTTCTTCAGTGATCACTTCGTTATTAGTGTATTGTTTAGCCTCCATGTGTTCGTATTTTTTATAGATCTTTTCCTGTAATTGATATCTAGTCTCATAGTGTTGTGATCGGAAAAGATACTTGATACGATTTCAATTTTCTTAATTTTACCAAGGCTTGATTTGTGACCAAAGATATGA
>NC_041233.1:85898876-85917821 GCF_002837175.3 Physeter macrocephalus
TAAATGTTTCTTGCATTTTCTCTATTCTGTTTCCAAGATTTTGGATCATCTTTACTATCATTATTCTGAATTCTTTTTCAGGTAGACTGCCTATTTCCTCTTCATTTGTTAGGTCTGGTGGGTTTTTACCTTGCTCCTTCTTCTGCTGTGTGGTTTTCTGTCTTTTCATTTTGCTTATCTTACTGTGTTTGGGATCTCTTTTTTGCAGGCTGCAGGTTCGTAGTTCCCATTGATTTTGGTGTCTGTCCCCAGTGGTTGAGGATGGTTCAGTGGGTTGAGTAGGTTTCCTGGTTGAGGGGACTAGTGCCTGTGTTCTGGTGGATGATGCTGGATCTTGTCTTTCTCGTGGGCAGGTCCACGTCTGGTGATGTGTTTTGGGGTGTCTGTAGCCTTATTATGATTTTAGGCAGACTCTCTGCTAATGGATGGGGCTGTGGCCCTGTCTTGTTAGTTGTTGGGCATAGGGTGTCCAGCACTGTAGCTTGCTGGTCGTTGAGCAAAACTGGGTCTTGGTGTTGAGATGGAGATCTCTGGGAGATTTTTGCTGTTTGATATTATGTGGAGCTGGGAGGTCTCTTGTGGATCAGTGTCCTGAAGTTGGTTCTCCCACCTCAGACACACAGCCCTGACACCTGGCTGGAGCACCATGAGCCTTTAATCCACATGGCTCAGAATAAAAGGGAGAAAAAATAGAAAGGAAAGAAAGAAAGGAAGGAAGAAAGGAAGGAAGGAAGGAAGGAGGAAAAGAAGAAAGGAAGGAAGGAAGGAAGGAAGAAAGAAGATAAAATAAAGTAGGATAAAATAAAGTTATTAAAATAAAAAATAGTTATTAAGAAGAAAAATTTTTTTAATTAAAAAGAAAAAAAACCATTCGGTCAGAGCCCTAGGACAAATGGTGAAAGCAAAGCTATACAGACAAAATCTCACACAGCAGCACACACAAACACACTCACAAAAAGAGAAAAAGGGGAAAATAATAATATATCTTGCTCCCAAAGTCTACCTCCTCAACTTGGGATGATTCACTGTCTATTCAGGTATTCCACAAATGCAGGGCACTTGAAGTTGATTGTGGAGCTTTAATCCGCTGCTTCTGAGGTTCCTGGGAGAGACCCCCCCTTCTCCTCTTTGTTCGCACAGCTCCTGGGGTTCAGCTTTGGACTTGGCCCCGCCTCTGCACGTAGGTTGCCCGAGGGAGTCTGCTCTTCGCTCAGACAGGACGGGGTTAAAGGAGCAGCTGACCCGGGAGCTCTGGCTCACTCAGGCCCGGGGGGAGGGAGGGGCACGGAGGCGGGGCGAGCCTGCGGCGGCAGAGGCCGGCGTGACGTTGCACCAGCCCGAGGCGCGCCGTGCGTTCTCCCGGGGAAGTTGTCCCTGGATCCCAGGACCCTGGCAGTGGCGGGCTGCACAGGCTCCCGGGAGGGGCGGTGTGGAGAGTGACCTGTGCTCACACACAGGCCTCTTGGTGGCGGCAGCAGCAGCCTTAGCGTCTCATTCCCTTCTCTAGGGTCTGCGCTGACAGCCGCGGCTCGTGCCCGTTTCTGGAGCTCCTTTACACGGCGCGCTTAAACCCCTCTCCTCGCGCACCAGGAAACAAAGAGGCAAGAAAAAGTCTCTTGTCTCTTCGGCAGCTCCGCGCCCGTTTCTGGAGCTCCTTTAAGCGGTGCACTTAAACCCCTCTCCTCGCGCCCCAGGAAGCAAAGAGGGAAGAAAAGGTCCCTTGCCTCTTCGGCAGCTCCAGACTTCGCCCGGACTCCCTCCCGGCCAGCCGTGGCGCACTAGGCCCTCCAGGCTGTGTTCACGCCGCCAACTCCAGACCTTTACCTGGGATCCGACCGAATGCCGAGCCTCAGCTCCCCGCCCCCGCCCGCCCCAGCGGGTGAGCAGACAAGCCTCTCGGGCTGGTGAGTGCTGGTCTGCACCGATCCTCCATGCGGGAATCTCTCCGCTTTGCCCTCCACACCCTGTGGCTGCGCTCTCTTCCGTGGCTCCGAAGCTCCCCCCTTCCGCCACCCACAGTCTCTGCCCGTGAAGGGGCTTCTAGTGTGTGGAAACCTTTCCTCCTTCACAGCTCCTCCCCACTGGTGCAGGTCCCGTCCCTATGCTTTGTCTCTGTTTTTCCTTTTTTCTTTTGTCCTACCCAGGTACGTGGGGAGTTTCTTGCCTTTTGGGAGGTCTGAGGTCTTCTGCCAGCTTTCGGTGGGTGTTCCTCCGCGCCCGTTTCTGGAGCTCCTTTAAGCGGTGCACTTAAACCCCTCTCCTCGCGCCCCAGGAAGCAAAGAGGGAAGAAAAGGTCCCTTGCCTCTTCGGCAGCTCCAGACTTCTCCCGGACTCCCTCCCGGCCAGCCGTGGCGCACTAGGCCCTCCAGGCTGTGTTCATGCCGCCAACTCCAGACCTTTACCTGGGATCCGACCGAATCCCGAGCCTCAGCTCCCCGCCCCCGCCCGCCCCAGCGGGTGAGCAGACAAGCCTCTCGGGCTGGTGAGTGCTGGTCGGCACCGATCTTCCGTGCGGGAATCTCTCCGCTTTGCCCTCCACACCCTGTGGCTGCGCTCTCTTCCGTGGCTCCGAAGCTCCCCCCTTCCGCCACCCACAGTCTCTGCCCGTGAAGGGGCTTCTAGTGTGTGGAAACCTTTCCTCCTTCACAGCTCCTCCCCACTGGTGCAGGTCCCGTCCCTATGCTTTGTCTCTGTTTTTCCTTTTTTCTTTTGTCCTACCCAGGTACGTGGGGAGTTTCTTGCCTTTTGGGAGGTCTGAGGTCTTCTGCCAGCTTTCGGTGGGTGTTCCATAGGAGCAGTTCCACGTGTAGGTGTATTTCTGATGTATCTGTGGGGAGGAAGGTGATCTCCGCTTCTTACTCTTCGCCATCTTCTCTCCCCCCTAGGTGTCTGTTTTTTAAGATGAGAGGGGCAGGGCTATGTTATAAATCTTTCCACTTAACACAGTTACTGTGCTTTTGTGTCTTTCTCCAGTTGTAGACTGCAAGCACCATGAGGATAGTCTAGACTCATATTTTTGTGTCTGGTGCTGAGTAGTCTCTTTATTTTTATTTTCCTTGGCTGCACAGCTGTGGGATCTTAGTTCCCCTACCAGGGGTGGAACCCAGGCCCTTGGCATCGAAAGTGCAAAGTCCTAACCATTGCACCACCAGGGAATTCCCCAGACTTGTCTCTTTAGAAGGGTTTGTTGAACTAAAACTGAGCCTTAGTCCAAACTACAACAAAATCTCCTATCACTGTCACTCCCTATTTAGTCAGGATAAGCTAGGTTATGCTCTGACAACAAAGAACCCTAGAATCGTAGTGGCTTAAAAACACAATTTTGTTTCTTGCTCATTCTGTATACTCATCTTCAGTCAGGGACTCAGGGTGACAGAGCTTCCACTGTCTGGAGTGCCTCCAGTCTCTATGGTGGAGGAATGGCTGTGGGAAATCACATACTTCCACTAACTGGTGAGAGTCACATGGCCACACCTATCATGAGAGGGGTCAGGAAGGAGGAGATGCAGAATACTGGTGACAGCCCTAATGACCTTCCATACTCCTATAAATCTTCAAGGTGGTCAGAAGAGTCTTCCTGCAGTCTTCCAAGTGGTCCGGGCAAGCACAACTGCCAACACCTAGCACACGCTCTCCCCTTTTCTGTCCCCGTTCCACAGCTCTCCTCAGTCAGCAGACATGCCTGTGAAGCCACTTAGAAGCTGTCTTTGAGCTTCTGGATGGATCTTCCATTTTTTGCCACAATCCAAATATGCTCCACACAGCAGCAAGAGGGATGTTTATTAAACAGAAATCAGATCATGCCACACCCCTTCTTGAAACTATTTACTTCTAAGCACTAGAAAATCCCAAACTCCTTACCCTGCTCACAAGCATCCCTGGATCTCCCGGCCTTTCCTCACTCTCACCGCTAGGCTCCCACACCTGTCTCCTCTGCATTCCTCACACACCAGTGCTTTCCTGCCTGTTCTTTCTGCTTTCTAGAGAGCTTTTCCTTCCAGGTTGTCTCACATCTGGCTCTTTCTCATCATTTTCTCAAAGCAAAGCAAGTATCATCTTCCTGGAGAGAACTCTCTTGAATGTTCTAACTAATGTCATCCCATCCCTGTCCAGTCACTCTTTATACCATTACCTAGTTTTAGAAATATTTAGCATTCATCAGTATCTGAAATTATTTTACTTATATATTTTTATGTATTTATTGTCTATCTGCCCTCACTGGAATATAAGATCCATAAGTTTATGAATTTTTGTCTGTATTGTTCACTATTATATCCCCAGAATGGTTCTTAACAGATATTCCTTGGATTAATTAATCAGTCAATCAGTACGTTTTGGACATAGATAAGGCTAGAAGGAAACTAGTTGCCAGACTGAGGTCAGGTTTGAGCACCAGCCTTTGCTAAAGATCAAACAGTCAAAGGAGCTCAGGAAGATGAGTGGGGAGGGGAGTCAGGAAAGGGCAGTGAGGAAGAGGAGGTCCCACCACGCAGGTGGGTGGAAGCCACACCTGGGAACACTCACCCCTCGACAGCCACACCCTCAGCTGGTAAACTAGAAAACAAAGTACACAATAACGGGAATTACAACAATCTGTTGTGCAGAGTGAGAGGGTAAGAATATTTGCCTGGGTAAGTCTGGGCTCTGAGGGGAAAGAGAAAACAAGAAACAGAAAACAATTCTCCTCTCAGAATCCCTAACCACAGCAGCCCACTGTGGATCTGGGGCCAGAAGCCACATTACTCATGGAGGAGAAAAGTCAAAATTTAGTCTATGGAAGTCTCAGGATGACAGGTGTCTGTCAAAAACAAGGAAAGCATTTTCAAATCCTGGTCTTTTTGAATTTTCACAAATAAATTTCCAAGGGACATGAACTCACAATCAACAATCACAAAACACACAAGGAAATAAGCCACCTTGAACTATATCAGCAACAAAATGCAAAATTAGAACTTCAAAAACTGTAGGCCTAGGAGTAGCGGTGGCCTCCTGATATTACAAGCTCTAAAATGTTTTACCAAACCTGGGGGTTTCCCTACACTCTGTTCCCACCTTGATAAATAATCATTTTATTAATCTGTTCTCAATTATCAAATCTGAGTGTATCATCTGTTTTCTACTGGGAACTTGCATGAATAAATTGGTTAGTTCCTGGACCCTTTACCCATCTTTGTTACTATGTAAATGACACTTCATTTTTATTATATTTTTCTAGTTTTATATCAGTGGTGTGAAGAATGTAGTTCATGTTGCACTGATGTTTTCTTGGCACTTTTGCTGAACTCTTATTAGTTCTATTAATTTGTTTATTGATTCTGTTGGTTTTCATTGGGTAAATAGATAATCATACGATCTTCAAATAGTAAAAATTTATCTCTTTTTCTTTCACAGTTTATACTTCCTCTTTTCCCCTTGTAGTATTGGCCAGAACTATACAGGGGATTGTGGACTTTATCTTAAAGGGAATTCTTTCAAAGTTTTTCCATTAAGTGTAATTCTTCCTATAGGTTTTGGATAAAACCTTCACCAAGGTAAAGAAGTTCTGTTGTATTCATAAGTTACTGTTACAAAAAAGACTTATAAATAGGTATTGACCTTTATGAAACAAATTGAACTTATAAAAATTTTTAAATTTAGCTCTCCATTAAGAGAAGGAAAAGGAAAATCACAGACTGAAGGAAAATATACATATAGAAAGGACTTGGATACAGCTATCCAGGATATGTGATGAGCTTATAAGTCAACAATAGAAGGAAAACAACCCAAATTTAAAACATGGGGAAAGGACTTGAAATTAACTTCACAAAGAAGGATCTATGTATGGTAAAGAAACACACGAAAAGATGCTAAATATTATTAGTCGCCAAGGAAATGCAGAGTATAACCACAATGAGGTACTACTTCATGCCCACAATAGTGGCTAAAATTTAAAAGACTGACAACATCAAATGTTGGTGAAGTTGCAGAACAACAAATCTCTCCTACTTTACTGGCTGAAGTAAAATGGTTTCACCACTTTAGAAAACTGATAGTTTTGGCAATTTCTTATAAAGTTAAATAGACACCTGCCATATAAACCAGTAATTCAACTCCTAGGAATTTATCCAGGAGAAATGAAAACACATATTTACAAAAAGACTTGTACAAGAATGTTTATTGAAGTTTATTCATCATAACCAAAATATGAAAACAATGCAAATGTGCATCAAGAGGCAATTGGATAAACAAATTGTTTGGAATATAGCAATAAAAGACAATGAACTGGGCTTCCCTGGTGGCACAGTGGTTAAGAATCTGCCTGCTAATGCAGGGGACATGGGTTCAAGCCCTGGTCTGGGAAGATCCCACGTGCCATGGAGCAACTTAGCCTGTGCGCCACAGCTACTGAGCCTGCACTCTAGAGCCCACAAGCCACAACTACTAAAGCCCACTTGCTCTAGGGCTGGTGTGCTGCAATTACTGAGCCTGTGTGCTGCAACTACTGAAGCCCATGCACCTAGAGCCCACGCTCCGCAACAAGAGAAGCCATCGCAATGAGAATCCTGTGCACCGCAATGAAGAGTAGCCCCCGCTCGATGCAAATAGAGAAAGCCTGCGTGCAGCAACGAAGACCCAATGCAGCCAAAAATAAATTAAAATAAAATAAAATAAATAAAACATTAAAAAACTTATGAATTAAAAACAAAAACACAAAGAAAACAATGAACTACTTATACATGCAACAACATGGCTTAATCTTTTCTTTTTTGGAGTCTTATTTTATTATGGTTGAGTCAATATTTGAAAAATTCTTTATAGATAGTTAATATGCATTTTACATTTCTAAGTTTTACTATTATACTGGGTTTTAATTTCAGATATAAATCAAAATCTTGAAAATTCAAACAATACAGAAACACCAGTTGGAGATATTGAAAGCTCTCCAAGCTCTCTGCCCTCCCCTCCTGCACCCTCACCCCATCAATGGTTTAGCACATCCTCTCAATTCTTTTTCATATTTTGGGGGGAGGGAGGAGGGAAGAATAGTAACAACAGTACCATTAAAAGAAAACTAAAAGCTGTTATTGGTCAAGCTTTGGCCAAGTTTCAGGCAATTTCCACATATTAGCATTGATTCTTACAAAAGAACCCATAAAGGCCATTATTATTATCCTTTTCTTGTCTGTGAGGAAACAGACTAAGAGAGAGTGAGTAACTTACCTAAAGTCACAGCAAAAGAGCAGAGGCAGGATCCGCATTTAGCTCTGCCTGATTCCAAACCTATACTCTTTCCACTGTGATGAGGGTGACAGTCACCATTTAATGAACCCCCATTATTTGCTCAGCACTTTAAAAAGTTATTTCCCTTTTTCACAAGAACTCAGTGAGATGACAGTGATCATTTCTCCCTTGAAGAGGGGGTGTGGTTGGCCAACGCCACCTGGAAAATCAAGTGCAGAGGCAGGATTCACACCCAGGGCTCTTAGACACCAATGTCCCTATTTTTCCCTCAACACACTTACACTGTAATATTTCAATGAAGTAGCACCTGTATCTCAACATACTCCTGTGCACAGTGTGTTCCCATAGGTTTCTCATAGGTTTGGGAATAGTTGTCCCGTAGGTTTCCACCCCTGTGCCAACTCCATAGACAGATGGAACACTTGTCTGGGAAGGGTTCTCAGGCAGCTCTGTGAAAGCGAAGTGTGGTGATGGGCTAGTGACATCCATCATGTGCATGGAAGGGGAGGTGCTGTGGCCTCAGTGCCCAGAATTCTCCATCCCCAACATGATTATTGTAAGATAACACAAGATGACTAACTCTTAATTACTTACATTTCTACAATGATCAGTGGTCCCCTCACCTCCCTCAATGATCTATTAAAAAAATAAAACTCTAGTTATAAAAAAAGAAAAAACAATTTACAAGGAGGTATACACATCCATATACTAATTCTCAGATAAAATTCTATATATAGATAAGCTACTTTTAGTATAGACCAAAGACAAAATTATTCAGTACAATTTGACTAGCAGTCTTATTCACACAACCTGCCTTGTTTCATCATAGTGTTGTGCTCTACACAAAGATAGAAAATTCTAACCTTCTGCTCTAATAATTTCGTGCCCCTACACCTGACTTTAAGCTACCAGACAATTTTAACTCTTTGTACGTCTCCAACTTAGTCATTAGTCTGTAGTTAAAAGACCAGCTTAAATGTTTTTCAATTGGACCGAATGTTTGATCTCGTTTTAATTTGGTACTTTGGCTTTGTGAGCAGAGATGGTTCTGGAAAATAGAAGGAAGCTGGCATTAATATAGGAGAGGGGAATATGGGGCTTAATCTTAAAAACACTGTGTTGAGGAAAATAAACCAGGCACAAAAGAGTACATATCTATGCGATTTCTCCAAAGAACAGCCAAAAATAACCTATGGTGATAGAAATCAGAGTAGGCTTGCCTATGAGAAGGGAGATTGGTTGGAAGGAGGCACAGGGGAACTTCCTGGGGTAGTGGAAATATTCTGTCTTGATTGGTGCATCGATACACAGGAGTATGTGTCCGTCATCACCCACCTGATTGCACACTGAAGGTCTGTGCACGTCTGCCTTAAATTTTATCATCATTGTCATCATCATCATCATGAAATTATGATACTAATATCACAGATGAACTGCGTAGCTTCATTCTCTATTTTTTGGAACAACTTTTATAAGACAGGAGACAAGTGCTCATTGAACGTGGGTGGAATTCACCAGTAAAATCGATCAGGTGTGTTGTCTGTGTATATATCAGTTATCTCTCGTCATGTGACAAACTACCCTAGAACTTAGTGACTTCAAACAACACACATTTGTTACTTCACAGTTTTCTGGGCCTAGTTGCTTCTCAGTCAGGGTCTCTCACAAAGTGGCCGTCGATGTGTGGGTCAGCTCTCTCCCGAGGGAGAATCTGCTTTTCACCTCACTCACATGGTTCTTGGCAGGACTCAGAAATCCACTTCCCAGCCCAATCGCATGGCTGCTCAGAAGCCACAGGTCCTCACTGACTGTTGGCAGGAGACTCAGTCCTTGGCTCTGGGCCTTTCCCTCGGGGAACCCACAGCGAGGCGCCCTGCTTCCCCAGAGCAGGGCTGAGAGGGAGAGGAGGAGAGCAGGGGCAGGATGGGCCTTGGCTTCCCTGTGGCCAAACACCTAGTGACGTCCGATCCCTTCGCCAGGCTCGATTCATTAGGAGCGTCCCTAGGTCCAGCCCACATTCAAGGGCGCCAATCCCAGGAGACAGGTCACAAGGGCCACTTCAGAGGCCACCCATCACCATATGTCCCAGGGCGGCGGAAACAAAAGAGGGGCTGTGACACAGTCTCAACGCTGACGCCGAGGGGCTTGATTAGCCCCACCTGTCCTGGGTGTGCGTGTGTGCGTGCGTGCGTGTGTGTACTTGGGCACTTGTGCCTTGAGAGGGACAGTTCATTAATTCCATTTGAAAATCTTGTGTACTCAATGGTTGGTTTAATTTTAACATTTCTCTTTGTGCCAATTTTTACACATTTACATTTCTAGGAATTTATCTGATTCAGGTAGTTTTTCAAATTCATTTGTATATATTCATTTATAATCACCTTTAAAATTTTTCAAGTGTCCCCCCCTTTTCATTACACATTTTGCATATTTGCATTTTCTCCCTTTTTCCCTCCAGATACCTTCCATATTAATCTTTTTCACGAACCCGCTGCTGTTTTTGTTCATCTCTGTTATTTTTCCTCTTCCAGCTCATTGATTTCTGTCCTTATTTTTGTTTTCTTTCATGATGTTTCTTTGTATTTATTCCAGTGCTCCTTTTCCAAACTCTTGAGTTGAATAGTTAGCTTTTAATTTTTAACCTTTTAAACTTTTCTATTAAACATATTTAAGGTTACAATTTCACCTAAAAGTACTTCTTTAGCTATTCCACACGTTTTAACATGTCGTGTTTTCATTATCCTTTAATTATGAGCATCTATTCGTTTACTTTATTTCCTCTTAAAACCAAGGCTTACTTAGTAATGGTTTACTAAATTTCCAAACATAGAGGATTTTTTTTAAACTTATACCTTTGTTATTAACTTCTAATTTTCCTGAATAAACTACAATTTCTACTTGAATAAATCATGGGTTGCAAGTACTCAGGGGGACCTTTCCTCTTCCTGTGGGTTCAGCCCTCCCAGGCCCGCCTGTGTGGGGTTCTCACCCAGACGTCTGCTTGCTGCGGGGCCAGAAGCATCACCTCCCGGCTCAGGCCGACACCCCCAGGGCAGCGAGGCACCGGGCAAAGCCGCCTGGTTTTCAGCACTGAAGCATCCCTTTACTTTTCTGCACACTCAGCTCTGTGTTGACAGGGCTCTTTGCGACACGCGATACCGCCCAGTGAAGTGTTTGAAGTGGAGGATTTCAGGTAACCTAGCCTTCTGCATTGCTTATAACTGGACCAGGGTCAAACAAGACAGAATGAAAGGCGGCGTGGGTGATCTCGGCCTCCAGAGGTGAACGCTGTGGCCTCGTGGTCTCCTTCCCACAGGCCTTTTCTCTGAGCTCACACAGCCCCGTGGGGTTGGGGGAGTGGAGCCTGAGGGCCTGGCTTCCCAGGCCCAGCTCTGTCACAAGCTTCTTGTGTGACTTTGAGAAAAATCATTAACTTCTGTCGATCTGGTTTTCTCCTTTGGGAAATGAAAGGGCCAAGGAGACACTAAGATACAGTATTCATAAGCTTATTTTTTTCTCTGACTTCTTGTTTAGTCTGCCTTTTTTGGTCTCTATAGTTTTTTCATGGAAGTAGACTGTGTTTAGTAATGCATAACTTTTCTGGATAAAGAAGATGTGGTGCATATATACAGTGGAATATTACTCAGCCATAAAAAAGAATGAAAGATTACCATTTGCAGCAACATGGATGGACCTAGAGATGATCATATTAAGTGAAGTCAGTCAGACAGAGGAAAACAAATACCATATGATATCACTCACATGTGGAATCTAATTTTTTTTAATTATACAAATGAACTTATTTACAAAGCAGAAACAGACTTAACAGATTTTGAAAACACACTTATGCTTACCAAAGGGGAAACATGGTGGTGGGGGGGATAAATTAGGACTTTGGAATTAACATATGCACACTACTATATATAAAATAGATAAACAACAACTGTATAGCACAGAGAACTCTACTCAATATTCTGTAATAACCTGTATGGGAAAAGAATCTGAAAAAGAAAGAATATATGTCTATGTATAACTGAATCACTTTGCTGTACACCTGAAACTAACACAACGTTGTAAATAACTACACTCCAATAAAATTTACAAAAAAACTTTTCTGTAATTAAAAGGAAAAAAAAAAAAGAGGATCCATGCTGTGTCTAAGGTCCTTTTAAGCAGTTAAAAGAACTCTATGGTCATCTATACAAACAGTCCTGATAACTTGGGCAGATAGTTCCCATATACCTGCTGTGTTTCAGAATCACCTGGGAGCACTTGTTAAAAATGCAGATTTGTGTTAAAAATACAGTCCCTGGGTTTTGAAAAAAGAGCCCTGGAGGATTCTAATGAGCAGCCGGCGGGGACGCCCAGCAAAGCTCTGGCATCAGGAACGTGGCCACCTGGTGGCACCAGGGCAGCACAAGGGCACTGCAGACGCCACTGCCGTAAGCGTCCTGCCTGGGGGCTCTGAATCTCCATGCCGACCCTGGGCAACGTCCTTCCTCTCCCTGGGCCTCAGCCGCTGGTTCCACGAAATGAAGGTTCTGATTCTCTCTCCACCTGGAATCTTGCTCATTCACAGCCCCGCTGCAGGCCCTCCCTCACCCCGACCCCCCAGAGGATCAGAGCTGGGCCTTCCTAGTAGGACAACCCTTTGCCCAGAGCTGGTCCCCTGCAGAATCCCGGGTGACACTTGTCTTTCAAATCCTGGCTCCCAGGCATGATCCAAGCAGTCATCCTAAACCCTTTCTCCGGCCTGAGATTGGGAATCACACTTATTCCAAGGGGGTAGTCCATCCTTCCTGGGGACGATTCTATTCTCAAAGAGGCCCTCAGGCACGGGCAATGTTTAATTCGAAGAAATAAATTATTGGCAAAATTAAACACCTGCTCAGCTGCTCTATGGGATACCGGGAGGTGGGGTGTTGTAAGTTCTCTTTATTTCAGGCATAGCCCTGACATGACCAGTCACATTCCCTGCAGGTAAGGAAAACTCTCCCTGTCTGATAATCCTGCGTCATTCATTCATTCATTCTACTTCGAATGAGTCAGAGCCTGTGCGCTCAGGGAGCTCCAAGTCTAAGGGAGAGATGCCTTTACAACATAACCGGCCAGGAGGGGTGGGACCAGGCTGGCGGGAGGCGCGGAGGCAGAAGGCCCCCCGGGATGCTGAGCTCTGACTCCTAGGTGAGGGGTGTGGAGGCCAGTGTCGGGTAGGGGGAGCGGAGGAAAGGCGGAAGGGCGGTTTCACAAGGGGACTGGGCTTAGCCCGGGGCTGGCGGCTGGCGGCTGTCAGCTGGAGGTGTCCCCGCTCCTGTGTCCTCAGGAAGTCTTTCTTCTGGTCTCTTCTCTTGAAAAGAGTAAACAAAATCATAAATGTCCTCTCTTTTCCTCTTTTCCTCCTACCGTGAACAGATTTAATGATTCCTTCGAGGAGTCTCTGAGTCCCAAATCATCAAATAATAGGTGACCTGAATGAGCACTGTTTTAAGACTCATCTGCTACGTCTTAGACTATAAAATGAAAGAGGCTCAGTTTCCTAATACTTCCCAGCCTCAGGGAATGGACCAAGCTCATCCTGCTGACATCACTGTATTATAGTCGGTTACTGAGGAAGGCAGCGATCTCAACAGGGATGTTTCTCCACTCAGCATGGTGCCGAGCTTTGCTTCAAGGGGAGGGGGGCACACCAAGAGTTCTGACCCCTGATCAGAGCTCATGCCTGATCTCTGGGTTTGAGGAAGTAGCCCATCTCGGCCACTTGGTCCATTTTACGGATGAGGAAACAGCTGTGACGTGTTCTTCCCGTTGTATCATACTAACCGAGGGACACGGATGACACGACGGCGGGTAGCTTTGCGGAGGTGCCGGGAGGCCGCGCGGGAATCACCGTGGAGATTGAGAACACAGACTCCCAGCCCGCCCGGACCCACCAGAGCTCAACAGCGGGATCCAGGGATGCTTATTTTGCTCTCAGGGTGATTGTGAAGCGAATCTCTGATTAAGAACCACTGCATCACCGGAGGCTCTGTTTGCACTGAAGTTGTTTGGTTTAGTCGGCTCGCTTGTTAGCGCAGTTTCTGTCCACACAGCATCTCTGGAGCCTCACGGGATTATCCTCAGGGCACCCGGGCTGACTGCAGTCCTAGGAAGGCTTGGGGCACCCGTCCCCACGTGGCCGCTACTGAGTGTCTTGTCTGTGGAAGGATCACACGACAGTGCTGCTGGATCCCAGGATGAAATCTGGGCACGCCACCCTGTCCTTGAACGAACCCGGAAAGAGAGTTCGTTCCTGACTGTAGGACGCGCACCTGGTCCCAGAGCCTCCGGCGGCCTACAGCGCCGCCTGCTGGAACAGCTGGTTATTTCCCGCTGCATCTGGGCCTGGGCGCTGCAGGAGCTGAAACCTGGTGTTTTACTTCCTCATGCTTACCTACTACAGTTACTCGTTCTGTTTATGTTTCAGTAGCATAGAGTTCCTAAGGACAGCAACAGTAACTGAATTACTACGAAAGACTGGGCTGAGAATGCCATTGAGAATAGAGTGGGTTGGGGAGGGAAAATGTTAGACTTTTTCAAAACAAAGGATCTTTGGCTCTCAAATTGCGCATTAGGAAAATCTAAGGCCCTTCAATGGTTATTTAGAGTTTCCACAGAGACTGAAATTCCTGTGAAGTCCTTATTTTCTCAAGAGCTTCCCCAGCCTCTCAGATTGTGCCACTTCATTTGTTTAGAAGGATCTGGAACCTCCCTCAGGTTCTGTGGTGTTACTTAATGAGATGTGTCCTAGATGAATGGATAAAGAAGATGTGGATAATGAAATAGTACTCAGCCATAAAAAAATGAAATAATGCCATTTGCAGCAACATGGATGGACCTAGAGATGATCATACTAAGTGAAATTAAGTCAGACAGAGAAAGACAAATATTATATGATATCATTTATATCTGGAATCTTAAAAAATGATACAAATGAACTTATTAACAAAACAGAAACAGACTCACGTTCATAGAAAACAAACTTATGGTTACTAAAGAGGATAGCGGGGGGGGGTGAGGGGAGGGAGAAGAGGAGAGATAAATTAGGAATTTAGGATTAACAGATACACACTACTATATATAAAATAGATAAACAAGGACCTACTGTATAGCACAGAGAACGATATTCAATATCTCGTAAAAACCTAAATGGAAAAGAATCTGAAAAAGAATAGATATATACATATATGTATAACTGAATCACGTTACTGTACACCTGAAACTAACACAACATTGTAAACTAACTCAACTCCAATTTAAAAAATGGTAAAGAAAAACAAAAAAAAAACTTAGTCCTAGGGGCTTCCCTGGTGGCGCAGTGGTTGAGAGTCCGCCTGCCGATGCAGGGGACGCGGGTTCGTGCCCCGGTCCGGGAAGATCCCACGTGCCGCGGAGCGGCTGGGCCCGTGAGCTATGGCCGCTGGGCCTGTGCGTCCGGAGCCTGCGCTCCGCAGCAGGAGAGGCCACAGCGGTGAGAGGCCCTTGTACCACCAAAAAAACAAAAAAACTTAGTCCTACTGCTGGTGGCTGGGCAACTCCAGAAAGGAATGGCAAGGGCAGACCACTGAAAATAACTTTAAAGTTTAAATCCATGTATAATCATACTCCTTTTCTTCCTCTGCTACTCTCAGCTTGAACGGGTCTAAATGTCAGTGTAGGGTAACATAAAGGATGTGAGCTTTGAAGTCAGGGAGACTTGGGTTCAAATCCCAGCTCTGACATTTACCAGCTGGGTAACTCAGGCAAAAGTAGTTAATCTTTCTGAACATGATCATTCCTCATATGCAAAATGGGAATAATACGGTGCCTCCCTCATGAGTTCTTCCCGGGGAAATCAGTGAGAAAGCATGTGATATGCAGAGCCTGGTGCCAGGCTTGCGGAAGGAGGGTGGTAATGGTCCTGAGGATACGGGGTTGGTGCAGGACAGCAGGAGGAAACTGGTGATGCTCTTCTCCTGATTCGCTGGGCAAAACGGCCAAGGAAGCAAGAGAGGTCAAGGGACACGCTGGGGCCAGTGGGCCTACACAAGCCAGAGCGCCACCCCTCTGGGAGCTGCTGGCAAAGTGAGGCCAGGCAGGAGGTCCCTGTGCACACGCGCCACCCCCTGACCCTGCCCTGAGCCTCTTCCTGGTACCTCCCTGGAGATAGCAGCCCCCACCTGGTCTCTCCCTGCGTGGGCTTGCTAGGCCAGCAGCTGAGGAGGTGGAGGAAAAGACTGAGGTTCAAAAGGTAGGAGGTCTGAAGGGCCCCGGATGAGGACAAAGGAAGGGGCCTCAGCGGTCAGCCCTGGATCCCGGGCTTCCTCGCGGTCCTTTCAGGCACGTCACAGGACACGTGGGACGTGGCAAATGGAGTCGCTGGTCCAGGGCACAAGGGCGAGCAGAGAGAGCCAGGCCCTGGGCGCCTCTGATGCTTCTTCTTCGTCTGGCCACTCAGGACAGTGACGCAGAGTGGCAATGGTCCAGCCGCTGGCCAGCCCTGGGTCCCTGGGCAGATCACTTACCCGTCTGAGGCTCAGGGCGCTCATCTGTGAAGTGGAAATAACGGTTTCACAGAGCTGTTGGCAGGATTAAGTTCGGTAATATATATTTAATACAGCACAGTATACAGTAAAAGCAAAATAAACGCCAGCATTTTGGCTGTCATCTTCATTACCATAATGTTATTACTGTTATTATTATTCAGGCTTCATGCTGCTTATGTTGTTCTCCCAGAGGCTTCCCCAGTCTCAGGGCGCCCCCAAGCCTAATACCAGTCTTCTTGGGGGTAGGAACGTTTCGAACCACTGCTCAAAGCTGTTCCATTTGGAGGCCCTGTGTGAAGCGTGGGAAGGAGAATCGTGTGGTCAGAGAGGTCCGGGTAGCGGACCCTCCTCTCCAACGCTACCTTCACACGCAGGTCACCTCTTCCTGTTTTCCAGCTGTGGTACATCCTTCTGCAACTTGAGCATGTGGTCTTCAAAAATGTGCTACTCTGAGATAATCACACCTTCAGCTATTAAAATAGAAGCACCGTCAAGAGAGCGGTCAATGTTATTCACATTCTCATTTTGTGCCCTGCTCAGTGCTGGGCCCTTCTCGTGCATTACCTCATCTAATTCTAACAACTTTTGAGGTGGGTATCAGTAACTTCATTTTGTACATAAGGAAACTGTGCTTCAGGTAGATTAAGAAACTTGACAAAGCCCCACAGTGAACAGATGGTGGAACTGGGCACAGCTGTGTATGTGGCTCACGTAACACTCCAGAGGGGGTCATTTTTAATACCCCTCTTCTATGTGGCAAAATTATGTTTAGTAATAATTATGATACGAAACAAAAAATTTTAAAACCAGAAAAGAAATAGGCAATGAAAATTGTCTCTTATCGAACCCTATACTTATTTATGCCATTAAAAATTTTTAAGTAAATAAAAAAATGAAATAGTACAGTACAAAAAAAGGAAAAAAAATAGATTCATACTAATTATATTAATGGGTTTTTTAAGGGAATGAACATGTGATAAATAATAACGTTGAAGTTCAAAAACAACAAATTAGGGAAAATGACAATTTTTAAAGAGAGGAACACATTTAACTTTAAAGACGTCATTCTGATTCTGTGTACTAGCTTCCTAGGGTCTCCATAACAAAGTACTAGAAACTAGGTGGATTAAAACAGCAGAAATGTATTCTCTCACAGTTCTGGAGGCTGGAAGTCCAAAGTCAAGGTGTGGGTAGGGCCGTGCTCCCCGTGAGACTGCAGGGGAGAGCCCTTCTTTGCCTATCCCAGCTCCTGGTGGGTCCCCAGGCCTCCGTGTTCCTTGCCATGCAATGTCATAGCTCTTATCGTCACCTGCATCACCTGCATTGTCACATGGCATCCTTGTGGGTGTCTGTGTCTTCACATGGCTTTCCTCTCCCCACGTGTGTCTCCTCTTACAAGGACCCCTGTCATATTGGATTAAGGGCCCACCTTCACTCCAGTATGACCTCATCTTAACTAATTACATCTGCAACAATACTCTTTCCAATTAAAGTCACATTCTAAGGTACTGGGGGTTAAAACTTTAATAGATCTTTTGGGAGGACACAATTCAACCCATAGCATTTAGTAAAATAGTTTAAGTGTTGGGACTTCCCTGGCGGTCCAGTGGGTGAGACTCTGCGCTCCCAGGGCAGGGGGCCTGGGTTTGATCCCTGGTGAGGGAACTAGATCCCTCATGCAGGCCGCAACTGAGGAGGCCGCGTGCCACAACAGAGATCCCTTGTGCCACAACTGAGACCCGGCACAGCCTAGATAAATAAATCAATTAATTTAAAACAATCTTACATGTCATGCAAACTAAAATTTGCACTTTTACCAAACAAATATTACACCTCACAGTTCACACTCTATTTTACCCTTACATTTTATTTTTATTTTTTTTATTTTTGCGGTACTCGGGCCTCTCACTGTTGTGGCCTCTCCCGTTGCGGAGCACAGGCTCCGCAGCCATGGCTCATGGGCCCAGCCGCTCCGCGGCACGTGGGATCTTCCCGGACTGGGGCACGAACCCGTGTCCCCTGCATCAGCAGGCGGACTCTCAACCACTGCGCCACCAGGGAAGCCCTACTCTTACATTTTAAAAACCGTATAAAACCTCCAAGTGGTCATGTGGAATGACAGAGTTGAAGGACTCACATTCTGTTTCTTTGTTTTTACCACTCCTGTGCTATTGTTCTTTAAAATCTACCGTTTAAATAAAGTATGTGTATAGGTACCAGGGTTGGAGTTGCAAACTGTGCTCCAAGTAAGTTCCAATCATTCTAAACCATTATGAATTCATTCTCTGAACCTAAGTGGGTAGCTGCCTCCTCACGTATAACTAGTAGGGTTGCCAGACAAAATACAGGATGCCTGGTTAAATTTGAATTTCAGGTAAACAATAAATTTGTTTTAGTATAAGTATGTCCCAAGTAAGCATGAGACGTAGCTATACTAAAGAATTAATCATTGTTATTTGAAATTAAAATTTAAGCGGTGCCCTCTGTTTTTCTTTAATCAATCTGTCAACCCTAACTGGGAGATCTCTGACTAACTTTCATGGAGAAGACAAGGTTTATTAAAGGATAAGAAACAAAAATGTGGTAAGTTGAAGCATTCATATATGTTATTAAAATTCAATAGTAACCATAAGAATTGCTCGGAATTCAGACCTATGAAAGACTTTTTCAGGAAAGAGTATTTTATCACTGACATTATTTAGAATTGCCAAGCACAGTGATAACAAAAAGCAAGCTCACTTTTAGTTGGTTTTATAACTGTCTTTAAATTCTTTACAGACAATGCACCTTCTTGATGGCTGACCTTGGCACACCACTGACCGGGCATAGTAAAAACCTTTCATTGGTGGGATGCTTTACAGTTTCTAAAGCCCTCTGTCACATCCATTATTTAATCTGGTCCAGAACAGTTATGGAAATTAGCAAATCTATGTAACTGACTTACCCTAAGCCATGCGCTTCCTACAAGGCAGGGCTCAGACCCAGTCCATCTTTTGATCCTTTATCTCAGGCCCTTTCTTCCCAGACACCTTGGTTCTAGTGCTGATTTTGCCACAGACTCACCTGAGTCAAGCCACGCTACTTCTCTTGGATTCAGTTTCCTCATCTATTCAAAAGGAAAGGATTGGACTAGGTGATTTTTTTTTTTTTTTTTTTTTTTTTT
>NC_041233.1:85917949-85935042 GCF_002837175.3 Physeter macrocephalus
CGTGCAGCCTCAGCGGCCATGGCTCACGGACCCAGCCGCTCCGCGGCATGTGGGATCTTCCCGGACCGGGGCACGAACCCATGTCCCCTGCATCGGCGGGCGGACTCTCAACCACTGCACCACCAGGGAAGCCCTGGACCAGGTGATTTTTGAGACACATTTCAGCCCTGAGATTCTGCAACTCAGACCTTGGGATGCTGCCCTGTGCAGGCATTTTCTACCTGGGCTGGAGCAAGAGAGGAGAGTCAGGGGCCAGCCAAGGGGAAGCGAGGCAGGTATGGGCGCATCACAAAGGTGACCTCCTTCATCGTTTGGCCCAGAGCAACGAAGTGCCATCCTGCCAACAGAACACAGTTTGTCCCTGAGACTAGAGCACGGCGCTGAGGAAGCACACTCACCTTCATCAGTTCACACTCACACGCAGCCTGTGTACACGCTCACACCAGGGAGACCAAGATTCTTTTCAGGTACAATGGGACACCGCCCTGAGGACACGCCAGTTTCCAATGCCAGCCAATGTGCTGTGAATCTGACCCCCCCCCCATCCAATTCCAGGTGGGCATGACCTACTCAGGACACGTGTGTCCCAGATACTCAGCCTCTAGCGGAGCTTTACCAGGCCGGATGCAATCACTATCTCTGCCACTGGGTTACTGTGGGGTTTTTTGGGTGGTTTTTTTTTGGGGGGGGTATTGTGTTGTAATTATTGCTATGGAGAGGTTGGCGGGTGAAGATAGGAGGATAGGGAGCATGTAGAAGGCAGGGAGACGAGAGGGGTGTTTGGTCCCAGGGACCTTGTTGTACCCAGTCCGGGTGGGTGAGCCAGGCTGCGGGGCAGGGGCTTCGCAGCGACCTCCGCGAGTGCACGCAGTGAACTCAGGGAGCCGTCTCCCTGAGAGCTGCCCCTGAGTCTGGGACGGGTAAGGACAAGCCAGATGGCAGGCAGGGGCTTCTGGAGGGCACCTCACACTGCCAAGGTCCAGCCTGCTCCGAACAGAGATGCCAATTCGCCCGAATGCATATCTCACGATAACGGGGACCCATGCAGTGCCAGCAGGACCACAGATGGCGCGTGAGATCCCAGGGAGGCCAGAGCCCTAGAATGGCCCGCGGCAGGGTCAGGGGAGGTCGCCCTTGGAGGACCTTTCCAGGCTCCGCATCAGGAGCCCAGGAGCGCACCCGCTGGGCGGGAGCAGCCCTTGTCCACACAGGCCTGCCGTCCAGGAGGCCCGAGGGCAGGGGCGCTGGAGTGAACTGCGCAGGTGCAGGCATCTGTGATCAGCATCCAGGCACCGTGGGATCCTCTCCGGATCCAGGACTTATAGGGATAGGCCAGGCCACCGGTCGGGACTTCTGGGGACTCTCAGCAACGCCAAGGTCCACCACAGGCTCCAGAACAGGGTTGCCGGTTCCGCTGATGCCAGACCTCATGGGACCTCCAGGGAGTGATCTCGGGGGGCCCTTCAGTGAGAGTTACCTGCCTCCCATGGGGGCCCTGTGTGTCCTCTGGGCTCTGACCCAACGGCCTCCCCACTCTGCACCTGGGTGTCACCTGCTGGGCTGGCTCTGCTCTTGTTCTCACAGCCTAGAGGTACTAGATTCCTGAGGGTGGGAGGCGCGGGGAGGGAACTACACATGCGCCCTTCCCCTCGGGCGGGGCGGCCAGGCTCCCTGGGATCAGTCCCAGGCCAGGGCCACAGGTGGGGACTTGAGGGGGAGACCCTGGGCAGCTGGGGTCCATCCTGCTCCAAAACAGAGTCAGGGATTTCCCTGATGCCAGTTGCATGTAGATACATATATACCACATATGCATATATATAGCCAAATAAAAAATGCACAGTAACTAATATAGCAATAGATAGACTTCTTAATTGCAAGACTGAATTTAGTAACATTTTCCCCCATAGTTAATTTACAGATTTAATACAATTCCAGAGTTGGCAGGGAGCTATGAAGTCGGCTACTTCCTGTATCAATGGTGGCTTTGTAAAGCAGTACAATCCTTTGGAAAGTTACCTGGCAATATCTGTAAAGAATCATAAAAATATTAAAGCCCTTTGGCCCATAATCTCACCTCTGGGAATCTATCTTAAGGAAATAATCCAAACTATAAGAAAAACCATATGCTTGTATTGCTCACTGCAGTATTTATAACGATGAAAAATTGCAAGCAATTTAAATGCCAACTAGTGAAGGATGATCATGGTACATCATAGAAAGAATGTTATGCAGATATTAAAATCACTGAACAGAAAATAACATCAAGGAACAAAGCACAATACAAGGCTCTATTGTTACAACTAGTAAACATCTTAGAAGCAAAGGTTTAAAAAATTACACTTTATGAGTTAGGGTAACAGGTGACTTTCTCCGTACTAAATGTGGTACACTTTTCCTGGTATGATAAAAGAAAGTAAAATCAGGGCAAAGTTGAATTAGAAAAGCATACTTTGTTCTTTGTGATTGGAGTAACTACATCAAAAATGAAAGGCAAGAAGTTTTGGCCTGCCAGATATCACTATTCACTTGTTAGTTTTTTTCCTTAATTGCAGGCACAGTGCCAAAGAAGAAAAAAACATTTCTTGAACGTTTTTGGAATGTCTTGGAAACCAAACAGATTAAATGAAAGCAAACATTCTGTCTCAAAGCAGCCACTTCATAGAGCAGGCCGGCCTGCACACCCACTCGGCTTCAGTCAAGCCAGGGGGCTGTGCTGCTTCCCCACGAGGGGTGGATTCTGGGAAGGGCAGCGCTCAGGAGGAGACCTGCCTCAGGGGATCCGAGGTTTTGCTGTATCACGGGAGGACGCTGTGTGGGAAAGACCCAGAGAAGAATCATATGTGGGATAAAGACCAGTGTTTCCAATCTCCGCTACAACATCCTGATCAAAAATAACCTATGGAACTCTGTGTATTTCTATAAGTCATCTCAAATTCCCACTGGAGCAAGATGATTATCTATGTAAATAAAACATCTAGATTTAAAAAACAACAGCAAGAATTTACTGCATGCCCAGCACTATCAAAGGCATTCTGGTGGGGTTGAGTGGTAGACACTTAAACAAGGCACCTGCCCTCACAGCGCCTAACATCTGGTAGGGGAGACGGGGTGTATGGGAGGGGCTACGAGAGTGGAGCTATGAAGGTAAAGTAAGAAAAGAACGTACGAGACCAGCGTTCTACTTGACAAAGGAGGAGAAGGAAATGAGAAGAGAAGGGACAGGGGCCCGTAGGGCTGGGAGACATAAAAAAAGACATCCTGGGAAGATAGGGAGCCTGTGGACCACAGAACCCGGAGACATAAGAGCATCACGTAAACTAAATGGAGTTTTGTTTGGCTTCGTGGTCCTGCTTTCCATTTGGTGAACTGGGAAACCTCATTTTGATTCAAGTGCAAACATATCTTGTTCATTTTGATTTACCGGAGAAATTTCAATCAAGTCCTTAGCATAGCACAGCACTCCAGTTGTCATTTCTTTGAAAGACACAGGTGATATATGAGTGCGGCCGCCTTCCGCAAGCCGTGTGCTGCTGCCCTGCCAGCTCCGAGACCATCAATCTCGGCCTCGGCTGGCACATCCTGCCTCTGTTGTCAGGCTGCTGAAGATGCCTTTGGTCCTGGTCAAAGATTATTTGAAAGATTAAATAGACACTAAAATTATTCTGTTTTTTTTTTTTACTTGAATGATAACCTAAGATATTCCTGAAGGATATGGCCCGGGTTTTTGTTACTGTGCAGATAAGCAAAGCTTACTTTAATCTGCTGTCAAATTAAAAAGCTGTGCTATCTTTTCCAAGAGTTCATATGACACTGAGACAGGGACATCACAGATTATTTTTTTTAGCAAACTGAAGACCACATGGGAATTTCTGCATGAGTCAGTCAGCATCCATAGGGCATCAACTTTGATGTCAGGTACTATGCTGGACAAAGCAGTTTAATACACACATGTGCACACACATACACGCATACATATACACACACAACACTTACATACATACACACACGACACATACACACATTACACACACACACACACAACAGGAGCCTAGCTTCCAGAGTACTCTGAGTGAGCCTCTCAGATCACAAGGAACATTAAGTAAGGACAGGAGAATTCAGTCCCACATGTGAGGACAGGGTTGCGGGGTGTAAGGCGGACACGTGACAGTCACAGGCACCCAGCCACTGCAAGGCCACGTGATCTTCCACCCGACTCCCGCCACGGCTCCGACCTGCCCCTCCCCTGCCCCGATCATCCTGACCACGCCCCTGTTCCCGAGCACGTCAGGGCCCTCCCGCCAGGGCCCTGTACAAGCTACCCCCACTGTCTGGCACCCTCTTCCGGAGGTCTCCCTGGCTTGTTCCTTCACGTTCTTTTGGCTTTTCCCCAGTTCCATGCTCTGAGGAAGGCCTTCCCCGGCCACCCTATCTCTCTGTATAGAAGGCCACCCCTTCCCATATCCCTGTGCCCTGTGTTATTTTTGCCCTCAGCACTTACCACTGTCCCACATCATATATGGTGTACTTATCTACATTGTTTCCCATCCTTCTCCCCTCCTAAAATGCCAACTCCACGAGGGCAGGACATTTTGCCTGTTTAGTTACTGCTCCATCCCCAGCACGTGGCAGGCATTCGTAAAGGCTTATCAGACATTATCAGGTGAATGAACAAATGCCCTTTTGTGTTCCTTGGTCTGTGCCAGGTGCTTCACTTACGTCATGTGTTGGAACCCTCTCAGCAATTCCGTGGGGGCAGATGTTATTTTAGGAATTTAAATGTTTGTCCTTAAGCCCATGTGATATTTTGGAGTCCTTCTCAGGGCAAGGCCAGCTGGACGTTTCCCAAAAGCGTTCACAGGGCAGGGCCCATCATTTTGGTAAATTTACTCTGGCCCGAGGCCTGCGGCCTTGCAGGCTCGTAGACACTTGGCCAGGTGTTTCAAACTGCCAGTATATTCATTCACAGCAAGAGAGAAAACTGCCCCACCAACAAGCATGAGCACCACAGGCCGTGGATATTCTTTCCTGTGTAGCCAGACCCACGTGGAAACTAAACCATCGCAGCATCATACAACCTTCGGGCTTCCGTCTCCACGTTAGGAACCCCGCCTGAGGTTTGGACCACTCTCAGGTCAAACCCCCTGGCCCCGGGGCAGCGCTTGGAGGGAGGGCTGGCCCCTTTCCTTGCCCCCTCCATGTCCATTCTCCTTCTTCTCTGTCCCCCTCTGGCCCGGGGGCAGCCTTCATCCCCAGGCTCTCGTGCCCTCAGGCCTCCAGTCGGAGGCCAGCAGGAGGCGCCAGCAAGACAGATGAGGGGCAGGAAGAGCAGGGTATTCCCTCAAAATGCCCACGGCAGGGCCATCAATTTGACAGCAGCTACTGGGCCCAGTGACGTCATACCCCCTCGGGCCTCTCATCCGCAGCGTGGTGCTAGCTCCCCGCTGTGCAAAGGCCCCAGATGCTTCACCAGCTCTGTGGTTTCGATTTTAGATCAGTGTAGCCCTATCTTTGTCAATAATCTGTTTACTACACCCTCTTCAGTTAACCCTGCAAGCGCCATCTGACTTCTCCCAGGACCCAGGCGGATGCAATCTCACTACCAGTGTTTAACTGGAGATTCTCCATTGTCTGCAAGGTTAATCAGCTGGCCAACTCTTCTACAGATCACGGGAACTTTTCTAGATCAGCGCTGACCCACAGAGCTTTCTGTGACGATGGAAATGTCCTTGATCTGCACTGTCCAACGTAATAGCCACTGGCCACGTGAGCACTTGAAATGTGACTAGTGAAACTGGGGAACTGTTTAATTTTATTCCATTTTAATTAATTTTAATTTAAATCACCACATGTGGCCACCATATTGGACAGCCCAGGGCTAGCCGCTCACTCAGTCAACTACTGCTGGCCTGGCAGTTATTTATTTGTCCTTCAGATGACATAGCTGTGTCTCATCTCTTATGGAAGCAGTTTTCCTAATTTCCAAGTTTTTGATGGGAAACTCACCGTAGCCCCCAGAACTTACAAGAACATTACCCGAGAGTTTAGACAACGCGGCGAAGCGGGCTGTGCCATAGTAGTTATGAGACCCTGGCCCTCCTGCAGGTGGGGAACAGTGTGACACAGGACCTGCTTCCTGGCGGCCCCGTCTCTGCCTTGTTTCCATCAGGGAAGTGCAACAAAACTCCCCCTTTATCCAAATAGCAAATGGATAATAACATGGCAATAGGGAGTAAGTTCAGGGGGAGGAGTGACTTCCTGAGGGGGGACGGGGGAAGGGGCACCAGGCACGCCCAGGCCAGGCTCTGTCCCCTGTCCCGGAGCCTGCTGCCCGCAGGAAGCATGCAATCTGCCCTCTCCTCCGCCAGGAGACCTTTCAGGGCAGGCCAGCAGGTGGAGGGGGGGAGGGGATGTCTGGTTCTGGAGCTCAGTGTCAGAAAGCCTGCTTCACAGCAGACGTAAACTAAGCCTGGCATTTATCAGTGATTAGGGATTAAGATTGGTTCTCCCGTCTGCCTTACTCTTGTTTTATTTCTGAAATGGCTCAGAACGTGGAAAGGAAAGAGAGGTGTTATTTCAGGAGTCCTCAAACACTTCAATTTAAGAGTCGGGTCAATATTTTGCGATGATGACTGTGCCATCTGACACGGCAGGGAGAGCTAGCAAAGGAATGATGCAGCCCCAGGAAGGGGCTCCATGAAAGGAAGTGTGTGCAGGAAATGCCGGGGCAGGACAATAAGGCAAGACTTACCATCCTGGGTCTGAATCAAACTTTGTTTTGGTGGTAACTTTATCAGTTGGGTACGCAGCTCCAGGACGGAAGGCGCTTTGTTTTGTTCACTGTCGAATCTTCAGCACTTAGAGGTGCCTGCACATAGTAGTTGCTCAATAAACATTTTTTGGATGAATAAATGAAACACGATTGCCAGTGGTAGCAACATAGACTCCTTTCACAGGTGAATACCTGAGCCCAAGGGAACTCGATTACTCAAGGAGAAACTGCCAATTCGTGGAGGACCCCAGGCTCCCAGGCTCCCACACCACTGCTCATTCTTCTCCTCCAGCCTGCCTCCCAACTCCAGGCTCTGGACGAATGATCTCACCTTTAAGCCAATTTATCTCAATGCTTTAGTCTCTAATTCTTCTGACCAAACAAAGCAGTTCCTCTCCCCAAACATGACTTGTTTACACTTGTAAGCTCTGTTCACTCTGAGCGTCTGTGCACTCTTCCCACCATTGAACCAAGCAGGGCCCTTTAAATCCCCATTCAGACCTGCTCCCCTCTGAGAACTCCTTCCTGATCTACTCACCTGGCTCTAGTTGCACGGTGGAAGCTATTACATAAATATCCCTGTGAGCTGCAGTAGTTTCACTAGAACCTTAGGTGGAACTGAAAGATATGGGTGTGGCCACCCAGCTCTCGTCTATTTGCCTCTGTCCACCTCCGTTCCCTCCCAAGACACAGGGTGGGACCCAACAGCTCTGGCTGTGCTCCCGAGACCCTATCTCCTGGTCAGAAGTGACCAATCCAGGCGTGGACAGCTGACCCAACCTAAGCTTGTCGGATGTCTCTCCCAGAAACTAGAAACTTCGAGTTGAGAGACACGGAGCTCTGGGGGCGGGGGTGTGGTAGGGCAGTTGAGGCGAGGGTCCTGGCTGCTGACTTTCGTCCACAGCAATGTTCTAAAGAGAAATGCCACAGATGCAGCGGCCCAGCTTCCTGCAGCCCCCTGGTCCCTGTTGTTTCCGAGGCCTGGGTTTTCACCCCTTCTTTGGATTCTCCACACCCCAGCATCCTTCCAGTATTTTCTCGCTTTTGCATTAGCCAGCGAGAGTGAGTTCCTATGAACTGCTATCAAGCTAAGACATAAGCCAGTCTCCTCGTTTTGAAGATTGGAAAACTCGAGGCCCGGAGACAGCTGCTTTCCCTTCTTGGGCAGGTCGGTCCTCTCTCCTTGCACTAGTTGGCACCTGTCTCTTTGCCGTCTCCCTCCTCGCCTACATCCCACCACCCGCCCTGGCGCGAGCTCGCGCACAGGCCACCGTGCACTCCTCCCGGCTAAGCCTGGGCTGCGCTTGGGCACATATGCTGCACCTCACTATGCTCCCCCACTGCCGGGCCTGTTTCTCGAGGGAGGCAGCTTATAAAACACGTTGCCTTTACGGCTTTTGCCCTTGCTCTCCCCGCAGCCATCCATCACGGCCATTTGCTCGCTAGCTTCCGAGCTGAGATCCAGGAACGTGAAAAGCACTATTTAAGGACGGGACTCCATCGCTGATCTGCATGCGTTTTGCCAGCCCCAAGAATTAACAGCCAAGTTCTGGGTTCCATAACAACAGACAATAGTTGACACTTCCAGCTGGAATATTTAGGTTCTTATTTGCAGCTCCGCTTTTTTGTAGGACTGTGGCTGAACGACGGCATTATGTCTAGACCGCCCTCCTTTCAAGGCCACCTTCAAAGCCTCCAACTCGACCGAGGTTGGGGAGTGGGGCTGCAACACGGAAGGGAATGAAACTTCCCTCTCTGTAAAAATAATAAAATAGAATAGATTAAAATATAAACTCTGACTACTTATTTATTTTAAATTCTTCTGTGAGAAAGGTAGGCTATCTCTTCATCGGATTTAATGTCTTTCAGAAACTCACTCTGATTTCTTTTTAAGATCCCTTTTTACAATAACTACTCCGTTATATTCACAAAGATGGGTCATTTAATTCGAACTTTAAAACAGAAATAGAAAAGGAGACTTGTGGTCCCTTGGGGAGTGAAGGAGAATATTCGTTTTCAAAATTAATTCTGAAGTTTTATCATTCAAGTCTTGATTTTTAGTACCTCATGATAAGTTAGTACCTATATATTTCCTGTGCAGTTCTGCAACAATATTTATTAGGTATTGCACTTACTGTGTCCCCAGCTATCTTGAGGTATCCTTAAGGAGTTTAAAATCTAGGTATAGAGACATTCACCTAAAACAATCAAATAACAACCTAAGATGGATAGATTTGCTTCCCATGGAGGTCAAGAAGCAGGAGATTTTTATATAAATCTGTTTATGATTTTCAGAGACTGGTTCCCTCTGAAAAGCACGATACTGATGGAATATTCCACAATCCAAATTATGAAGCACACTTTATGAAGGCAACACATTATGCAATGACTCTAAAAACTGACTGACTCTAAAAATTAATGCTTCATTAATGACGTTTTTATTTAAATC
This sequence comes from Physeter macrocephalus, assembly GCF_002837175.3. Taxonomy (NCBI): domain Eukaryota; kingdom Metazoa; phylum Chordata; class Mammalia; order Artiodactyla; family Physeteridae; genus Physeter; species Physeter macrocephalus. The sequence continues at coordinate 85,927,168 of NC_041233.1, forward strand.
AAAGAAGAATAATTCTCAAGCCATGTTTCATAACCACATAAATAACACCATTATTCAAGGAAGTTAGAAAAGTACAGAGATGCCTTAAAAATTATTTCCCTGTGTGATGTCAGTGGAAAAGCCAGTTAGACGGCTTCACTCCCAGACTCACTGGCCCGGAAGGCACAAGCTCAGCCAGATGCCCACACTGTGACCCACTCGGGGTCATGTTTGCTGCCTCGTGGCAGGGGAGGCTGGCGCTGCAGATTGACTGGTTCCCATGGACACCAGGCATACTTCAGATGGCAACATGGCTGACACAAATTCAAGAGGAATGTGGAATGTGACAAAGAAGACTCCCAATCTATTTTCATTCCAGGATGGAAGAACCTGTAATGGTTAAGGACCCAAACTTAGGAGTCCAATGGCCTGAATTGGTTTCCCAAGTCTACCACTCTTTAGCTGTGTGATCTTGGGCAAGTAACTTCTCTGCCTCAGTTTCCTCATTTGTAACGTGCAGATAACAGAAGGTTTAACTATGAGACATGTGGTGCCTGGCACACGGTAAACACGCAATCGATGTAAGCTGTTTTTTCACTGAAGGCTACTTGAATTGTTTCGTAAAGAATACACTGGTCCACATGGGGCAGTGGTCTCTGGACCTTTTACCCCTTTTCTTCAGGACTACATCCAGTTGTATAAATCAGCTGGAGAAAAGGAAAGGTGAAGAATGACAGAGTCCGTGTGAGTATTCCCTGCATCCCCTTTACACATGACTTCTGTCCACTGGTGTTTACATTCTGTTGTCTACCCACACTACATGATCCAGGACCACACCGCCCACAAGGTAGATAACCTCCAGGATGGAGCTAATAGACCGCAGTCGCTGAGTCAGTGTTTTCCATCTCAAAGTATGTGTACACAGAGGACAAAAGTAGAGCCAGGCAAAGAGAGAAGAGGGGGCATGGGAGTCTGAGCAAGATAGGGGAAGATGCCACCTCCCCAGTGCTTTAGGTTCTTAAATCAATCCCGTGACATCTCTCTGGCCAATGGGCCTTTTAGGAGAGTAGGTGGTGATCAGGACATTTACAGCCTGAGTGATGTTTTTACCCAATTAATCCTGGTCTTATGCTACAGGAGCCTCGTAGAAATCTACGTGGAATCTTTGTCACATCAACTTGGAGAACGGCATCCTTCCCTACTGCTCTGAAAACCCGAGGGCAGAAGCCTTGTCTTCTTGCTTTTTCACATCTTCCCCAACCTGGCACTGTGCTTCAGACGTGCTAGCACTCGGCACATAGTTTTTGACTGCTGGATCGGATCCTGGAAACCTGTAACAGAACCATCCAAATAGTTCAGCTCCACATAGGAGCCCATGCATTTGTGCCCCTTCCCTTGGAAGGGCTGGGGGACATGCTGGGGAACAGGCAGTGCACTTGGGAAGGCTCTCCAAGTGTTGGAAACCCATCAGGGGATCTGGTCTCCAAAGCCACATACGTCACCAGCCTCTTGCTAACCACCGCCGTGCGATGGGGCCTGGATCTGATGTCATTTGACTTTGGCAGATGGCAGAGTAGTTTTGAAATTCATCCAGGTGCCTCCTCACAAGAAACGCTGGAAGGACCTTTAGTTCCTCCCAGACCCTTGTTTTTAGTGAGGCTCCAGCAAACTGCCATCGCTGGTAAGTATAATTGGCCAGCCTTTGGACTTCAGATTGATCTTTAAGAATGAAAAAAAAAAAAAGTTAAGTGATTATAAGAACACAGCTCTAGTCCAGCTGACACAACCGAAATTTCTAGTCTTGAAATGTTCCACACTTGAACCTCAAAACCATTAGGTGTCTGATTTATGAAAAGAACAAGAAATAGATTGACAACTGGATAAACCCTGTCATGGGCCAGAGAAACCAGACTATTGGCATCTTCAAAAATTTCCCCATCTATTCTTTATTGTAAATCTGTATAGAATATTTTTTGGAACTTGAAATTCATTGCATACGCCCTTAATTACATTTAACTTAGATTCTCAGGCTAATTAGTTGTCTGCTTCTCAAGTTTCATGGATCTGTAGAATTTTGGACTTTTAGGCCCCTGCCCTTAGAAGCCTTTCATTATGTAGTGAGGGCGGCAGGGAGAGAGGAGCTGCCGGGCCCTGGGCCCCTCTGCTCTGTTAGAGCCGGGATGCATCTCTACGTGGTCCGCTCTCTCCACTCTTCAGCTGGTCTCTGCTCTGTTCCCAGCTGCCAGCCCTCTTTCAATCACGGGCCACTTCTACAAGAGAACAGCATCCAGCTTGTCAGGACTGATTCCCAGAAGCAGAGGTGTTTCAGTTAATGACTAACTCACCACTTCCAAAAGGGGGGCTGCAGAAAGCTGCTTCTGTCCTCCAATGAAGTCTGTTCCCTCCCAGAGACACAGCCACGCTGGGTGCCAGTCCCAGTGGTGTCTTTGGTCACACGGGGACCCACCTGGGGGAGAAGGGGGCGCTCCTAGCCATGGTGAAGACTGCTTCCACCATGCCGGGCAGAGGGCAGTGCATGGTGGCAGTGCAGGGAAGTGGGGACGGTGGCCTCAGGCCAAGAGCAGGCATGTCCCCAGGGAGCGGACGGAGTGGCTCCATTGGGGGTTCCAATGAGTTTAACAAAACAGCAAGAACCAGAGTGGACGTCATTCCACAGGCTGAGAGCAAAGGCTCCTGCAATCATGGGCGAGAGCGGCCAGTTCACCCTGAGCTATGCAGCCCATAGATTAAAATAACCCACCAACCCTTTCAAGCTACCTTAGTGAAAGCCAATCATACGTTTCCAATGCAAGCATAAAATTTGTGCCTAAAAAACTTTATACTACTTCACCGTAACACATTTTTGTTATCTTCATTTTACTGTAATATTTACAGGCTGGAATATTTAACAACTGATCTTTGAAACTCTCACCTGCTCGAATTTCAGCCCAAAGATGGCAGCACATCAGCTATTTTCCTCTCCCTTGGCATAGTCTTTCTTTTTATTTTACCTTCCAACCTTGGACATACCCTGATTACCCACTGAGCCCATGGGTCAGTGTTAGCGTTGCTTCATGATTTTAGACAAAGGGTGGTCTTTATGTTGCCATGCTTCTGATACTGATGGGGCAACTGTGTACACTTAGCTTTTAAAGTACCTTCAGAAGTGGCAGCACTGCAAGTCTTAACCATTGTCAAACAGTAGAACCATTTTTCATATGCTATCGGGGAGATGACCGGGGACAATGAGAGGGTTAGCATCTTGGCACCAAAACCTGACTCTAGGGTTTGTAAAGGAGATCCATTATTTCATTTGTTTCTCAAACGTTAATGAAGTATCTACCAGCTGTCAGGCACTTTACCAGGTTCTGAGGTTACAGCAAGGAATGAGACCACTATTTCCCTTAAGAAAGTTACACTCTCACAGGGAAATAGACCTATTATAACTTGATCGTATAAAATATCCAGTGAGTGCTTTGAGGAGCATGTAACCGGCATTGTGCGAGCAGGCAGAGGGGCCTCTAACTCTGCAGTGGACGATAAAGGAGGCCCAAAAAGTTTTGTGGAGGAGCTGATGCCTGAGCTGAGCATGCAAGGATGAGGAAGAGTTAAATGGTGGTTTTGGGGGGTGGGGTGAGGTGTCAGTATAGAGAGGAGAAAGGAAAGAACATTCCAGGCAAGAGAGAGGGCGTGCACAATGACAGAGAAGCCAAAAATAGCATGAAAATGCAAGAAACTAGATAAATCATTAGTGCTGTCGAGGTCGAAACTATGGGACACATAGCGTGAGGGATGAAGCTGGAGAGGCAGGACACCCCCTGGGCGTCAGTGATGGGCTTTGAGATGTCACAGCACAGTTGGTTAATATATCCTGTTTTGTGGCTATGTGGAGTATGGATTTAGAGACGATGAGATGGGAAGAAAGGAGGCCAGTTAGAAACTCAGAAAGAGATGATGAGACCCTCAACCAACGACAGCAAAGCTGGAAAGGCCGTGATGAATTGGAGAAATGTTTAGGCGTTAGGATAGACATGGCCAGATTAGAATTAACATGGGATGGGGGATAGTAAAGAAAAAGGAAATGGTAAGAATAACTTGAGGGACTGGTTGAAATCACCAACTAAAAGAGATTAGAATAAAGGAGAAATGTTAATCCTGTGTGTGAGAAGAGAGCTGACGTCAGGTGTGATGTTGAGGTGACAGTGTGCATTGGGCATTTTACTATCCAAGTCTAGATTTCAGGGAACAGGTATGGACTAGAGGTACAGTTAAGGAGACATCCACATACATGTGGTTCAAAGAATGAAAGTAGAGCCCAGGCAGAGTCCACTCGAGTTGTTAGAATCAAAGTCGTGGACTTAGGAACCCCAGCATTTAAACAGAAAGCGGAAGATGAACAGCCCATGAAGAAGGAGAGAAGGACTGATTAGAAAGGTAAGGAAGACTAAGTCAGCAGGGCATTCACAGGAGCTAAAGGAGCAGGAAGTTTCAGGAAGGAGGAGGCATCTCCAGGGTCGAAAGCAGCAGCTCCGCACTTGTGAATCAGGGACTAATCTGTGTCCTTTGGGTTTGACAAACTGGTGCACGTTTGTTTGCCATAATAAGAGCAGCTTCAGTGGAGGCAAGGCTGGGAGCATTGAGGAGTGGGTCAGAGGCTGACAGCAATAGGTCAAGGGGAATAGTTGATGAAGAAATGGAAATGATTGATTTATTATTTCAAGAAGTTAGCTTGAGAAGCAGGGGAGTGCAGATTGAGGGTGTCTAGGGAGGGATTTGGGGATGGACGAAGCTTGAATGTATTCATTGATTGAGGATAGTTGTTAAAATAGAGAAAGATCCAGAATATAGAAAGGAGAGGGTATGATAGATAGAAGACATGGAAGACGCAGAAAGGGGTGAAGTGCAGAAAAAAAGAGGGTGACCTTCAAAACTAGAGGCACTATGATTGGAAGAAGGAAGATATGAATGGGTCTCTGGAGGTAGATAAACTATCAGGTAGGGGGATGAAAGGTGAAAAGATCACAGGGGCTGTTTATCATGTTTGTAGCTGCCAAATGTCTTTTGGTCATCCCCCTGGTATTGGAGAATTTCCCATACGATGAATCCTGCCCTCCACAAGGTAGAAACCAGAACTCACTCTCCTGGCATCCCTTGCTCCTGAGAGGCAGGCATGTGAATCCAGCTCCCACCGGTCAGATGCTTCTGCGTGAGGTGTTGACTTGGAAGGGAGCAGCGTAAGGAGATGGGTACGCGCAGACTCCACATTTCAGCAAATGAAGTGGAGAGGTGTTTATCTCTTCAAGCACAATAGGAACAGAACCTCCGGCTTTCAGTTGTGACCATCATCAGTGCATGGTGTGAGCTAAGGTTTGGGTTCCGACAGTGGTGTTTACTATAACAGCCCCCATGGCACGGTTGGGGCCGAATAGCTTCCAAGGGCTCTCAGGTCCTTCTGGAGATTCTCTGAACTTCGAAGTAACTTTTAACAAACATGCCATTCAACCAGTGGATTGGATTCCGTTGTTTGTAACAGAGAACCCTGACTGATGCAGCCAACATGTCTAAAAGCATCAGTTTTCTCAAGACAGGAGGCAGGTCATCTGCTGAAATGGAGAGACGGGGGCCTGAAGAGTGTGATTATGATAGTATTATTAGAGTAGTTGGTAGGAACAGCAGGAGAGGAAGCTAACCCAAGACTAGCGGCAGACTTAAGGTCCAGCTAAAGTTAGAGCCATGACTCTAGGTAGCCCTTATCCTCATCACTGTGTGACTCTCCTTCTCCAGCAAAATGAGGGAGGAGTAAGGGAATGGAAAGTGGTGGTGAGAAATCAGCAAAGGAGGACTATGCTAGGGAGAGAAGAAGGAAGGGGCTGAGGGTAGCTGATAAGCCAATAAAATTAAAGGAATCAGGGAATAAAAGACCCTTTGAGCTAAAAGAGCAGTGCAGTGTGAGTTCATGAGAAAATTGGGAGAACAGCAGGCTGTGGCCAGAAATTGCTATGTTCAAATACCAAATGTAAGAGGTACAGAAGATCCAGGCTGTGGACAGAGCCAAAGGAGCAGAGGATGTCTTTGGAATTAAAGAGACCCAGGAAAGGGTGAGCTATGCTGTGGGATGGATCATCTATCTAGGTAGATGGTGAGATTTTCCAGGTCGCTGGCAGGAACGGGACTGGAGGGGAAGACTTAGTAACAGGTCTCAAAGTCTGTGAGTGAGGGGAAGTGCCTGGGAGCTGAGTAGGTGACAGTGGTGAAAGGGGTGAGATGGGACAGCTTAAATGAAACAGTCTGACACCGTGGAATGAGCTTTAATGCAAGAAACATAATAGATTAGAAACAGCAGTTGTGGGTGAACATATTTCGAAAGGATACACAGCCAGAACTGACATTTGTGAAACCCAGTGTAGCCATAAATAACAAGATGGACCAGGACAGAGTGAAGGTGGGGGTAAGTTTCCATTGTCCTTCATTTGCTAAATGACGATTACCAGAGGAGATGAGATGTCGTGAGCAATAACTGACCTCAAATTTCCAATGTCCTAATTTGTCCAAGGTATCTCTAGTATGTGAGACTCCTTCAGATATTTGAGGAGGTTCCCACATACCCCCAAGCTTTCTTGGGTTCAGGCTAATCACCCCCCAATTCCTTTAACTGTACTTAACTTATCCATTCTTCCCCAGAAAAACTACACTTGTCCATGATTGATGTCACCTTTAACTGTGGCACTCAAATTCAAACGAAATTTCCCAAAGGCAACCTGACTGAAGGAGGATATGGTGAAATTGTCAACCTTTCCTTCCAACAGCCTGAAACTGAGCCAAAAGAAAAACCCTGACATCATTTCCCGTGACACCCCCTCTTCTTCTCTCCGTGCCCTTCACACGCACTTGAGCCTGAACAAAAATGTGCTGCTTGATGACAAGTGAGGAGAACAATATGAATAATGGTAACGGGGGTGATGACAAGGCTCAAGGCAACCCATGGATGACAGCACTGCATAGACCCAGCACCAGCCCTCCTGAGGAATGGAACCCATAGGTTTGGATTTGTTTGCTTATTTAACCTGAACCTTACACACAGAACAGAGACTATGTGCCTTGCTCAGGGACCTGCTATCCTAATGCCAATTTACTTGCTGGCTTGAGTCAGAAGTGCAAGCAAGCTGAGAGCATTACTGTGGCTCCCAGAGATGCCCACCTATCCCTGCATAGTGGCTGACAGACTGGGAACTGGGACTCAGAGAAAAGGCACAACAGAAAGAAGTACTCAACATCCTGTTGCTATTCAGCACTCTGCTGTTTGTTAAATTAAACCCTTAGGCTTAATGAAAAATAAAGCCTATAAGAAATGTGCTCTGAATTCACTTACAGTTACAAGCTGAGCTTTGTTTGATGTGGAATTATCACCTCCTTTCTGAAAAACAACTGACATTATCAAGTGTCAGACATAGTCTCATGGTCAGAATACCAGCTAAAGCAAAGTAAATCAAAGTTAATAATAAACAGGAGGAAACACAGTTTGGGGAATGTAAGGTTCAGGGCTGCAGGATCTGGTTTGGGGTCATTCCTCCGTAGTGCCTCTACTAGTTAATGTGAAACATGGTAAAAATGAAATTAATGAGAGATTGTGACATAATAAGGAGTATTCATAGCATTGAAAAGTAGAGGAAACAGCAAATAAATTAATTATAAATATTGAAAAGCACATAAAATATTAGACAAGAAGTCCTCAAATGTTACAAAGTAAATGAAACTGGAGACAAGATATCCACAGGGGCTGGAGAGGGAGGGAGGTGGCTTATACAGAGATCGTTAGACTGAGATCTGAATTCTAGTCTTTAACACTCCATAAGTTAGCATGGGCAAGTGAGAGGAAGGAAGGGAGGGAGGGAGGGA
>NC_041233.1:85935346-85951673 GCF_002837175.3 Physeter macrocephalus
AAGAAAAAGAAAGACAGAAAGAAAGGAAGGAAGGAAGGTAGGAAGAGAGAGAAAGAAAGAAAGAAGGAAGGAAGAATGAGAGAAAGAGAGAAAGAAAAGAAAAGAAAAGGAAGAAAAGGTTCTTGTAGGTAGTGTCACCAGTGGTTTATCCCAGTCCAGGGGTTGTCCAGACACTCCACATGAGACATCTACAGAAACAAGCTAATGCAGGAAAGAGCGGAATAAATTCCTATACAACTCTGAGCTTTCCTGGGCAAGCTGTCCATGTTCTAGAGAGTTCTGTGCTGGACTGTGTGGTACACTGTAAAAGTAATGGTCCCAGTGAGTCACACTTCCTAGAATCTGTGCAGTGTAGCCCCTCCTATATTGACTCTGGAGGTGGCCTTGGGTTTGCCTCAGCCAGCAGGACACGAGCACATGTGCTGTGACACACCGGGCTGTGTCCTCTTGGAATGCTGCTTCCAGTGGAGAAATCTGCCTGGACCCCGTGAGAGTCAAAGGCCAAATGCCTGCCCCAGGGTCCAGCTGCCCCGCAAGAACAAGCCCAGGCAAGACCAGCAGGATAACCCTCCCGGCAACCCACAGACCCATGAGGAATGTTAAAGGTTATTGTTTAAAGTCACTAAGTTTTTGGTGCTTGTTATGCAGCAAGAGATAACTGATACAGGCTGGAAAGATCAGACCAGAGGACTAAAACTTTCTAATTAAGAAAACCTTCATAAAATCCCATTACGTGTTCAGCCTCACCGACAACCCCAAGTGCCTCTGTGACTGCCCCACGAATTCCCACCATCCCCTATGACTAAGCTACCGGAAGGAGGAAGGAATGTACGATGAGTTCTCTGATAACCATCAGAGTTTCCAGAGTCCCCCAGGTTGATGTAATCTGTCTTCTCATGAATGCTCACACCTTTATCTCTGTGGCCTTTGTAGTATTTATATTTTCAACCTTGTTATTAAAATTATTTTAATTGTTTTTATTCATGACATCTCCCCCTCTTAGGTATTTGCTCATGGCCATCAAGGACTGTTTCTTTTCATTACCCCCCCGGCCCCCAGTGACACGGGTTTACTAAATGTTTGATAAGCCAGCAGATGCAATCATTCATTTCCTTTACATTTTAGCAATGGAAATTCCCATCTGTAGGTTTTCACATGCTATCTGAGAAGGAAGAGAGGGAAAAGCAGGAAGAGAAGGTGAGGTCACATGTGGCTTCTCTTCTTAATGCAAATATCCTAGAAGCAGCTCCCTCAGTTCCGTCTACTTTTTTTGCCCTACCAACAGAAAGTTTCATTATACAAATATATAACTCTTAGGAACTACTATGAGGAGTTTAATAAAACAGAATTCCATCCCAACTAAATATTAAGTTGGATCAAGATGAAAACTAAAAAAAAAAACATTCTCTAGCGAACATTGCCAGACTACACTGAGAGCTCCATCAAGGGAATCTACATTCTTTGCCTTGATCTGTATACTCAGAAATCCATGTTTTGCGTTGGTCCTTCATTAGGCATGAGGGAGATAAAATACATAAAATGCACGAGTCTATCTGAAGGAATTTATAATCTAGTTGGAGAACCAACAGCAATGAAACAGTTGAATAATAACTCAAGATGGTGCATTCCTAAAACTGCAAGACTGATCATGTAAATAATCATCCTTCTGGGTCAGAAAATGCTACGTATTTCAAAACAATAGTTGCTCACATGTGTGTCATTCACATCATAGGGATAGAAGATTTACATCATTGCACATAATGAATAATAATTTGAAAAATAATAAAGCATTAAGGGAAAATAAAAATAAGGCATATGATTCTGTGGCAGGATGATAATATAATCCTCATGAGATTATCCCCTCCTTTCATACAGACTAGCGTCTCAGGTCAGAACGTTCAAGTTACATGAGCCATTCCTGGGGTTAAGATAATTCCTCAAAACACACTGATAGGGCTTCCCTGGTGGCGCAGTGGTTGAGAGTCCGCCTGCCGATGCAAGGGACACGGGTTCGTGCCCCGGTCTGGGAAGATCCCACATGCCGTGGAGTGGCTGGGCCTGTGAGCCATGGCCGCTGAGCCTGCATGTCCGGAGCCTGTGCTCCGCAATGGGAGAGGCCACAACAGTGAGAAGCTCGCGTACCGCAAAAAAAAAAAAAAACAAAAAAAACAACACACTGATAAGTTCTTAGGCTGCAAAGCTACTTAACCTTAATTTCCAAAAATAAGCTTACCCAGACTCTGCAGGGAGGCACTGATTCTCTTTGGGCAAGCCCAAATTTAGATTCTTTCAGCTTGTCAACAAACATGTGTTCAGTATCTACTCTATATCACAGCCTGGGCCAGGCTTGGGGGCTGCAAAAATAATGAGACAAAGCTCCAGCCATCCTATGCACGCAGGGAGAAGGACAGGGTGACAGAGGCAGTAGGGTGTGGGGAAAAGGGCCTTGGACTAGGTGTGGGAAGACCCGAGTCCCAGCCCTGGTCCACTACCACCCAAGCCAATGTATAAACCAGGCAAATCATGGAATTGCCCTGAACCCAAGTGTCCCCATTTGTCAATTAAGATCAAAAGGCCTATCTCACCAAACATGTTGGGAGGACTGAAGGAAATCATAGCTTGAAAGTGCTTTGAAATGTTGATCTGTACAGATTTACGGTGTCATGATGATTTAGCGTACACTCGGAGGACTAGAAACCATTTCTATCTGACATTAAGTGTCATCTCTTTAGTGACATATGTTACTTCCTTGGAGTCTAACTAGGAAATGTTATTTAAAGGAAAAAACAGTAGGATTTGAGTCTTTTGTTTCCCAGGCATTTGATTAGACTTTTTTTTCAGCCAGTTTGGGAGGGCTGCTCACCACACAGCGAAACTAGCAATAAAATTCATGCTTTCAAGCCCAGTATTGACCAGAAATTCCTCCTCTTCCATTAAAGACTCAAAGTAATTTCTGGATGCTGGATGCATTCTTCGCCCTCTCATGTGTGAACCCCTCCCCTGCTAGGAAGGAGTACAGATTTCAGGCTCCACAGGAAAAGCACCCACGGGAAGCAAAGCTCACTTAGGAAATCAGCTGAGTCATGTAGACATGTAAAAAAAATCACCTCCACTCTCTTTATTCTTCTGGCGTTGATTCCTCTGTTCCTTCTTCTGTCGTCTCTTCCTCTGGGCAGAATTTGACCCAAGGAAACACTCAGAATTGATTGGTGGTTCCATCAGTACCTGCTTATTGCACTGAAGAAAGAGGGAGGGTCACAGTCTCAGGTCTGCCTTCTCCAGAGGGGCTGAAAAGCTCGATGTGGCACCTGCAAGTCTCCTTCTGCAAGTGCTATAAGCACGGCCAGCAGAGCCCAGAGGGGAGACCTGTGCCCCATAGCTGGCCTCGAGCTGGTGCAGCCCCGAAGAGGCTCCTGTCTGCCTCTTCATCACCAGACAGAGGTGCTTATGTTGGAAGAGGAACACAGGCGATGGTTCCCTCCATTCTTACTCCTGACCTCAGTAAGGTAAATGATCTGGTTAATTTATTATAGTATAATAACTGTAAAGACTGTATGTCAGAAACTCTTTGTTTAATTCTGTTTTCACCGCTAAAGCTCTGTTACGGTTAACCTTGCTTTCCCCCCATTTTTTCCAGCTGCAAAATGAGGTCCAGATAACGTCCAAATTCCCTCCAGCCCTAAACATTGCATATGATGTACTATCCTTTAGTGAGGACAGAGCTGTAGCATGCACTCCCAATGACGGTTCCCAGTGTGGCTGTATAAACTCTATGAATACAGACTCCTTTCTCCAAAGGGAGTCTGTCCTCTTTCATATTCCCTATTTATAAAGCATGATCTGTCACCTGTTGGCCATAACCTTCCATTATACTGGATGCTATACAAATGTCCTTGTTAAAATGCTGACATGCCAATAAAATCAACTCTCCGTTAGCATTCACCGTTGAGGCCATAAACTGGCTCTTCTTTAAACATACACTTAGGGGAAGAGGCATAGTATCTTACTTTACCCCAGGGTAAGGCCCTCCTTGCTGTTAAAGAAGAGTCTTTAGGCAAACAGAGTATAATGGGCGAGATGGCCCTAGAGGACAGAACTAAAGAGCTAGCCCCAGGCAAGGCAAGGACGTGAGGAGAAGAACTCCTGGAGCCAGGAGCCAGAAGCCTAGATGGGAGTCTTTGGGCCAGAGTGAGAAACCCTGTCCTCAACTAAAAGGCCAGAGGGAACATCTGGGTTTCACAACCAGGAAGCAGTGAATGGAAGGGAAGAAGCAAAACTCAGGCCTACTGAGCGGCAGTGATGAGCCAGACACTGCATTTATGAAATGAGAGGCTGTCCATCCCCAGACAAGGTTGTGGGACTAACTTCAAGACTAGAACCAAGAAGGTGAACATCTAGTTTTATGTTTATTTTAGTAAAGTCTAGGGGCTGCCGTTACTACTCCTTCAAAATCTCCCTCAACCAATTAACTTTGTTCCCACATATCTTAGTGGTTCTCACCCTTGGACACACCTTAGGACCTCCTAGGACGCGCTGGAAAAATGTTGATGTCTGTGCTCCATCCCATTCCCACCAAAAGAACCCCTTGGGGGAGGGGACAAAGGGGCAAACTTTAAACCTCCCTTAGGTTATTTTCATATGTGCTTGAGAACTACTTCTGGGATCGCCGGCAGTAAAGCTTCATAAAACTAAAATGAATCTGTGTAATCTTTGAAAAGATAGCACGTAAGAAAGAGATTAGGAAATCAAAACCTGATTCTGAATCTGGTCCAAGATTAAGAGATGAGACTTTGGTTTTATTTGCATTAGGAGACCTACTCCAAGCTGCCTGGGAAGAGCCAAGGATGCCAGGATGCTAGCAACAGCTTTTACAGAAACACAAGAAATGAGGAACGGCTTGTCACCGGCCCATAGTGTGGGTTTGGAGGAAACAATTCCATAAAGGTCATTCAGCAGAAACATCAAAAATTAGAGTAATCTAATTAATTTAAAAATGATGTAAAGACCAATAATTTATCTTGATATTCATGAAGATGAAAAAATAAAAGCCACACAGAGTCATAAAGGAATGAAAATCATTCAAAATCAAATCTAACTGCTGGCAAAAAACTGAGGACAAAGTAGCCCTTCAGTACGTTAAAAAAAAAAATTGATGACTAAGATTTATTTTGAGATTTGGTCAATTTTTAGTAAAATTTAAATTTCTGAGTCTTTTTCTTTCACATCTACTTCACAGTCACTGAGGGACAAATGTATGGCTTACTTCTTGGGGAATTAAAAGCATGGCTGGACTTTCTGATGATAAAGTATGACAGGAAAAACATTATTGGTGTTTACGCTATTTTCTAAAGAAAACATCTGAAGGTAACTTTCATTTTCGATACAACTCACACACTTATGAAAAGTGGTCTTCTTGGTCTTCCTGGCAGCACTGGGGCTGCTGTGTCTCACAGCTGGGGGGTGACCTATGCTTAGTCGCCTCTGCTCGGCGCCCCTCCAGCTGCACACAGCTGGCTGCGTGGCTGTACATGCAGCCTACGAGCAGGGATCTCAAGCAAAATTCTAAAAGGAATGCCACAGAACGTGTTCATCAAAACGTAAGCCATCTGCTTCATGGTATCCATTACTACAAATAAATGACTAATTTTAAAAATTAGTATGAAGTAAATAGATAGTTAGCTCTTCTCTTGGAGCACTGCCCTGGATGGGCATCAGGAACTCCTGAACAGTCCCATCATAGGGGTCTGTGACTCGCCAGTGGCCAGCAAGCAGGAGAGGCTCAGCCCCCGGGCCCTGCCAAGGCCCGGTGGGCCCAGACCTCACCCTCGACAGGGGCACTGCCGGCATGTGAAGGCGGCAACCCTCCCACAACTCCTCCTGGATCACGGGGTGGGGACATGCTTTCTTCTGAGGGCATGGGCCCAAAGGGAGGGAAAATAATTGAGGGCCTCCTAATTAAGTAACAGAGCCATTGTTTTTACAGCAATAGAAAACATTTTAACTGTCTGCTTTTGAAATTAACGAAAAAATATATTTTCTATATCAGATTATGCCAATGGCAAGAGGAAATAATGGGTGATGGGAGAGAAGGAACAGAAAAGGACGGTGGTAGCGGAGAGGGGACAAGGTGAAGAGGATGAAGGGGGAAGCAGAGAAAGGAGAGGAGGAGAAGAGATATCTCACCAATACAGGAGCGAGGCCCACGGCAAGGAAGATGTAGAGGAGGCGGCAGAGAAAAGGAAAGACACCCCGGGCTCCTAACTGAGAGAATGATGCAGTGTACAGTCTGTGCTCAGTCGGCTGTTAACATCCACTCAACCAACGTGTACTGCGTGCCTGTTGTGTGCCTGGGTGTCAGGGAGGATTCAAACTTGCCTGGGATCAGTCCTGGCATCACGTTTATGATTTCAAAGAGGCATAAAACATACACACAGCTACTGTACCAGGCAGTGCTGCCCCGAGGATGGCAGCAGGGCCCGGCTGTCTGCTTCCTGTGGGTCCCAGTGTCACCATGGGCCTGGCACCCAGCAGGTATTCATTAAATGCTTCTCGGATGTGTCAAATGCTAACTTCGTAGTTCTTCGACTGCTACACCATACAGTGTTAGGGTTCACTCTGAGCTGACAGCTGCTAGTCGGTGGGGGGCAAATGACACTCCGGCCAGAAACACCCTAAAGGCCATTCATTTAATAAGCATTGGGAACCCAACCCGACCAGAAATTCTTCCCTGATAGGATCCCTAGAATAGTTCTTAAATAGCTCCTCAGGGGTCCTGACCTCTGCCCCCAGGTTCTACCTTTGAGTATCTTCCGAGGTCTGGAGAGGCTAGAAATGGGTTTCATTTCTGAAGGAGCAAGTCAGGTGGGCTGCGTAGACGAGGTCCACACTCGCTGTTTACAGACCCTCTCCCGGACACCGGCGACCTGGGCGTCACCAAAGCAGCCTGTTTGCTTCACACATTCTGAACGTTCATCTAGACGTAAAATGCCCTCCAATGTTTCCGCTCTGCTTCTGCTGAACTGTCCTCCCAGATTTCCTTCTCCGTCTGCAGCCAGCTCCTCCCCCGTGCAACACCCCGACCTGGCCTGGCCGCAGTCCACGGCCTTCCTTTACGCTCTTTCCTTCTCGCCGCGTTTCTTTCATTTTCTCCCCCGTCTCCGCTGTCTTCATCTTTTCCAGCCTTTCTCCTCCTTGGTCCTGGCCTCCTACGAAGCCACACCCGTACGGACAAGCGCCGGAGAGTTTGATAATTTACTTCAGGTCAACAAAAGGGAAAGAAAAAAAAAAAAAGTGAGCTCCAGCGACGCCGGAGCAGAAGCTCAGCCCGTGCAGCTGAGAAGGTCCCGCCCGCCTGCCTGGGCCCCACCTGCCGGGACGCCCGGCGCCCGGCCGGGACCCGCCGCGGCCCGCGGGACACGCGTGGAGGGATGAGCCCCGGCGACCGCAGGTGCGGGCGGCCCGGGCGGGCCTGGACCACGGGCGGGGCGGGCGGGGACGTGCTCGGCCCACGCCTTCCCCTCCCTCGGCGCCCGACGGCCCCGGGCGGCCCGGCCCCGGACGGCCCAGCCCCGCGTAGGCTGGAGGCGGCCGGGAAGGGCCGGGAGGAGCCAGCGAGCGCGGGGGTTCCCGCGGGTCCGGGTCCCGCCGGCCGACCCCGCGCTCCTCCGCCCGGCGGGCTCAGGTGCTGGCGGAGCGGTGTCCGGTGTCGGGTGTCCGGTGTCGCAGCGCCGGCTGGAGAGCCGCGGCGCTGAGGGCCGGGCCGGTGGTCGTGGTGAGGGGCGCGCGGGGCCGCGGGGCGCGCGGGCAGCTCCGGCTCCGGGCCGGGTCCCGGAGGGGCGCGCGCGGGGCTGCCCGGGAGGGAGCGCGCGGGCGGCGGGGTGGGGTCGCGTGGGGGTCGCGGGCTGGGGAGGACGGCCTGCCGGGCGCGCGCGGGCCGGGCGGAGAGGGCGCTTCCCTCCTTCGAGGGCGCCGGGGGCGCGGAGGGAAGGCGCGGGGCCCGGGGTGGGCGCGCCGCCCCCGGAAGACCGGCCCGGACGGTGGCCGCAGGCGGCCCGGCGGTGACCTTCCCCCGCTCTCGGGTTCGCCGGGCGCCCCCGGGGTGGCGTGGGGGGCAGCGGCGAGTCACTGCAGGTTCGCTCAGAGTCGTCTTTCCCCCGCAAAAGTCACAGGAAGAAGGCAGGCGAGCTCCCCTCTTTCTAAACTTAGTGCCTGCTCGCCTCCTAAAGGGCTTTGTTTGACTGCCTGCTTAATAGAAACAACGACTTGGATACAGTTGTTTTTTTTTTTTTTTCGGAGTGAAGAAGTAAGTGGAAGGCGTATGCGGGCATAGATCTGGCATGGGCGGAGTTTCTGGGTAAATCCGTGTACAGTGATTTCAAAGTTCTGAAGAGCAGCGTGTATTTACAAAATTTACCAAATTGCTTTCACCCTTGGCAATTCATTTCATCCTCAAAGATAGCTCTTGTGCAGAGAGATTCATAACATAAAGTTGAGTAAGATAACTGAAAGTCTGAAAACAGAGCTGGCTGTTTTAAAAGAATAAGAATTCAAACTATATTCTTACCATTAAAGTTATACCGTCCATATCACAATATTTTTATTATTGATTTGGCTGTATCTCTGGCATTTTGGGTAAGGTCTCAGAGTCATTAAAAATACAGTTAAAAAAAAAAACAGGACAGTGGCTCTGGAAAGTGTGAGAGCTAGGCCACATCTCTAGTCATCCTGAAAGACAACTGTGACCCATTAGAAATTTATTTTTGGAAAAAGTAGCAGATGTGGACTTGTTGCTTGTCATTTCTGTCTTTTAAGAAAAGTGTTGTAGAAGAAGAAAACCGAGTTAGCCGAGCTTTCCTTTTTCCTGGATCTTGCATAAGTGGAAGCCTGCTGCCCTCAGTGTGTTAGACACGGAAAGTCATGCCCGTTTTGAATCAATAGCCGCACTGATTGTCCGGGGTAAAGTGGGGAAACCCTCGTCAGTTAATTTCCTCATTTCTGCTTCCTCTACCCCACCTCCACTTGTCTCCGTAACTCCCTGCTAGATTATATGGCCTAGACCTCAGATTACAAAGAGTCACAGTTCAGGCTCACTTCACGGTGAGGAAACTTACTACAGGGAAGTGAAGTGACAGCCCAGAGACACACAACCCGCAAGGCAGAGCTGGCCGTCCCGTAAGCGGCCTGAGCTGTATTTGAGGAAGGCGTTCCTTCACACCACTGGGAGTCCACAGCCTCGGCGTGGCAGGCAGTGCATATTATTCAGCAGCCTTGCCCCACAAGACTGTTGTCAGCTGGGTCCCCATGTTTTCTCTGAGGACAGAGGGAAGCCAGTGTCTTTCCCTTAAGGTCCACTAGTTATCTTTAATGCCAAAAAAATCCATGTTTGCTACAAAAGGCGAAACAGCACAAAATTGAAGCTGTGAGAGCTTGAATGTGTCATCCCCGAGGTGCAGAGCAGCCCTGCACCCCACGGTCCGCCCGTGCTGCTCCCAGGGACAGTGGGAGGGGGAGCCAAGGAGACTGAGTGCCCGGTGAATGCCGTGGGCAGCATCATCCACGCCTGGGCCGGCATGGCGGTCATTTCCCGCCGTCCTTCCTGGGGTGGGGGCTTTGCAATACAATACCTGGCCTCCCCTGATCTCACCTGCAGTTGCAGGGCTGAGGCTTCTGCTCCCGAGAGGGACCCCGCCCCATGCGCTTACAGTTCAGCGTTTCCGCTCTCGCGAGAACTTGCTGGTTTTTCATTCTAAAACTTCACCCGTTGTGCCGCATCCCGATGATGCTCGGATTCTGGGCTCGCAGACTCTGCTGTATTGACTTGGAGACAGACCGCCTGGTGTACCCCTTTCCATCTTCTAAAAATGGGGATAGGGAGGGACTGAACTCCAAGATTATGGCGAAGATTCATTAGTTACTGCGTGTCAAGCGCTCAAGGTAGTGGCTGCGCAGCAGGTGTCAGCACTTGTGACCAGGAGCACTCTGGGTGGGGATTTGGCCCTTTCAGGGTTTTAGTTTTTAGGCTCAACCCACACTGTCCCTGTTGCTGGAAGTCACCCGATTCAACCTGGGAAACAGATGGGAAGCCTCCACTTCACTGGGCTGCTCCCCTCCCCATGTCTAATTTCTGTGAAGGTCAACCCCTGCTCAAGGAATGTGCCAGCATAAGGACATTTACCGGAATGTCAAGGACTCATTCACTTTGGTTTCTTACCACTTGGTCTCGGAGCACCGGAGTCCAGTGAGCTGAGGACCTGCGTTCTTCCTGCGGTTCTGACACCTACAGATAAGAGCTCAGCCTCAGGAAACCTCCCTTTAGTGTGGATTTAGTTGGCCCACCCCTGGAGAAGCTGTGAGACCCAAGAGTCCAAGAAAGCATCGCAGAACTTCAGTACTGTGGCCGTTACAGCCTTTGAAGATCACCTCAAAGCAAAATACAAAGCTAGCCAGGGAGCCTGGGGCGGGCATGGCTGACTGAGTTAAAGTCAGACAGTGCCTTTAATTAAAAGTTTCTCTTAACGTTGTGTTCCATTTGAGTTTTGGTAGTTGAATGCTGCAGATTGTAGGATGCAGTTAGAGGGAGTCGTGGTAGCCTCAATAAAGGTCCCTGCTACACAATGACTCGTTAGTGAATCGAACTGTGTGTTGTGTATGCAAACCACTCTGGGTACCCTGGCTCTGGGGCTGTTGCTCATGCTTGTCTCGGAAGACTGGTGTAAATGGAGAAACAGATGCACGAGGAGGAGTATGAAAAGGTGAAGCTGCAGGGGCCTCCCAGGGGTGAGAGGAGCATACAGTCTGGCTGGAGAAGGACCAGGTGATGGAACTGGGAGAGCCATGGTGTGGCTAAGTGACTGGTCTGAGGTTTAAGAGCATTTGAACTTAGTCTGGAGAAAAGAATATTTGAGAGGGCGTGGCTAGGTGGTGGGATTATTGAGGCATTGTAAGCACAAAAGGATTAGTCAGTTTCTTAGAACATAGGTGATCCTGGAAAGTCGAAATAAGAAGCTTTTTTTCTGTATCCTATTATACTGGAACCAAATAAACGTCTTTTCTTCAGAATGGAAATCTATACATTATTTCTTTCTGATTACAAAAATATGAAGGTTTGATATATTTTTTTAAATAGACCAAATAGAAACGTGTGAAGTAGAATGAAACCGCAGTGGGGTAGGCACCCCCATGAAACAACCTGTGTACTTAGGTGCAAGGTTCCTTCCTCTGAGAAACTCTCTTACAGAGCCAGGACCCTTTGTGATGAGCCTGGTCACCTCCACTCCCTCAGTTTATCTGGTCTGTAAATTTAGATCCTATTAAATTAGGTTATCTAGAAGAGGTACACCTAAAACCTGGTGACCTTCCAAAATGTACATGAATGTTCTCTTCTGCACCTGCACAGTTTTCATGGTTCTAGTGTGTTGTCTGAACATTGCATTGTCCTTTTGTGAAGATGAAAGTACATAATTGTGTTTATTTAGTGCTACTTTTAAGGAGAAATGGGATAATGGCAGTGTGGTCTAATTTTTATTTCTTCTTTTTCCTTCCTTGAGCATGGCTTAGGTTTGGTTTGGGTTTGCGTGGGTAATTCTGAGAAATCTCAAAAACGGCATTTCCTTTTGAAATAACTTCTTTTAATTTTTCCCTGTGCCTTTGTCTCTTTAACTCTGTTCTTAGCCATGGACGTGGTGGTTTGTTGGGCTCTGAGGTAATAGTATGTTTGCTTAGCTGGGAGAAGGCCAAACCTCTGTTAATTTTTTTGTTTCCCTGAGATTGACCTGTAAAAGGTTAGGGTTTGTTTTGTTTTGTTTTGTTTTTTGATAAAGTATCTTTGGAAATTACAGGATACAGGTTACACAAACTCTTAACAAAGCTTGCTTCAGCTTTCTTGTGAAATGAAAAGCGATACTGTATTTCCTCCAAGCTTTATTCCTAAGCCTGTCCTGGCCCCATGTCTGCACATTTTAACACTTTTTAACACGGCCTGCATTTTGGCTGTTGCTCTTTGCAGGTTCATGAGTGGCGTTTTGGACAGGATGCTTGGTGCCGGGAACCCAGAGCCAGTTTTTTGAATTACTGTCCCAGCCCCTCAAGTCTCGGGGAAGGTCTGCGGGTGCCTCCCAGGGCCAGCCCAGGTGAAGGCAGCCCTGGAAGCCATTTTCAAGAACTTTTGCCACAGGTGTAAAAGACTCCAGCCTTGCAAAGATGCTGAAACAGATACTGTCGGAGATGTACATAGATCCCGATCTGCTGGCAGAGCTCAGCGAAGAACAGAAACAGATCCTGTTCTTCAAGATGAGGGAGGAGCAGGTCCGCCGATGGAAAGAAAGAGAAGCAGCAATGGAAAAACAGGAGTCCTTGCCAGTGAAACCCAGACCAAAGAAAGGTAAGCGGAGCCCGCCTTGCCTGGGAGCCTACACATGGGATGCCTCCCCGCTCGTTCCCACGTTTCACACCAGTCAGAAGCAAGCCAGGTGCGAGGTCCAATTTGGCAGGTGGACCCTCAGTGTTACTGAGATTTTAATTGGTGCAGTTTATTGACGTGAAGTCTCCATGCTAGTGCGTGTACACACACACACACACATACACACACACACACACACACACGCACACACATGGCAATTACCCTGGAGTTGTGAGGCCAAAAGCAGATCTCTTACTTGAAACCAGACGGATCTTAAGCTGCAGTAAAAAGTCACCCGTGGAGCTGGACTTGAGAGGAATTAAGCAAGAGTTCTATCCCCTTATTGTCACAGACAACGAATATTCTGCTACCAGCATACAAAGTCTTTGTGTCAAAATCTTTGTAGCAATGCTGTTTGCATTTCCTAGATTCTAAGAGATATTTCTTTGAGTTTTCTTTTTTAGGGAAATTCACTCTTAAAATGCAAATACTACTAACAGGAAAAAAGTCATAATACTAATTTTTTAGTGTGAGGTCATTTTTCAGATGTACTGTGTCTTCCTGACTCAAGGAATCCCTGGTAACTTGAGAAGGCCTTTTGGGACCATGGGTGAGGAGGAATTCCTTGTACATCAGGCTTAAAGCATATACACACACAGATGTGGAAAAGCACACATTAACACCCCCCTCCCCCCCACACACATTCTGTTATGGATGAATACCTATTTTGTTTAAAAAAAAGCACAGTTTTTGGCTTTAAATTGTCCAAGTGTGATGGGGAGCCTTTACTAATAGTCAATAGAAAGTTAATTGGTCTTAGTGATTTATTCCGTGCCACTTCTTGCTATCATTTTGAAATTGTTAAACTGGGCATAGTTCAGAAAGCAAACCTGATGCCTTTACAGGAGATGGAGCCACATTTGTGCTCTGGGTGGGGTCACCTCTGTAGGAGAGCATTACATTCTCTCTTAAAGGCAAAATGCTTGTAGGTTTTGCCTCTTTACTTTGTATTTACTTTTAAAGTTGCGCTTGTTCACTTATAAGTGTTTATGAAATCCTATATTTGAGATGCTTTTTCTATAATAAAATGTTATTATTTGGAAAAAACAACACAGTTTTCAAGGTCACTTACAGAGAGGTATTCAAGATCAATTTCTCTTCATTTTCCATTAAGCCAGGAAAAATGAAATTTGATAAAACCATTCCGGGTTTCAAAGATTGAGAACATGAATCTAACTTGTATACACAGACTTGAAAAGGAAGTCAGTTTAGTGACCTTTACCTTGTACTGCCTTTCATTAAAGCCTTTTTCCAATTAAGCCTTTATTTTTCTTTTAAATATTTATTTATTTGGCTGCGCCGGGTTTTAGTTGTACGCAGGATCTTCGTTGCTGCATGCGGGATCTTCATTGTGACATGCGGGATCTTTAGTTGCAGCATGCGGCATCTTTTAGAATTAAGCCTTTATAGTGATACGGAAATAAATATGAGTATCTCATTTATTATTATTATCATCAATGGCAGCTATTTATTAAACACCTGTTTTGTCAGACACCACACAAAGCACTTTTACATACATTATATGTCATCTTCACGATATTTCTGCAAAATAGGTATCAATTGTCCTATTTTACAGATGGAGAAACTTAGAATCAGAGAAGTTCAGTAATAAATGCAAGGTCACACCACCAGTTAGTGCCCAGATCTGCTGGGTTTCACAGTACCCTACACTCTCCAAATAGATACTCGTTTTTCCTTCTAGAGGTAACACGTCCAAACTGAAGCATGAGCTTTTATCTTTCTGAACTGGCTCCTTCATCTCCTTGCATCCTTCAGTCGGAATTTACCAGGTATCACCAGGCCACTGGGCACCATGCTGGTTGTGAACATAACACACAGATGTGGTGGGTGACTCTGAAGCCTGGTGACAGCAGAAGGGCTCCTGCCCCTGGAATCGTTGGCCCGGGCTCTTTGAAACACTTCGGGCTTCTCATGTTTGCTGAATTGTTCTCCTCGTGCTGACTTAAGACAATAATTTCCATTTCTTTGCTTAAGTTCTTCCTTTGCAGGGTTTGAATCTACCTCTTCAAAAACCTATGTTACTTTATAAGTTAAGTGATCATAAAAAATGTATGTTGATTTACACAGTGGAATAGGTGTATATCAACATACTTTTTTAATGATCACTTAACTAATCTAAGAAATACAACAAACTAGTGAATATAACAAAAGAAGCAGACTCACAGACTTGGAGAACAAACTAGTGTTTACCGGTGTGGGGGAGAGGCAACGTAGGGGAGGGGGAGTGGGAGGTACAAACTACTGGGGGTAAGACAGGCTGCAAGGGTGTGTGTGCAACACGGGAAATAGAGCCAATATTTTTAAATAACTGTAGATGGAGTGTAACCTTTAAAATTGTATACAAATTTTAAAAAGTAAATTAAAATCAGAAAAGAATCAAAAGAAAAAGGTGAAATTAATTTTAATATATTTTATTTTACCCAAGATACCCAAAATCTGATCATATCAATATATAATGAATATAAAAGTATTAATGTGGTATTTTGCATTAATTTTCCTCCTACCAAGTCTCTGGTCATTTACCTGTCTAGCCCACCTAAGCCCAGAGCAGCCTCATTTCGTGTGCTCAGTAGTGATCTGTGGCCAGCGGCTACCAGACTGGACCCTGCAAGCTTCCGCCCTCTTGTTACGCCCCAGCAGGCAGATGAGGTCCAGAATTCTGTCCCTCTCTAACAATCATATTTTCACGCTACATTTTGAAATGATTTTCTGATCTATTACTGAGTTAAATCCATTCTTCTGATTGTTTTTTAGCCTCTCCTACTTTAGCCTGAGGATTACTGAAAGGTGGACAGGATACACAATATGCTAGTATCACTAAAAGTCTAGTGATGCTTTTTGAAAACTCACCACAGTAGGCTATATAGAGAAAACAATGACCGGATGACAGTGAAAGAACTGCTAAGTGGTGAGCTAGAATGGTAAAGGAATGGGGTGGACATAGATGTATTTATGAGCCAAGAAAAGGACAAGCTCAAAGCCACAGCCCAGCTATGAACCACTAAGGAAAAGTAGCACTTAAGTCAGCCAGACCGTCGAGGAGGAACACATGCTGAGGGCTCGACAAGCAGCAGCTGCGGCCTCATGCAGCCTGGGGAGCCCCAGCCATGACAACACGGCCTTGACTCTCTGTGGCTTGATCACCAAAGACAGAGCAAGATGAGACACAGAGGAGACCTGTCTTTATAAGGGAAGTGGAGAAAGACTCTCAGACCTTTTCCTTTTCTGTAGTCAAAGAGGAACCACTGTGGTGCAAAACGTATTGTTCCAAGTGTTAAATTTAAGGGAGTAATGAACTTTTGTTGTGAAAAACTGATAGAACTAGTCTCATAGCATTGTGGTCAGAAAAGATGCTTGATATGTTTTCAGTTTTCTTAAATTTACCGAGACTTGTTTTGTGGCTTAGCACAAGGTCTATCCTGCAAACAGTTCCATGAGCACTTGCAAAGAATGTGTATTCTGCTGCTTTTGGATGGAAAGCCCTCTATATGTTCGTTAAGCCTATTTGATCTAATGCGTCATTTAAGGCCCGTGTTTCCTTATTGATTTTCTGTCTGGCTGATCTGTCCATTGCTGTAAGTGGTGTGTTAAAGTCCTGTACTATTATTGCATTACTGTCAATTTCTCCTTTGTCTGTTAACATTTGCCTTATATTTTGAGATGCTCATATGTTGTGCGCATATACAACTGTAACAATGTTACAATTGTTATATTTTCTTCCTGGATTGATCCCTTGCTCATTATGTAGTATCCTTTGTCTCTTATAACAGTCTTTATTTTAAAGTCTATTTTATCAGATATAAATATTGCTACCCTGGCTTTTTTTTTTTTTTTTTTTTTGCGGTACGC
>NC_041233.1:85952319-85961626 GCF_002837175.3 Physeter macrocephalus
TGCGCAGGCTCAGCGGCCATGGCTCACGGGCCCAGCCGCTCCGCGGCATGTGTGATCTCCCCGGACCGGGGCACGAACCCGTGTCCCCTGCATCGGCAGGAAGACTCTCAACCACTGTGCCACCAGGGAAGCCCTCTGGCTTTTTGTTTTGTTTTGTTTTGTTTTCCATTGGCATGGAATACCTTTTTCCATCCCCTCACTTTCAGTCTGTATGTGTCTCTAGATCTGAAGTGAGCCTAAACAATCTTTTATTTTTTTTTAAATATATATTTTATTTATTTATTTTTGGCTGTGTTGGGTCTTCGTTTCTGTGCGAGGGCTTTCTCCAGTTGCGGCGAGCGGGGGCCACTCTTCATCGCGGTGCGCGGGCCTCTCACTATCGCGGCCTCTCGTTGCGGAGACGTGCAGGCTCAGTAGTTGTGGCTCACGGGCCCAGCCGCTCCGTGGCAAGTGGGATCCTCCCAGACCAGGGCTCGAACCCGTGTCCCCTGCATCGGCAGGCAGACTCTCAACCACTGGGCCACCAGGGAAGCCCCAGATCTGAAGTGAATCTCTTGTAGACAGTATATATATGGGTCTTGTTTCTATGTACATTCAGCCGGCCTACATCTTTTGGTTGGAACATTTAGTCCATTATTTACAGTTAAGGTAATTATCAATATGTGTGTTCTTATTGCCATTTTGTTAATGTTTTGGATTATTTTTTTTAGGTCTTCCCCCCCCTTCTTCTTTTTTCTCTTCCCATGATTTGATGACTGTCTTTGTGTTATGTTTGGATTCTTTTTTCTTTTTTGTGTGTATATCTATTATAGGTTTTCAGTTTGCTGTTACCAGGAGGTTTTTGTATAGCAGCCTATATATATATACGTGAATGTTTTAAGTTGCTGATCTCTTAATTTCAAATGCATTTTAAAAATCCTGCTTGTGTACTTTCCTCCCTCACAATTACTATTTTTGATATCATATTTTACATCTAATTGTTTTGTGTACCCCTTAACTGGTTATTGTGGATATAGATGATATTACTACCTTTGTCTTTTAACCTCCTTGCTAGCTTTGTGTGTGGATGATCTCCTACCTTTACTGTATGTTTGCCTTTTTCATTTTGTAATTTTCTTGTTTCTAGTTGTGGCCTTTTTCACCTAGAGGAGTTCCTTTAACATTTGTTGTAAAACTGCTTTCATGGTGCTGAATTCTTTTAGCTCTTGCTTGTCTGTAAAGCTTTTGATATCTCCATCGAATCTGAATGAGAGCTTTGCTGGGTAGAGTATTCTTGGTTGTAGGTTTTTCCCTTTCATCACTTTAAATATATCGTGCCACTCCCTTCTGACCTGCAGAAAAATCAGCTGATAGCCTTATTGGGCTTCCTTTGTATGTTATTTGTTGCTTTTCCCTTGCTGCTTTTAATATTCTCTCTTTATCTTTAATTTTTGTCATTTTAATTACAGTGTGTCTTGGTATGTTCCTCTTTGGGTTCGTCCTGTATGAGACTCTCTGTGCTTCCTGGACTTGGGTGACTATTTCCTTTCCCAGGTTAGGGAAGTTTTCAGTTATATGTCTTCAAATATTTTCTCAGGCTCTTTCCCTCTCTCTTCTCCTTCTGGGCCCCTATAATGAGAATATTAGTGCATTTGATGTTGTCCTAGAGGTCTCTTAAACTGTCCTCATTTCTTTTCATTCTTTTTTCCTGTTCAGCAGCAGTGATTTCTGCTACTCTGTCTTCCAGATCACTGATCCATTCTTCCGTATCATTTAGTCTACTATTGATTCCTTCTAGTGTATTTTTCATTTCAGTTATTGTATTCTTCTCTGTTTGGTTGTTCTTTATATTTTCTAACTCTTTTGTTAAAAATTCGAACTTCTTGCTCTGTGCATCCAGTCTCCTCCAGAGATCTTTGATCGTCTTTACGAGCACTACCCTGAACTCTTTCTTGGGTAGATTGCCTGTCTCCACTTCACTTAGTTCTTCTTCTGGGGTTTTATCTTGTTCCTTCATCTGGAACATGTTCCTCTGCTGCCTCATTTTGTCTAAGTTGTTATTTGTATTTTTATGTACGTGGTAGGTTAGTTATGTTTCTCGGCCTCGGAAAAGTGGCCTTCTGTAGGAGATGTCCTATGTGTCCCAGCAGTGCACTCCCCCTTTGTCACTCAAGCTATAGGCTCTAGGGGTGCCCCCTAAGAGGACTGTGTCGGCCCTTCTGTCGTAGGGGCTGAGTATGTGGGCCATCTGGGAGGCTTGGTTGGTGCCCAGCCTGGTTGGTTCTCAGGCTCTGCCTTGTGTGGCTGCTGCTGGCTGCTAGTGCTGGCTCACTGGTGAGTGGAATCAGGGTACCAAAGACTCCAGGGATGTTGTGCACCCACTGACAGGTGAACGTAGGTCCTGGCGCTAGTGCTGGATTGCTGGCAGGCAGAGCCAGGTCCTGGAGTCTGGCTTCAGGGCCCAGGGATCCCAGAACTCATTTCAAATCATTGGTGGTGGGGGAGCCAGTTTCTGGCACAGTTGGGTCTGGGGTCCGGGGTGTCCTGAAGCTTGTGCTGGCCTGCTAGTGGGCAGGGCCAGGTCCCAGCTGGTCCCACAGTAGGGTCTGGCAAGCTGTGGGTGGGCTGGATCTACAGGCTGTGGGATCATAGTTTTGTTGCTTCTGGTGTCTGCCTCCTGGCCAGTGAGTCTGGTCTAGAGCCTAGTGCCTGCTTCCTGGAGCAAAGGGTCAGTGCCTGCCCACTGGTGTGTGGAGTTAGGTCTTGGCCCCCTGGTGGGCAGGGCCAAGTCTAGAGGTGTGTCTAGAGTCCGCTGTGGGCTCAGGAAGTCTTTAGGCAGCCTGCTTATGGGTGGGGCTGTGTCCCCATCCAGTTGGTGGTTTGGCCTGCATCCCAGGAGTGCTGCCTACA
This sequence comes from Physeter macrocephalus, assembly GCF_002837175.3. Lineage (NCBI taxonomy): Eukaryota > Metazoa > Chordata > Mammalia > Artiodactyla > Physeteridae > Physeter > Physeter macrocephalus. The sequence goes on from NC_041233.1 coordinate 85,955,209, forward strand.
GGCTGTTGGGTGGGACCAGATCTTGGCGCTCATGAGCCAAGATGGCAGCCACCAACAGCAATGTTCTCACAGTAGAATGTTCCCAAATATGTCTGCCACCAGTATTTATGGGCCCAGGTGATCCGTAGCCACCCCCGCCTCTCTGGAAGACTCTCCAAGACCAACACTTAGGTCTGGCCCAGGCTCTTATCAAATTACTGCTTTTTGCCCTGGGTCCTGGTGCATGTGAGATTTTGTGTGTGCGCTTTAAGAGTGAAGTCTCTCTTTCCCCCGCTCCTGTGGGGCTCCCGAAATTAAGCCCTGCTGGCCTTTAAAAGTCAAATACTCTGGGGGTCATCTTCCTCGTGTAGGAACTCTGGGCTGGGGAGGCTGACGGGGGCTCAGCACGCTCACTCCTGTTGGAGAACCTCTGCAGTACAGTTATTCTCCAGCCTGTGGGTCACCCACCTGGAGTACATGTCTCGTTGTGGCTCCTTCTTTATGTCTTTAGTTGTAGAATATCTTTTCTTGAAGGCTCTGGTCTTTTTCATCGATGGTTGTTCTGCAGATAGTTGTGATGTTGGTGTGCTCATGAGAGGAGGTGAGCTCAGGGCCTTTCTACTCCATCACCTTGGGCAAACTCCTCTTTTGATTTTTTAATTGGGCTACTAGAAAACGTATAATTACAGGCGGAGCACCCATTGGACAGCACTGCTCTAGACGGTAAACATGGCACCAGCCAGCACTGATTGAGCTGAGGGCATGTTAGACCCTGAACTCTGTGCTTAAATATATCATCTCATTAAATAATCACAGCACAAGCCTGGAGCTGACTTACCGTTCACCTTTTACAGGTGAGGAAAGTGAGGCTGAAGGACCTTAATAACTTGCCCAGGGCAGCAACTAGTAAGTGACCCTGAGTCTGACTCTCCCAGAGCCAATGCTGTTGACAAACATACCACCCGTTCAGCTTACCTGGAGCTTCGTAACAGTTCCTGTTGTCTTCAGGTGCCCTGCTCGCATCTGAACACGTGCTTGCATGGGCGTCCTGCCGTGGAGCATTTATTCTGTAAGATTCTCTCTGGTAGCACCCACAAAGGAGGCTGCCTGGCAATGGACCTCTCTCCAGCTGGCAGAAGCCTCACACAGGAGGCTGGGCTCTGGGCACCGTGTGTGGTGCCCGAGAGGCTCCGCGTGTGCCCCTGGAACAGACTCGGGCTTGTGAAATTTCATTTGTGGATTCTCAGGCAAGTTCTTTTATGCAAAACCTTCCCTTTTTCATGAAATGATGATAAAGCATTGCTTTGTGCCACCTGCCGTGTCTACTTCCTCCCCTCCCTTCATTTCTGACCCAGCACGGTGACCTCTGCTGCTGGAGTCAGTTCTTACCTCAGTTGATTCCTCAGCTGCATCTGGCGCTGTGAGTTGCCCGTCTCTCGTTGGTGTCATGGTCACTTGCTGTCTCCATGACTGCTTCTTTTTCGTCTCTGCCAGACCCTGAATACCCGTGTTTCCCAGGGGAGTCTCACTGTACACCGGTGGTTGGTAACCTTGAGGTGGGATTGAGGGACCCATAGATTCCATGGAAAACTTATGAAAAGCTTGGACCAGGAAAATGCACACAGAGGACGTTTCGTGTAGAGTTTCCCAATGTTCACAGACTCCCTGAGGCTCATTCACAGACTCAGAGACATGGCTGAGGTTAGGGTCTCTGTATTCTCTCCCTGGGGCATCTCTTCTGCTCTTTATGCCAGACTCTCACACCCGTATTTCGAAGCCAGACCTTTCACCTGAGCTTTGGTTTCCATGTCAGTTACCCAATGAGCATCTCCGCTCAGAAGACCCTTAGGCCCTGCAAACTTGATGCAAAACCGAGTTCATCAGCATCACCATGGTTCTCCCCACCCCCAGGCCTGGTCCTGCCTCTCAATCTCCTGCTTGTCTGTTAGTGTGTGCCAGCCAGAAGCCTTGTATTTATGTTGTTTCATTTAATCCTCGCAAGAATCCAGGGAGGTGAACGTTGCCCCCCTTATTCTTACAAATAAGGAAACAAACTCGGAGAAAGTAACTTGTGTGGGTCACTGGTGGAGTCAGGGTGTGAACTCAGGTCCAGGTCTACTCCAGGTCTGTTCTGAGCCACTGGTCCTGGCGCTGTCTGTGCCCCTTACTCTGGGCTGGATAGTGTAACGGACTTGGTGTCTTATGCGTTGAGCACCAGATGCAGATGCTCACTGGCTGCCCTTCCCTTTCACCTCCACGAGCTGTGGACTCAGCGGGCCTCCCTCCTGGCTCACCTTCTCACTTGTCTGTGCCACCACCTGCTTCCCTGGACCATGGCGCCATGCACATTCTCCAACTTCCTTCCTGTCCTTTTGTCTCTATAGTAAGCATAAACATTTTTGAAGTTTTAAAAGATGGACCTGTGTTAGTCACTGCAGGATTATTACCCAGGTTAACTTCAGGAAGTGCCTGTAGGACTGGGCCTTGTTCTTCACTAAATGCACGTGAGGCTGGAGCTGTCCAGCTCTGCAGGGACGTGAGGGCACATGACAGTGACCCCACACCCAGCTTGCTCAGCAGAGCCCTGCACGTTGTTCATTTCCTGCCATTCCTGTTGGTGGGTTTCCTTTTTTGCTCTCAAAAGTATTTCCGTTTGGACAATGCGTCAGAGGTGGCTCTAAACACAGGTTTTACCATCTCACAGCCGAGTTATGAATTCTGGTTCCAGTTTCACCACCTCTATGATCTTGGGCAAGTTGCCCTCCCTAAGCCTCAATTTCCTTGTGGTCAAGTAGGGTTAGTAACAGCCTCGGTGATGCTCTAAGTATTTCAAGGCAGACCTGGCACGGGCATCAGTCAGAAGGGACATGGCCATAGCACCTGAGTCCCAGAGGCCCCACCGGCCAGGCATTCATTCACCCTTTGGTTTCTGGGTTGGACGTGGGTGACCTAGAGGAGCGGCCAGAGTGGTGGGAGAGTCCTGGGACGTTGTGAGTTCAGGGAGCATATGGACACGGCAGCCTGGGGTTGCTAGGAGCCCTGCTTCTGTCAGCCCTGGTGTAGTTCATGCGTGATGCGTTAGGGGCCCTGGTTCTGTTGCTTCTCTGGCTTCTGTTCTCCAAGTCCATGGTCTTCTCTCAGTGGAGGCAGAGCATGCGATTCTCCCTCTCTCCATCCCTCTCCCTCTCGTGCGCACCTGCTACTGTGCTCGTCCCTCTAAGTGGATCAGCCGGAGTGGAGGCCAGGTGCTGACTCTGAGGCGCAGTCATAGCCCCAGGCGTCGCGTTGACCTCCGTGGAGGAGACGACCCCGCTGACACCTCTGGGCGCTGCCTCCTGCCCCCTGCGGGCCCGACACGCGCTGCATGAGCGGCGTCACCCTCCCCCGTCAGAGCGGAATGGGCCTGGCCGTGGCCTTGCCAAGGACGTGTTTTTGTGTGACATTCTACAGCACTGCCTCTTGAGTCCCTAAGAGCAAACTTGAGAGCACTGCAGCATAGGAACATGAGTCGAAGACTGAGAAACAAGCTCATAATTCAATGGAGGCGCTGTAACAGGTCCCTTTCTCACTGTCCTCTGAGTTGAAGTCAACAGGAGGCCCAGGACACCTGGAGAGCATTAAGTCAGGACGAGTTGCAGTGCCTGCCCTGTTAACACCCCTTATGCTTGTACCTTTACCTTAAGGAGGCACACTGGGGACTGAACGTGGTTCCGTGCAGCCGGGTTTCAACTCTAAGCAGCCGAGCTTTTCTCTCTCCTCAAAAGCACCCTCTTTCCCTGCTCTCTCCTGTCCCTGTGTCCCCACCCCCGGCCTGGTCCCTGGCATCCGTACTCCTTCCCCTCCCAGCAACCCAGTGGAAGCGTCCACATTCCCCCGAGCGCCTGGGCTGCTCTGTCCTGCCCGCGGGCACAGCGGGTCGTGGCAGGAGCTCAGTGATGCCTGCTGAGCCCCACCGAACCCTCTTTGCTCCTCCCCTAGTAACTTGTGCCCAGTCCTTTGTGTCCCCATGCAGCCTGCCCCGTCTGTCTGAAGTGACCGTCTCTGAGGTCAGAACCTCTCCTCTCCTGGAGGCAAGGCGCCCTCCCCACTCTCCTTCCAGTTATTCAGGAGTCAGAATTCCCTCTCCCACTTTTTCCTTTTGAATCAGGACTCTCCTTCCACTGTCTTTTCTTCTGTGTCCTGACGAAGCACATGCTTTTCCGAGCGTCTCTGCTGGGTTTCCTTCTCCGGGCCAGCGGCGTCCACGATGGCATCCGTAAAGTAACCCCCACATTCACGCTGGGCATCCCGACCTCACTGTAAACTGCAATTCCATGTTCCAGGTATGTGCTCAACCTTGCCATCTGGGTTTCTAGTAAAATTGAAAATAGTTTATTCTTCGTTTCCCAAAACGTTCACTACCTAACTCCTCAAACACATGTATTTTCTTGACGTCACTGTTTATCATCCCACGTCCTCAAACCTTCGGCCTCATCTTTGAGTCCTTCCTTGCCTCGGCCGCACAGACGCCATCGCCCCGTTGGAGGCCGTCTTCCCCTCGCTCAGGCCCGGCCGGCCTCACCCCTCTTCTCTCCACCCTTCGTCTCCTGCAACATCATTGTACACCCGCTGCACACCGCCTGGTCCGGGTCCTCCCTGCGTGCGGACGCGCTGCAGGGCTTCCTGGTCCTGGCACCACCTACACAGAGACCGTCCTGGACTCTTTTTATAATTGAAGTCGAGGCGATTTACAATATTGCGTTAGTTTCAGGTGTGCAGCATAGGGTTTGGTTTTGGGGTTTTTTTGGCAGATTAGATTTGATTATAGATTATTATAAGATACTGAATATAATTATATAGTAGGTATAATTATACAGTAGAATAATTATACAGTGCTATATGGTAGGTCCTTGTTTATCTAGTTTATGTACCTGTTATGTAGTTTATATCTGTTAATCCCATACTCCTAATTTATCCCTCTCCCCTTTAGTAACCATAAGTTTGTTTTCTATGTCTATGAGTCTGTTTCTGTTTTATATATGGATTCATTTGTATTATTTTTAGATTCCACATAGAAGCGATATTATATAGTATTTGTCTTTCTTTGTGTGACTTACTTCATTTAGTATAATATTCTCTAGGTCCATCCATGTTGCTGCAAATGGCAATATTTCATTCTTTTTTATGGCTGAGTAATATTCCAGCGTGTGTGTGTGTATGTGTGTGTGTGTGTGTGTGTGTGTGTGTATCACATCTTCTTAAGCCATTCATCTGTTGATGGACACTTGGGTTGTTTCCATGTCTTGGCTATTTTAAATCATGCTGCTATGAACATTGGGGTACATGTATCTTTTCGAATTAGAGTTTTCTCCAGATATATGCCCAGTAGTGGGATTGCTGGGTGGTATGGTAGTTCTGTTTTTAGTTTTTTAAGGAACCTCCATACTGTTCTCCATAGTAGATGCACCAATGTACATTCCCACCAATAGTGTAAGAGGGTTCCCTTTTCTCCACACCCTCTTTAGCATTTATTATTTGTGGACTTTTTGATGATGGCCATTCTGACTGGTGTGAGTTGATAGCTCATTGTGGTTGATTTGCATTTCTCTAATAGTTAGCGAAGTTGAGCATCTTTTCATGTGCCTGTTGACCATCTGTATGTCTTCTTTAGAAAAACATCTGTTTAGGTTTTCTGCTCCTTTTTTGATTGGGTTGTTTATTTTTTTGATATTGAGTTCTGTGAGCTGTCTGTATATTTTGAATATTAACCCCTTGTTGTTTGCATCGTTTGCAAATATTTTCTCCCATTCCATAGGTTGTTTTTTCATTTTGTTGATGGTTTCCTTTAATGTGCAAAAGCTTATACGTTTGGTTAGGTCCCATTTGTTTATTTTTTGCTTTTATTTCTTTTGCCTTGGGAGACTGACCTAAGAAAACATTGGTACAATTTATGTCAGAGGAGGTTTTGCCTATGTTCTCTTCTAGGAGTTTTATGGTGTCATGTCTTACAGGTGTGGACTCTTGGTTGGTCACTCAGACCAAGAACATGGAGCTAATGCTTTTTGAGCACTTGTCACGTGACAGGCCTGTGAGTTCAGACTCATTACCTGTGTTTTATCAAAGAGGGAACTCCGGCTCGGAGAAATATTGTGATGTATACATGGTCACGTAAAGAGTTGGTAGAAGCACTGGGATTTTAGTACCACTTGCTGGCTTTATGCAACACAGGGCCTAAATTTAAACCCTTCCGCCTGGTGTCTGGAACCTGTGCCAGGCGGCCACCTGCTCCCCCTGCATGATCCTCAGCTCACGGCCAGGTGGCTTCTAAAGCCTGTCGGCCCTGGTGGAGACCCTTGTTCCCCACGGCCCCATGTTGATTCCCTTCTCTGATCTTTTTTTTTTTTTTTTTTTTTTTTTTATTTATTTATGGCTATGTTGGGTCTTCGTTTCTGTGCGAGGG
>NC_041233.1:85961972-85999072 GCF_002837175.3 Physeter macrocephalus
TTAGTTGCTCCGCGGCATGTGGGATCTTCCCAGACCAGGGCTCGAACCCGTGTCCCCTGCATCGGCAGGCAGATTCTCAACCACTGCGCCACCAGGGAAGCCCCCCTTCTCTGATCTTGGTCATGCTGTTCCTTGTGTCCAGCGCCAAACCCAGCCCTATTCTCTGTCCAGATTCCATATCCATCCTCCCAAACTGAACACAAAGAACTTCCTATTTCTTCTCTGTCCTTCCGAAGCATCCCCCGTCCTCTGAATCCTCGATGGACTAAAATCTCTCGTGGTTACAGTGTATGTCCCCGGCCCTCCACACGTCCCGCAGCACTTCAACACCCCTCCCCAGTTACTGCTACTTTTCTAGGTAACTAGTTGGTCAGCACCTGCCTCCCCCAGCTAGAAGGAGGGACTGGTCTGTCTTGTTTGTACGTGTTCACACGTGTCTACCTCGGGGCCTGGCACGTAGCAGATACACAGTGAAGTCCATTAAGTCAGTGACCTACCACCCTACTCTTTCTCTCCCAGGCTCTGGGTGACCTGCAGGAGGATGTTTCACCCCACATCTCCGCAGCACCCAGCTCCGCATCCTGCCAGCGTTAGGAACGCAGTAGGATTTTGTGGAAGGAGCTACACAGAGGCCCTGCTAGCCCCCCTGTCTTGGTACGAAGCAGAGGGCACCAGGCCGACACTCACGTTACTGGAAAGATTCCCCTTCCCAGGGAGCTGTGTGGGCCCCCTGGAGGACTCCAGTGTCTTCAGAGCAGAGACCTCTGTCAGGGCCGCTAAATCTGACACATCCTATCCAATTCCCTTTCTTCCTGCCCCAAAGCCTCTGCCTCTTTACCTTCACCCCCCCTCCTTTAGAGGCGTCAGCACTCTGTCCTCCGCTTTGCTGCCCCTCCCTTTCCTTTCTAAGGCCCTCCTGTGTTCACAGGGTCTCTGGGATTTCGGTCCCCCCAGAGCAGGGCCCTCCCCCCGAGAGTCACGCCCCCGCCCGTCCCCCGCCCGCACCCGCTGTGCTCTCGGGGGGACACGGCTCGGGAGGAGCGTGTGTCGCTGTCCTGAGCAGGGCTGTGGGGACCTCTGGTCCCCTCCTGCGTCCCCTGGCTCTTGGCCTCTCTCCTCTGCGGCCACCTTCCTCCTGCTGCCAGAACTGTCGGTTAGATGGTTACTTAGGTGAAGGTTGAGAGGTGGGCAGAGTGAAAATATTCTTAGCTGCCCTAGAGAGGTAATAAAGGGGTTCTGTGAGGTCTGCCAGCTTTCCACGGTTAATGAACCAGCGGGCATTTCCTCAAAAGAGCCAGAGCTGGCTGGGCCTCCCCCGGCCCCCAACCCCCAGGGCTCACGTGGGACCGACCCTCCCTCACACCTGTTCCACCTGTGAGCACAGAAGGTTTGGCTCCTGTGTGGTGAAGACTGTGACCCTGCCCCCCCAAATATCCTCTTTAGAGCACTGTCCCCAGAACATCTCTGTGGCCCTGAGGAAGGTGGAAGGCGCCCAAAGAAAGAGCACGCCTGGCCCTGAGCAGCTGCTTTTTTAACGTGTCCTGACGCACCAGCGGGACGTGAGTCCACAGCACGTTGGACAGAGATGCTTTCGCTGGAAACCGTCCTCTGCTTCCTGTGACATGGCCACGGCCCGGCCTGCGTGCCAGCAGCTGCCCGTGTCACACACTCAACACCACTGGCTAGTGTGGGTCCTCAGGCCCAGGCATCTTGACCAGCCGTGGACCATGATAGCCCTGGTGAGTCCCCTCTGGGGCCTTCAGGTTTAGGACTGCCCACCCCCTCTCCTGGGAATGGTCCACCGTCCCAGGTTTCAGGGAACATGACCTGTGCGGCCGCATCTGAGGAGCAGGAACTAGAGAGAACGTAACACAACCCCTGCCGGGAGCAGGCGTAAACACGGTCATTCGAGTAGCTTCCTTCCCTGCGTCTCACACTTCGGGCGTGTCATCTCTCACGGGCTGGCCCGAGTCTCTGAGCTGGCACGTCCGTCTGTCAACAGCACAGGGGACGGTGGCGCCAGCCTCTCCTGAGAGTCCGTCGTGTGTCAGACACCTGGGGACCTGCCTGCACGGCTGTCGCCACCTCCCCACAGACATCCTCCTGGGTAGATGTTAGCATCCCCATTTTGCAGATGAGGAAATTGAGGCTTGGGGAGATTAAATTATTTGTCCAAGTCACACAGCTAAGTGGCAGGGCTAGGATTTAGACTAAAGCATGCCTGACTCTCAAGTGTTCGCCTTGTATTCAGCAATGATACCTAGAAACGTAGTGGACACCCCAAGCCCTGGAGCAGCCGGGTTGCAGGGAGGTTCTTAGGCTGTAGGTGTTCTGGTGCCTGATGCTGCTCTGTTACCCTAAAGATAATGCAGACAATGCCTGCTTTCCTCCCATCTCGCGTCTTCACTTAGAAAAGGGCACCACGTTCATCATATCTTCAGACAAACGGACTGCAGCCCACTGCCACCGCCCTGGGAACGCCGCTCATCCTGAGCAGGTTGGACGGGCTTTGCCTCGTCTGACTTTTAAATACTTTAATGATGGAAAGCATCCTAAGCCATGGCTAAAGATACTTGTTCATCCAAATTCTGTTTTGCCTGCAGACAACAGCAAATCGGTTCATTGGAAACTGGGAGCCGACGAGGAAGTCTGGGTGTGGGTGATGGGTGAGCACCACCTCGATCAACCCTACGACGCGCTCTGTGATGAGATCCTCGCCCAGAGGGCACGGCTGAAGGCGGAGCAGGAGGTGCGGGAGCTCAGGTATGAACCCGCGGGGCCGTGAGGGACTGGCCAGGCGCCACACAGCAGGGCCGCGAGGCCTCTGGCGCTCAGACCCCGTGGGGGGCCAGGTGGGACTTGAGGGCGCACGGTGACTCCCAGTTTCTGGAAAGTTCCTTCAGACTTCCGGCGGCTCCCTTCATTTTCACAGCGCCACCATGTCGGCCGTTTCGCTTTCCCGCTTGGGCGTGGAGGTGGTTCCCCGGTGACCCCGGGCTTCCCTAGCCTCGCGCTGGAACAGTGCAGCTGTGGGAGGGGGTGAGGCGCGGGGACCCCTCGGGCCTCAGGCTCCGGGGGCCCCGCAGGAAGCGGGCCCGAGGGTGCTCGTCTGTGCTGGGTGCTGGGAGCTCAGGGACGGACCGGGAGCTTGCGGTCCAGGAGGAGAAACAGGCAGACACACGGGCTGTGCTGTGTGCTGGGACTAAGGCCAGGCAGGGGGTTCCCCGAGCCATCATCCTGACCCACGGCGGTGAGCCTTGAAAGGTAAGTAGTTTTCCAGCTACAGAAGGTCAGGCCGGACAATGCAGGCAGAGGCGTCATCTGGACCGCTCGATGGAGCGTATATGGCGCTTTGGGCGATGGTGAGTCCCGCTGCCTGTTTGGGGTGCACAGGGGTGAGGGGGCCGTGCTCTGAAGTGCCTGGAAGGCCAGGTTTAGGAGTTTGGACCTTATTCTGTGACACTGAGGAGGTGGTGAGTGAGGAAGCGACATGATCGACTGCAGAGACAGGAAGGTAGCTTGGGTGGGAGCAGTGAGGCAGGGGATGGGTCCCCTGTGCTGGGTGCCAGGGTGGCCTCTGCGAAGTGTTGGCAGCCCCGTGCGAGCGGGGAAATAGGAACAGACACGTGGGCCTCTCTTCCGTGCCGCAGTCCTGTGACTTCACAACCGTAAGCGCGCACACGGAGAGAAAGGGACCCTTTGCTGCTGATGACCCAAAGGCCCTGTGCTCTGGCTGTTTAGCTTCTGAACCAGGAGCCGGGCAGACCTGGGTTTCAGTCCTGGCTGCTGCGTGGCCTTGGATGAGTGATACCGTTATTTTGAGCCTCTTAGAGCAAAGCAAGGATAACAGCGCCTTCCTCGCAGGGTTGTTATGAGGCTGAAGTTAATGTCTTTAAATACCTAGCAAAGGGCTCAGCCTACCATCAGCGCTCAGTAAATGGTACCCATTACTGGTTTCCACGTAATTTGAATGCAGACCTCTACTTTGGGAAAGCTGTCTTTGTTGAAGACTGTTTTTGGTTCCACATCTGTTTCTCTTCAGAAAAACCCAGTCCAGAGAATTCACCAGCGGCTTGAGACCAAAGTCACACTCCTCCGATGTGCGGGCACCAGGTGACCGGGAGCCTCGGAGCGTGTGTGAGAAGGCGGCAGAAGAGGGGGGACGCGGGCACGGCCGTGGGCCAGCTTCACCTCTAGAAGGGGAGAAAACGCCCGTGAGTCTTTCGTGTCTGTAAATGTGCGGAATTTCGTGACGGGGGAGATGAAGGTATTGGGGCCACTGAGCGTCAGGATCCTAAACTGGCTTTTCTGGGAAAAATCCCTCCCAGCTTGAAGGCCCTGCTGTTATTCCTTGTTGGGAGATTCGGGAGTTTGGCTCACTTGCTTTTTCATAAACGGTATAAGGCACCCTTTTCCACGGGAGAAGGTGTCAGGAAAGAACTCTAGATATAAAACTGTGCATTTTAAGACATTTCCGGGGTTATTTTTCCGTGTTATGTGCCTTCTATGATGGCTCTGCAGACTCTTTCTTGAAGGGCCAGATGGTGGACCACGGAGCTTCCGGGCCCTGCGGCCTCTGTCACAGGTGTGCACAGGCTGTGGCCGCTTTACTCACCAGGGTGGCTGGGGCCGGGTCTGGGGCTTGGGCTGCGGTTTGCTGGGCCTGCCTGTAACACGGGCACCTCCGGGACCTAGATAGGTCCTAATGGGTCTCCCCTTTTGTGGAGGACAAAGCATCAGTGTCTCTTGGCTTCATAGATTCTGCCTGGGTTTGTGGAACAGCTGCTGCCTCAACACAACAGCATTCTATACTCAGAACTAGGATGAATTCTCTTAGGTCAGGTGGTTTAAAAAGCTCAAACGTAATTTGTGGCTTGGATTATGGTTTGCAAGAATAATGAAACTACACGGTGAAGGATTTCTTCTGCCAACAATTTAATTACCCTGAGAACTAACAGGGGGTTTGCAGCTGTGTGGCTTCCATTAGGTCTCTGGCTCTGTGACGCTGTGCGTGCTCTTTACCTCTTGGAGGCTGTTATGTGGGAGATACATGGAGGAGAAGATCCCAAGATTGATTGATTTACTCATGCAATGACCAAGTACCCATTATGTGCTAGGCTTGAGGTGACAATGCAGGAGTGAAAATAGAATCACTGCTGTCATGAATTTCGTAGTTGAGGAAGCAGGGAAAGATTTCCCATAAAATGTCATTTCAAACGATGGCAGTGCTCCAGGACTGGGGTATGTTTCTGTGCCTCTCTCACCCCAGGACGTGAGCATTACCGGGGCGTGCATCATGGCTTTGCAGGGGACTCAGAGCTGGAGGTAACCACAGAGGCTGCCTGGGGCTGGAGGTTCCAGCAAAGGGACTGTTGGGCAGGGCTGTGTGGCTGGAATGCAGAGGGAATGACAGAGTGAGGGGCTGGGCAAGGCCAGGCGGGACAGGGTCCTGGGGGCGACTTACGTGTTCTGACCCTTTGTGTAAGAACACCTGGAAATTGTCAGTGAGTTTTGAGCAAGGGGCTGACCTAAGCAGGTTCATATTTTGAAAGGAACTGATCGGGCATCCCAGTGGGCAGGGGAGTGAGGTTTCTAGCACAGCCCAGGTTTCCAAGGTTGGATGCCTGGGGGTGTGGGTGTGTCAGCAGCATAAACAGGAACGAACTGCTGGAGCAGTTGCTGGTTTTAAAGAAGATGAGTCTGGTTTAGAAACATCAAGGACTTCTCATGCTCCTCCAGGTGGAGATGTAAGTTGATTTTACACAAAAGAATAAAAGACACACAATCTGACTTAACGTTCACAAAGCTTTTCCTCAGGGATTTAGTTCATTTTACAACACAATGCAAGTATGATTTCTTTTGTACAGCTGAACAAACTAATGCCCAAAGAGAGATTGATTTGCCCCCCATATCTCAGAAAGTCCTCATTTTTGTATATCTACTTGAACTTCCACTCCCATCATAACTTGGATGTATTTAAAACAGATTCATTGTCTTCTCCAGATCTGCTCCTTGGACAAAAACTCTAGTGAGAAACCAAGGCAGGAGCTTTGGATGTCACCCAGTGCATGTTTCCAAATGCAATCCAGGCTCGCGCTGTAAAGATTTCCGTGTTTCGGCCGTAATTTAACCATAGTATCTAGAAGGATACTGTCATGTCTTTAAAACTGCATTGTCTGCACAAGGCCTAAAGTTTATTATAAAAGGAAAAATCATCAAGCCATTTTTATTGATGTTAGTGATCATAATGCATATCTGAATAACCATGGGTGGATTTAAAGAGCCATCAATTTTCCAGAATTATAAAAAGTATTCAAGGAAAATCAGCTATAGATTTGCTAAAATAAAATGGTCTTGTTGGACTCGTAATGAATTTCCACATGACAGATCATCACCAGAAAATGTGCCCCATAGGCTCAGAAAGTTCTCCAGACCTGAATCTGAAAGCACTCCTTACTGGTCTGATCTAAAATCTCTGAAGGGCTATGAAGAAGACATAAAAGTTAAATTCAACCCAAGTGTTGATGTGCCTTCAGCACCGTGGAAGCTCTTGTGTAAGAGTCAGTCACTCATTGGAGGTGGTGCTTCTTAGTTAATGATTTAACTGGGGTATAAGAGTGGACTGGGTTTCTGCATTTGTATCAGCCAGTGTCTTTTCAGTTCTGCTCTGATTGTCTTGTGAATGGAGGAGAACACGTCGTCAGGGACCCCTTTGGGCCTGTGTAGGACTTGGGGGCCAATCCCACAGTCATTCCTTCATTATCCTCTCTCTTTACCCACTAATATTTTGAATAAGACGAAATCAGCTTAAAAGGATGCCAAGGCCAGCTTCAAGAGGAGAAAACAGCACATCCTAAGAGCATAGCCAGGAGCCTGGGATATTCTTTGGTGAAAAGGCAGATTTGCTTTCGTGCGGGTAACTGGGGTGATCGCGCCGAGGGGGAGGAATTTGACACTTCACGTGCATGCATCCCTGGACAGCTGACGAATGACTTAGATGCGCTGTCTCACTCCATCCTCACAGCAGCCGTCGGACACGTGAAACAGGGTCTGTTCTCCGCGGGGAGGAAGCAAGAGCGGTGGGTTGTGCAGAGCCTGTGTTACAGGCAGAGCTGGGCCATCTCGTCTGCCCCGGGGAAGCTATCACGGCTGCATCGTCATCATCACACTGCTGGCAAGAGAGGTTTTGCTTTTGTGCCCCCAAAGCAGGAGTGCTTTAGACCCAGATGCTGTTGGCTTTCAAATTAAACAGTAGACTTTTTTCTGTAAGGAAACATGGAGAAAGAGAAAGAGGAGAGCGGAGAAACAGACGCAATGAGATCTAACTGCCTGGACACCTGCCAGGGCGGATCCACGGCAGTGTCCCCAGAGCTCGCAACGTGGCCCTGCCGCTGCCTCGGCCAGATTCTCAGAGTTGCGTTTGCCCTGCGCGTGGCAGCACTGAGTCTGTGAGGCAGGGTTTCTCACGTGGGCTAGCGGACAAACCTCAGAACCTTTTGGAGCCTTTGTCTTCTCACCTGTAAAAACGCAATGAGATCTAACTGCCTGGACACCTGCCAGGGCGGATCCACGGCAGTGTCCCCAGAGCTCGCAACGTGGCCCTGCCGCTGCCTCGGCCAGATTCTCAGAGTTGCGTTTGCCCTGCGCGTGGCAGCACTGAGTCTGTGAGGCAGGGTTTCTCACGTGGGCTAGCGGACAAACCTCAGTTGTCTTCTCACCTGTAAAAACTGGGAATTAAAAATACCTGCCTTGTTTTATCTCATAGTTTATTTTGTAAAAATTACATGAGATAATATATTTGGAAATGCTTGGAAAACTGCAAATCCCACGACAACTCCAAGGGGTTATTTTAATCAGAAACACGCAAAGCCTTGCCAGGTCTGCGTGACAGTGTCCTATACCCGGCCTGCCCTGCGAGCACCCTGCACGGTGAGGCCGACTGAGGTGAATCGGTCCTTGCGTGAGCTAAGGCTTGTCAGGGGCTCCATACGTGTAGTGATGTTACGGGGCCATAAGGGAGGCACCCGACTGGGTCTTGGTGTCTCAGGACTTGGGAGAAAGAAGGGACACCCCCTGGAAAGCACTGCACCCAATGAGGCAGGACAGAGTCAAGTTTCTGGTGGGGAGGGCGGGGCTGGCCTGGGAGGGCGGGGCTGGCCTGGGGAGGGCGGGGCTGGCCTGGGGAGGCCTGGGGGCCAGCTGGGTGTCAGTGGAAAGTGAGTGAAAGCATCTTGAGTGGGTCCAGGGAGGGAGCGGCCTGACCCCAGCAGGGCTTGGCTGGGACACGGGGAAGGTGCTTTGGGAGGGTGTCTAGAGGCTGTATCATGGGGGAGGAATCAGGCTTGTCCTGTTTAGTTTTGTGTTGCTGCCATAGCAAATTACTATGAACTTAATACCCACTTGTTATCTCACAGCCCCCAGGTCAGAAATCTGACATGGCTTGGCTGGGTCTTCCATTCTCATGAGGCAGAAATTGAGGTGTTGGCTGAGAAGGGATCTTATCTGGAAGCTTCGGGGGAAGAATTGCTTCCTGCTTATTCAGGTCGTTGGCCTGGGGACAGTCCTGGGGCTGCCTGCCTGCCTTCTCATGCTGCCAGGGTGGCCCCTCCCGCAAAGGCAGGTGGAGTCTCTCTCCTGCTTACAATTTAGAGAGATGCTAAGATTCTTGACTTGCCCTTCTGCTGCATCTCTCGGACTCCTGCTAGAGAAAGTTCTCTGCTTTTAAGGGCTCATGTGGTTAGTTGAGGCCAATAGAACAATCCAGGAAAGTCTCCCTATTTTAAGGTCTGTAGCTTATACTGAATACCTGCAAACTTCCTGTGTAACATAACACAGACACAAGTTCCGGGGGATGAGGGTGTAGACATTTGGGGGCTACTCTACCTGCCACACCCTGTAGGCGGTGGACTCAGTACCACTGGCCTGCCCGCCCTTATCCAAACCCCTGGGCCAGATGTGTTTCAGATTTCTGATTTTTTCAGATTTTATAAAAGAAATGCTGTGTATATACTGTATAATATATAGTGTCCCCAGCAGGGTTTGGTTACACTTTGCAATCAGTTACTCTAAATACTGTAAATGATCTCACGTTAGTCCAAGTCAGGTTTTCCCCTCAATATGAGTTATGTACGTTCAGAGCTTGTTGGATTTCAGAATTGTTAATAAGGGATTGTGGATTTACGGTAGGTTTTTGCTCTGTAGTAACATAATGAGAGCAAGCATGGTAAACGTAGTCAGAAGAACTGGGCTTTCATTTTCACTCTGTGTCTGCAGGATTTCGTTTTTTCTTATCTATAAAATGAGAGGCTTTTAAAAGGTATGTAGACACAAAGCATAAGACCTCTTACGCACCTACACCTGGGCAGACATCACTAATGGATCGCAGCTCTCCTTCGCCCGACCCAGGGCATGTGCGCCCTCGTGTCCTGTCCACAGATGTCTCCATGCTCAGTCCTGGGAGCGAGCGCTAGAGATGGAATCTATTTGCTGAGATGACTCCTCCTAGCCTTCCAGCTCTAAATGCCAGTGATCCTAAACAGCACCCATGCCTGTGTAGCCTGAAGGCGAATATTTTCTCAAGTCTTTCTGGCTGTTAAGGAGGGTTTCCATGCAGTTTCACTGGAAAAATCACATCACCAGGGCTGGACTTTCACATCCAAGCAGGAATTAGGCAGGGGTGTGAGGTCCAAGCCCAGCAGTACAGGGCCGAGGTTAACCCAGCCCCATTTCTGGAAATAAAGTACATATTACGTCCTCCTTAGTCAATTGGCTAGCCTATCCTCAGCTTTTCACCACAGCCCTCCAACCCCAGATTGGAAACTATACCTCTTGACCCACCTGGGTCTACTTAATCTTCTCACATATAAAAAATTGTAGACCTGTACCCTTCCCTCCATGGAACCAGAACAGTAAACAGACCAATCTTTAGGTTTGAATTTGGATTATTTTATGCCAGTGTAACAATGATTTATTTTATATCTTCATTGGCAGATGGCTTCATCCAAGGAGATCTTTTCTAGAACAGTGAAAGATTTGTCCCAATTCTAAGGGTAGAGAATTTCTGCTTAACCCTTAGATCCACAAGAAGCAAACCTGGGGGATTTGAGAAGAGTTATTTGATGCCTTCCTCAGGGTTTGGAAAACTTGGGGTCCAGTCTCAGCATCTTTTTACACACTGAGGATAATCTTTACAAAATACTTCTTAAGAATATATTTATGTTAACTTGAAATTTTCATTTTAACAAATGGATAACCAAAAGTAAGACTGCCCAATTAAGTACCAGATACCTTGAAACAGTGCCGCTGACATAGAATACCTCTAGTCTGGGAATGGAGGTTTCCATCCTTCGAAGCAGCTCTGTGACCTGCGGCCCCATCCTACAGGAATCCGGTCCCTCTATAAAATAGGGATTAAATTAGCAACATTGTTTCTTTACAAAGGAAGCTGAAAAAAAATCTATGAGGCTGCATGCCTAATAGCATCTGATGGAAACAGCAAGAATTGCCCCTGAAGTCCTTCAGTTATGAGATGCTATTCTCACCATGAGCCCAGCCTTGGTCCTTTTCATTTTTCAGACGAGAAGGTAGAGGCAGAGGGAAGCTGAGTGGTTGGTGCAAAATCTGAGGAGACAGAAATGATGCCTAGATTAGAGCTGGCTGCATGGCTTCTTTTCTGGAAGCTGCTGTCCTCTACAAAATACCTGCCCTTTCCTTGTTTTCGGCAGCAGTGGTAGCACTTGGGAAACTCAGAAATGATGTTCTGCTTAATATCTAGTGAGAGTGTTCTGGTTCTCAGTGGATCGCAGCAAACACTCAGTGCTGCTGGGAGCCTGTGCCTGAATGGGAGGTGATGGTAAATATGAGAATTTAGCTGTCACCCAGCCACGTTCTGAGACATGCAGGTTGGGAAGCAGAGGCCATTCCCAGGCAGAGAAAAGTCTGATGAGGAGTTAATAAGAGCCAGAGAAGAGGACAGGAGAGGCACTGTGTGAGCAGGCGCCCCTCCCTGGGGGAGTCTGGGTAAGAATTAGGAGTACCCCTCTGCTGAGCAGAGATCCTTAGGGACCCTTGGTGTGGACAGCCCTCCAAAAGCAGTCAGCGTTTAACCCTTTCCTGCAGGAGAATTTGGGAGGGAAAAGAACAGGTTTGAGGGTGGTGGGTGGGATACTAATTAAAAGATAAGCCCTTGTGTGTCTCTGTGTCAGGTGATTTGTAGGCTGGGGACTCATTCAGCAGTAGACTGACTGTCCTTGCCCCAAAGGGGACCTTGGATAAAACTATCTGCTCACTTTTAGATTTTTATTTCTAGAGAATTACTTGTTTTGAACAGAAATGGCCTTCAAAGTGGACCACATTGCAAACCAGGAGATTAAAAAAAAATTAGAACGAAAACATTTGTAATTCAAAGCATTCAAAAAAACCCAAAAAAGACCTTGAAGCTAGCAGGTTAAAAACCCTTGAGCAAGAGTCTTCCCCGTCATACACAGTATCTTCTTTAACCAAATGCAGCTAGAGATGAGACCTCTCAGCTCTCCACCTCTACCACACACACACACACACACACACACACACACACACACACACACACACACACACACCCCTCCCACACTGCCGCAAGGCTCTGGCACCTGCTTTTCCATCTGTCATTTCACTATAACAACTGATAACAGAAACATGCCACTAAAATGTGCATTTTAATCGTAAAGTTGACATTGAAACTGTGGTAGTGTTCAGTTGTGTTTTTAGGTGTTATTCTAACTCGTGGCGTTATGTTCCCTTCAGTAGAGAACAGTGAAGGGGCACCTGGATAGTGATTTTCAGACACAATGGAAGGCTTCCACTTAGGTTTTCCTTCTTCCTTACCTCCTTCATGCCTTCCAGACCGAAGTTGTTAAGCTTGCTGTCTACTCAGAAACCAGCAGTTCTCTAAAACTGGATTTCGATTGTTTGCCTTCATGAAGGAGAGATTCAAAAGCAAGATACTGAGGTCAGACCACTTGAAGAGAATGGAAAAGACTATGCTTGATTGCTACTTTTGGACCCTTATTCATCTCGAGGTGCTTCTACATAGCAACCAAAGTTTGGGGTTCTATGTGGCACAGGCTTTCTATTAAGAGTGAAAAGTAGTATTAGAGCACAGCTCCTTAGGTGACTTAACCTAGGGGAGTAGGCGGGTGGAGAACCCTGCCCCCCACCGAGGGGTAGACGCCCTGTGCCAGGGCCTGGTGGAGCCATCGCGGGATGTCTGGCTCTTGTCTGCAGACAGACATGTTGCCAGTCCCTCACAGGGAGTAGGGGTCACACTAATAATGAGGAAACCACTGCAAACAGAAGGGGAAATGTATTCTTGAAATGCAAGTGGAATTTTGAGGGTTGAGTTGAATGTGAAGAAAAAAGAGAGATAATCCCAAACCAGTAACCATTTCTCTTGATGTATATTCCCTCCTAGTATACATGAAGGAAGCATTTCAGTATTATTTTTGTGAGAGATGAAAGTATTGCGTATACCAGGTAAAAACAGACGAGGAATTAACCGTGCTCATTTTATTAATCCAAGAGAAGAGCCATATTCAGAGAGTTACACAATTACCCCAGTAGTTTTTGTGTAACTGTAATAGAATTTCATGGTAATTTGTAGAGTAAAACTTTATAGAAGATAGAATCACAGAATCGTAAGCCTTTAAAAGCCTTTTAAGCTGTTGGAGTTTTAAAAGTAGTATGTCATATTAAAAGCTTCATATAAAGTGAATTACAAAAGAGAAAAACAGTTCCAGTGTTGAGAGTTGTGCGTTACAAAGTTGGCAACACAACTTCATTTTGTGTGATGCCCATGACGTTGGCAATGATTCATTCATCCGACTCACTGGGGTAGCATGCTGGGAAGAAAAATATGGAACCCTGTGGGGCCTTGCTGACCTTTCTGGGGCTCAGTTTCCTGGTCTGAAAAATGGAGGTTACAGTAGCTACAAATCACTGGGTTGGATGTGAGTAAAATATTATATATGTAAATACTATTTTCTATTATTATTTATTGTTAGGCTCCTATTTTATGTTACGTCAAGACTTCCCAAATCAACCATGTTTTTAGGACTCTTTGACTACTCTCCTAACAATCCTTTGTTACTATCCTTATACTTTATATTCTTATACTTTATATTTATATATATTACAGCTATATAAATATAATATACATAAATATTTATATATTTATAATAGCCTTAAACTTTACATTTAACAATTACTTTATTTCTCTTGCTGTCTTCCTTTTCTCCTTCATGGATCATATTCTCCCTGGTGAAATTGTAAGAGCGGCCTCTGAAACTCTTTCATATCTGAAACACTTTGCCCTAACAACCCTTATTAGTTCTGATTATTGCATTTCCCGAGGATGTTACTGTCCAGTTCTGCTGTTTGCACATCGCTTGGAGGAGTCGTGGGTGAGGTGCGATGCCGGCGGACTGACCTTCATGCGGCATGACAGTTCCATGCTCTGCTCTGCTCTGAATAAACTCAGGCACTAAAGACTAATGCATTATTTAAAGAGATGCCATAAAGTTACACATCATACTAGAGTCCACTGTATTTTCAAGTCGGACTCTCCAGTAGTCTTTGTGCATAGATTTTGCTAGGAACAATGTTAGAGAAATGGGGAAAAGATTCCCTAAAGTCTCCGTTGTCCTAATTCATGTTTCAGTAAAATCTCTCCACAGGGACCACACAACATATTTTCAGCAGTAAACTTGAATGTCCCTTTTTCATCCTGTTAGTCTAGTTGGCCTTAGGAAAGTATCTCCACTTTCTCTATATTATTATTCTTTGTCACTTTATCAAAGCACGGTTTCATTATTCTGCCTCTCTCACTATTTTAGAAAGAAAAAAAAAACAATGCTGAACCCCAGTATGCTCAAAAGCTTACTATTAGAGTCATCACTGGGAAATTCCCTTTTCACGTAAAATGGCTGAGAATAGACATAGGAATCTGATTTACCAGCGACCTGGTCAGCAAAGTGTGGGGGCAGGCCATCGATTTTTGGAGAATTTGAATTAAGTCTCTCTTATTAGTATTAAAACTAGACTGAATATCTTTTAATGATTGAGAACGTGTTCATGAATATATAGTGTGTTCGTTCATTCGCCGAATACTTATTGAGGCCCTACTAAGTGCCCGGTCACTGTTCTCTTTGCTGAGGCTCCAGGTATCGTGACTTAATTAAGCTGACGTGATCTTTGCCCTCACAGAGGTTACTATTCTGACCATCGGTCTGTTAAGGAATACCATGGATTTAAGAGGCGTAAGATCAGGATGAGCCAATACTTAACCTAGCAGTTTGTTTTCAAATGTAAACTCTTGATTTTAGCCCCTTAATTCAGCTGTCCCCAACCTTTTTTGTCACCAGGACTGGTTTCGTGGAAGACAGTTTTCCACGGATGGGAGGTGGAGGGGGATGGTTCAGGCGGTAATGCGGGTGATGGGGAGCGATGGGGGGCGGCAGACGCAGCTTCACTCGCTGGCCCGCCGCTCACCTCCTGCTGTGCGGCCCAGTTCCTAACAGGCCAGACACCGGCAGCGGTCTGCAACCTGCGGTTTGGGGACCCCTGCCTTAATTCATCATTTTCTTCACCATTAAAATATAAGCGCTAAAAACGTTCTGTTCGCTGGAGCTTTCTTGTTTATTCCAAAGGCTCTTGACGTTTGTTTGATTGTACAGTCCTACTTTTAAACAGAGTGAATATTAGGTTAGAAGCCAGAATGAACCATTTTTCAAACCAGTTTAAAAAGTGAATATGATTAGAATAATTCTCACATGACACGTAGTCTCTGGAGGAAATACAATTTGTAACCATATAATATTGATGTTGCTGGCAGCGTCTTTTGTTTGCCCGTTGCTTATATAGATTTGAATGGCCATACTTCTAAGTTTAATGGTAATTTATATATACTTATAAAACCCTTTGGTCATTGTGGAGGGGCTCCACTCCCAGGTCTCCTTGGTCCACATTGATTGGAGAGGACCATTCTGACTTGGTGTCTGCAGGAAGTCCACTAGCTTGTGATGTCATTGGCTTCCAAGTTTTCTCTCTATCTTTCTGGAGCTTTTGCATAAATATTCCATGGCAGTTTTTGTTTTTAAATAAAACAAATATGAAGAAGATACAATAGCTTTAACTCTGCCCATAGGGCTTCAGCAGCTGCAGAAGTCTCTGTAATGCAGCAGGTGGGAGGGGACTGCCGTGGCTTCTGTGCACGAGAGCAGACAGATGTTCTCTCCGGGACACCCCACAGAAGGAGCAGGGCGAGGGTTTCAGACCCTGCTTTCCTACCTGTGAACAGGTCGCCTTACCTTTTTGGTAAAGGGATAATACCTGCTTTGATACCCTTATGGGTGTTGATATGAAGGTCAAATGATGCATGGACTTGAAAGTTCTTTGTAAGAAAAAATTATGCAGGGAGGTGCGTAGTTTTCCAACCTTCCTTGTGTCGCAAATTGGAATAGCTAAAGAGTCTATTCGCTGGAACCCAGCGTCGTATGGAAGCTTCAGAGAGAGCCCGGCGCCCTCTTCAGGACGCCTCTTCATCCTTGAGCTGGGAATGCTCAGAGCGCTATCCCTGAGGCTGTCTCCTTCTGGTATTGACATCGTGAATGATCACTTTTGAGCCATGGATCTGGCTGTTTTTTAGTAAGGGAGACCTGGCTCACACTGCTTTCAGTCTATTCCATTGTACATGATGTGCTTTGCGGATTTGTAAGCGTGTAAGTGTATCTGAATGAACTGCTCTACGCAAGTCTTGATTAACTTCTTCATATGATTTTAACATTTTGGAATAAGAGCGAATCTTCGCTCACCCTTAAAATGAGAATTTTTATAAATGTGGTTCTTAGTACGTGTGAATAGTTTTAGAGTTGACAGTATGTTTTGGACACATGGAAGGATTTGAATAGAAGTACTGATCTCTGGGGTGGTTGTTAAATTCATCAGCTGTTTATGCTAAATCTTATCTCCTCAAGAACCAACTTGTGAGCTTTGATGTACTAAAAACAAAACCTAAACCTTCAGACGAGGAAAGGCTGTCAACTCTGAGTGGCACCAGTAGGTGGCGCTGACGGTCACAGAGGTCCCTTCATTCCCCGGCACCAAGTCCTGAAAATTGTCTTGTTCCTGCGTCTGTGCGTAGATCTGAGCTCTTTTAAAAATATTGATGACCCTGTAATATCTGACAAGTGAAGAAACAGTGAGCATGTTGAAAGTGTTAGTGAGAAAGGGCACATGATGATGATGGAAAAAATCCAGATTGTAATTTCTTAAAAAGCAAGTGGTGAGAAAACACTTTTGTGTGTATACATGAGATCGATAGTTCCATTGAAGGAATGCTTCTGAGGGACAAAGAATAACTTGTACAGTGTGTTGAAGGTGTTATGTCCAAGCAGAGGGCAGTAATTGGCAAGTGATGGGGGAAAATGCTTGACAAAATAGACCACACTTTGGGATATATGACTTAGAAGAGCAACGTCAGATATCTATTAGCCTGACACTAATTCAGGAGACAACTAAGAGTTTGTTCAGGAGCTGATCGTGGTGGAGGTGCTGCTGATGAAACCTTGGTCCAAAGCTCTGCTAGTGGCAAAAGCCCAGGTCCCTCTGAAACACATGAGTGGAGAAGCGGGGGCTGCAGCATTGTCTACAGCACCTGAGGAGGTATCCGTGGAGCACAGTCACCTGCCACCTAGTTTTCAGCATAGAAGAAACATCCTTTTTGCAAAATGATGCCCCACAGATCTTACATCACTGAGGGAAGGGAGCGTGAGCCTGTTTTTAAAGTTCACAGTTCTTATAGTGGAAATGTATTCAGAGACCACAAGCCTGAGCCCTTCAAAGCCATCTCGGACTTTTGAAAAGACAGACTTATACAAAACCTGTTGGAAGAGTTCTAATCTGTTCATCAATAGAGGAACTGGTTATTGTCCTATTCTGCTTTAGATGCAGGGCAGCTACGTATCCTTTTATAATATCAGAATAAGGAAGAAATGAGACAGAATATGGCAAGTAGCAATTGTGAAACCTATAGGATTCATTATTTTGCCAAGTAATAGGTATAAGAAATCTCTTGACCTGCAACTCATTTCCCTATCATGACAATATTGATATAGTGGAAAATGCATGAACTCTGGCACAGGCTGGCTGTGTGATCCCAGAAAGCTGCACAACTCCTCTGAGATTCAGTTCCTTCACCGGAGAATGGGCGTTATGTTGCCTCTCCATCAGCGATGTTGTGGGCAGTGAAGATGACACTTGCTAAGGCCCTGGTGCAGAGCCTGGGCAGCACAGGCTCCAGTGACCCTCAGCCAGCAGGGAAATCAGCATCGACTGTACTCCCGTGATCAGTAAATGACCTCAGCAGAGAGCTGGAGTCCAGGGCCGCCAGCGATTGCTGTGGCCTGCTTTATCAGCTAAGATAGAATAGACCAAACGGGCAATGGTCAAAACATCATGGAAGTTCATCTTTCTCCCTTGTAACGTCCAGGATGGGTGTTCTGGTCCAGGAAGGCTCAGGTCTACACAGCCGTTCAGGGACTCAGGCTTTGGAGGCTCTGCTGTTTTTCTAGTAGCATGACTGCTGTCACCATTCCAGCCAGAGAACGGGGAGATGGCCTGGAGACACATGTGAAGGAGGTTTTAAGGGCCCGGATAGAAATGGCCAATACCAGTTATCACCTGCATCATTTTGGAGATAATTATTCACATGGGCACCTAACTGCAGGGGCAGGGTTGAGGTAGCCATGCTGGTTCGTTTCATGGCACAGAAGTGACCCTAAAGTACCCCCTGTGCTCCACGCTGAATCTTGGTACTGACCTTTGGCTGAAACGTTGCAGGCAGTTTCTCATCTATGCCCGGATCCAGGAAGGAGCCCTCAGGCACAAGGCTCGTGGGTCGTGGTACCGTGGGTTGAGGGTGGCT
The DNA here is from genome assembly GCF_002837175.3 of Physeter macrocephalus. NCBI lineage: Eukaryota > Metazoa > Chordata > Mammalia > Artiodactyla > Physeteridae > Physeter > Physeter macrocephalus. The sequence continues at coordinate 85,979,929 of NC_041233.1, forward strand.
AATATCGGCCACACAGGTCACATGGCTGCCGTGCTGGCCTTGGCCCAGACTGCACTCAGGCCAGGGACCGGGTGACGGGGGCCGGTGTAACTGATCTGGTCTTACGAGGCGCCCCGTGTGCTGTGCCAGCTCGGTCACTGAGCCAGAGGGGTTGGCAGGTGGCCCACAAGGATGGTCCCAGGGAATCCAGGCAGCAGAACTGGGATCCCAGTTCTGGCAGGAGCTGGCTCCTAGGAGATCCGTCTAGAGCAGCAGAAGCCTAGATCCGGAACTGGGAAGTGGGGGAAGCGGGGGGAGGGGGGGATGCGAGTGGGCAACAAGGATGGTCCCAGGGAATCCAGGCAGCAGAACTGGGATCCCAGTTCTGGCAGGAGCTGGCTCCTAGGAGATCCGTCTAGAGCAGCAGAAGCCTAGATCCGGAACTGGGAAGTGGGGGAAGCGGGGGGAGGGGGGGATGCGAGCGGGCAGGGAGGGGGGGCGGGGCTCGCAGGCACTGGGTGTTCCAGGTATGTCTCCAGCCCTAGAAGGGGAGAGAGGGGAATGCAGTTAAGTGGCCGAAACTAAGGCATTTCTCTGGTCTGACCTAAAACGCGGGGTGGCGTAGAGCAGGGATTGAGAGAGAAAGGAGGGAATTGAGATTAAGGAGTAGTGTTGATGTCTTAAAGTCATCCCAGGGACCTTGGGGCCAGCTGGGAGCAAGACATGAGCAAACCACCAGCTCCTGGCTGCTGGGCAGTGATTCATCTCTAACCCTACTGAGTGCAGAGGCTGGGGCTTCATATACCCGCCCCCTCAGTCAGGATGGGCTCAGGAGCTCACTTGCTGGTGGGAAAGGGGTGGATCCAGTTGGCGGGGGGGGCGGGGGGGGCGGCCTTTGGGAACATCGACATGAGGGAAGCATCAACAGGTTATCTTCTGGAATTGCACTGCAGCTCTAAATGGCATAAAAATGTGTTTCATTTAATTTTCAGTTGCCCCCCAGTTCCTCAAGAAATGTTCACCAAATGTTGGCAGATTCTATCAGTCGTATGAAGGAATATGGATTTCACCAGGTAAAAGACTTACCTTCCATCTCAGGGGCTAAGTGCAGAGCCAGTTCCACTAATGTTTCACAGATTGTTTTATTAGCCTCATGCAGAAATGAAATTAAGCAGCAGACTGTGAACTCCATCTTTGAAAAGCTTGTGAGCACAACTGTTCATCTTTACCTGTTTATCTGGAGTTGGAGAGTCTTGAGTATCATGGAAAGGACGTGCCAGGACGTATCTGCTCGTCAGGACATATCTGACTCCTCCCTGAAGATCTGACGCGAGATAGTGTCCCGGACAGAGGCGGACGCTGGGGAGACTGATTTCAGAGAGAGAGAAACGAAGCATGACACTTGGCGGAAATCGTGAATTCACGATTAGGCTCCCTAGGCGTTCACTCCTTCGCGAGCCTGTCCCTTTGGCGCTGATCAGCTGCGTGGGTCACTGTGCCCACGGTGCCCGCAGGGCCTCCAGGCGCTCAGGCCTCCGGGTCCATCCGGACAGGGACCTCTCCGCTCCCTCCGTCCTACTGCCTTGTTACCATATATGCGGCTCGGGATAGCGGATGCAGAGACTGGAAACCCTGTAGGGTTTGGCCCACAGATGGTCTGAAAACGTGGAGCGAGAGATGAGGCTGTAAAATGAAGGTTCTGGGGGCCACAGGCTGGGATGAAGGCTGTCAGGAGGCGGCTGGGGCCGGTTCCCTTGGGTGGTGACCCAGGCCCGGACTCCTCTGCAGGGCCACGTGTGAGCTGGAGAGCTCGCACGTTTGAGGCTTCAGTCATGGGGAGGTCTGGAGCTGTGGGCCTGGTGTGCAGACGCTGATGTAATACATGCCTCTTTATAAAACAGCAGCAATAGTCCCTAAAGGAACTCCCCAGTGACACTGCCCTGATGACATTAGGTCATTTTAAATGAGGGCAGGTGAGGAAGAAAGGACAGAAGATCTGCATGTTCATTCAGACGACCTATGTTGAGTTCCTCCTGCATGCCAGGCTCTGCTGGGGGCACTAGAGACACAGTGAATGAAACAGATAAAGTCCCTGCCCTCGGAAAGCTTCTACTCCGGATGGGGAGACAGATGATACATCTGTGTGTGAAGTCAGGTCCTAAGAGCCCTGCAGGAAAATCACGCAGGATAAGGGAGCTGAGGAACGCAGGGAGGGTGGGAGTTGGATTTTATAGAGGTGGCCAGAGAAGTTGACATTGGAGCAGACACCTGAAGAATGAGGGCTGGGTGACGGGGATGGCTGGGGAAGTGTGTTCCAGGCAGAGGGAACAGCACGTAGGAGGGCACAGAGGCAAGAGCTCCTGGACACGGTGGAGGAACGAACGACACAGAAGTCAGTAACGAGACGGAGTGAGGGGCTGATGAGGGAGCTGGTGGGAGTATTTGCATCAGCAGCCCGGGACGTGCGGCTTTGTGTCAGGGACCTTTGACAGCTCTGTCTGCCCATCTCTGGCTCCACACCCCGGCCCCTGGGCGTCTGTTCCAGTGTCCAGGCTCAGCCCTGCTGCCCCTCCACTCCCTGGCCTTCATCCTGGACCTGTGTGCTTCAGCAGAACACTTCTCAAGAAGAAATGATGGTTTTCTAAACAGAGAAAGTAAAGATCAACTTGTAAAGACTTTTCTAAAAGTAAATTTTCTGGAGGAATCCTTAGAGAAACTCGGGACAAGTTCTTGAGTGTTCTAGCTGCTTTGAATAAAAACAGCGGCCAGGGTCAGCTCTCATCTGCTATTACTCTGTGAAACATTAATTTTGTCTCCTTTCTCACTGTGCCCATACATAGTGACACTGTGGATGAAAAAGGAGTGAGACTTACTAAACACAGCTCTCTCAGACGCTGCAGTATCAACTTAGCAACCAAGTGCCACCCGAATTATTACTTACTTAATATATTTCTTTAAGTAGACTCACTTTGTAAACTTCTTGCTTTTCCTAAGCAACAGTATCCTTAGCATAACAGTATGCTATGATAGCATAGTTTAATATTGTAGCTATATTTTTCTAATTATTTAAAATCATTTAAAAATATGTGTGTGGAAGGGCTTCCCTGGTGGCGCAGTGGTTGAGAGTCCATCTGCCGATGCGGGGGACACGGGAAGATCCCACATGCCGCGGAGCGGCTGGGCCCGTGAGCCTGCACGTCCGGAGCCCGTGTTCCACAACGGGAGAGGCCACAGCAGTGTGAGGCCCGCGTACCGAAAAAAAAAAAAAAAGAAAAAAGAAAAAAAAAATGTGTGTGGAAGACAAACAAAGCTCCCTTTGAATTTTTTTCTGTTTGAGCTTAGAAATTTCTACCAGCACTTTTGATGTATTTCAGGCTTGCCAACAACTTCAATAAGGCAATGGCAAATTTTAAGTCATTTCAAACACCAAAAGCTGTTCTTTGGTTTTTATAATATTGACTAAAGAAGGCTTAGCTCTAGGCAGGAAAAGAATGTAAGAAAAAAAGTGAAAACAGTCAAACCACAAAAGTTTCATTGCATCTGAGGTGAAGTGCATAATATGAATTATCACCGTCTTCTGTGTTAAAAGTGATTTAATGGTGATTGGAGCCAGTTTCACAGCATCGAGGTACATATTTTACTTGTGGTGAAATAATTTAACCACAGAAAGTCTTTATCTTTCTATAGGAAAACACAAAAGAAAAAAACCATGATTTCTGTGGTGCAGAGCAAAGCACGGCCAGTCTTTCCCGCCTCTCAGCCTGTTTCATGACTCAGCTGACCAGACTTTTTCTTGCCGCACCAAGTTGTAAATTCATTTTTCTCATGAACACTCAGAAGGTTGTCCTCAAAGAAACAAAGGAATCTTTAAGTGATTTGGTGTGTTAGTTTTCTCTCTGGTTAAAAACGAATTCCCTTGAGTGTACTTAAGGCTACAGAACTGTACATGTCAAAATGGTTAAGATGGTAAACTTAGTGTTATGTATATTTTACCACAATTTTTAAAAACGTTAAAATGGTAATTTTATGTTATATGTATTTTACCACAGTAAATAATATTGTAAGTCCACTATACTTCAATAAAAAATTCCTTTTAAGGAAGACTCATGTTTCTTATTCTGTATTTTTCCTTCTCAAAAAGGATGCTTTTGGGCTTCCCTGGTGACGCAGTGGTTGAGAGTCCACCTGCTGAATGCAGGGGACACGGGTTCGTGCCCGGGTCCGGGAAGATCCCACATGCCGCGGAGTGGCTGGGCCTGTGAGCCATGGCCGCTGAGCCTGCGTGTCCAGAGCCTGTGCTCCGCAACGGGAGAGGCCACAACAGTGAGAGGCCCGCGTACTGCAAAAAAAAAAAAAAAAAAAAGGATGCTTTTAAAAGATATTTTTGTATATTTTATTTTTTTCTTTTCTTTATTGAAATACAGTTGATTTACAATATTGTGTTAGTTTCAGTTGTACAACAAAGTGATTATTTTTTTTCAGATTACATTCCATTATACATTATTATAAGATATTGAGTATAATTCTCTGTGCTATACAGTAAATCCTTGTTGTTTGTCTATTTTATATATAGCAGTTTATATCTGTTAATCCTATACTCCTAATTTGTTCCTCCCTCCCTCCCTCCCTCTCCCATTTGCTAACCATAAATATGTTTTCTATGTCTGTGAGCCTGTTTCTATTTTGTATATAGATTTATTTGTATTACTTTTTAGATTCCACATATATGTGATATCATATAATATTTGTCTCTGTTGGACTTACTTCACTAATTATGATAATCTCTAGGTCTATCCATGTTGCTGTAAATGGCAATATTTCATTCTTTTTTATGGCTGAGTAATATTCCACTGTGCATAAACATCACATCTTCTTAAGTCGGTCATCTGTTGGTGGGCACTTGGGTTGTTTCCGTGTCTTGACTATTTTAAATCATGCTGCTGTGACCATTGGGGTGCATGTATCTTTTTGAATTAGAGTTTTTTCTAGCTATATGCCCGGAAGTGGGATTTGCTGGATCATATGGTAGCTCTATTTTTAGTTTTTTAAGGAACCTCCGTACTGTTCTCCATAGTAGATGCACCAATGTACATTCCCACCAATAGTGTAAGAGGGTTCCCTTTTCTCCACACCCTCTTTAGCATTTATTATTTGTGGACTTTTTGATGATGGCCATTCTGACTGGTGTGAGTTGATAGCTCATTGTGGTTGATTTGCATTTCTCTAATAGTTAGCGAAGTTGAGCATCTTTTCATGTGCCTGTTGACCATCTGTATGTCTTCTTTAGAAAAACATCTGTTTAGGTTTTCTGCTCCTTTTTTGATTGGGTTGTTTATTTTTTTGATATTGAGTTCTATGAGCTGTCTGTATATTTTGAATATTAACCCCTTGTTGTTTGCATCGTTTGCAAATATTTTCTCCCATTCCATAGGTTGTTTTCTCACTTTGTTGATGGTTTCCTTTACTGTGCAAAAGCTTATACGTTTGGTTAGGTCCCATTTGTTTATTTTTTGCTTTTATTTCTTTTGCCTTGGGAGACTGACCTAAGAAAACATTGGTATGGTTTATGTCAGAGAATGGTTGGCTGTGTTCTCTTCTAGGAGTTTTATGGTGTCGTGTCTTATATGTAGGTCTTTAAGCCATTCTGAGTTTATTTTTGTGTATGGTTTGAGGGAGTATTCTAATTTCATCGATTTACATGTAGCTGTCCAGCTTTCCCCAACACCACTTGTTGAAGAAGGTGTCTTTTCTCCATTGTACAGTCTTGCTTCCTTCGTCATAGATTAATTGACCATAGGTGCGAGGGTTTATTTCTGGGCTCTCTATTCTGTTCCATTGATCTATATGTCTGTTTTTGTGCCATTATCATGCAGTTTTGATTACTGTAGCTTTGTCGTGTAGTCTGAAGTCTGGGAAGATTTTTGCCTCCAGCTTTGTTCTTTTTCCTCAGATTGCTTTGGCAATTCTGGGTCTTTTGTAGTTCCATGTAAATTTTAGGATTATTTGTTCTAGTTCTGTGAAAAATGTCCTGGGTGTTTTGATAGGGATCACATTAAATCTGTAGATTGCTTTGGGTAGTATGGCCATTTTAACAATATTTATTCTTCCAATCCAAGAACGTAGGATATTTTTCCATTTCTTTGAATCATTTTCTGTTTCCTTTATAAATGTTTTATATTTCTCGGTGTATAGGTCTTTTACCTCCTTGGTTAAGTTTATTCCCAGGTTTTTGTTTTTGTTTTGACATGATTTTAAAATCATGTTTAAATTTCATTGTTAGTGTAAAGAAGTGCAACAGATTTCTGTGTATTAATCTTGTATCCTGCTATCTTGCTGAATTCAATTTATTAGTTCTAGTAGTTTTTGTGTTATGACTTTAGGGTTCTCTATACAGAGTATCATGTCATCTGCAAATAGTGGCAGTTTTACCTCTTCCCTTCCAGCTTGGGTACATTTTATTTATTTTTCTTGTCTGGTTGCTGTGGCTAGGACTTCCAATACTATGTTGAATAGAAGTGGTAAGAGTGGGCATCCTTGTCTCGTTCCTTTGGGAAGTCTTTCAGCTTTTCACCATTGACTATGATGTTGACTGTGGGTATGTTGTAAATAGCCTTCATTATGTTGAGATATGTTCCCTTTACACCTATATTGATGAGAGTTTCTATCGTGAATGGATGTTGAATTTTGTCACTTGCTTTTTCTGCATCTATTGAGATGATCATGTGGTTTTTGTCTTTTGTTGATGTGGTGTATCACATTGATTGATTTGCATACGTTGGGCCATCCTTGTGACCCTGGAATGAATCCAACTTGATCATGATATAGGATCCTTTTTATGTGTTGTTGGATTCAGTGTGCAAATATTTTGTTGAGGAGTTTTGCAGCTATATTCATCAAAGATATTGGCCTGTAAATTTCTTTTTTTGTAGTGTCTTTGGTTTTGGCAGCAGGGTGATGGTGGCTTCATAGAACGAATTTGGGAGTGTTCCCTCTTCCTCAGTCTTTTGGAAGAGTTTGAGAAGGATCAGTATAAGTTCTTCTTTGTATGTTTGGTAGAATTCCCCAGTGAAGCCATCTGGTCCTGGACTTTTGTTTGCAGTGAGTTCTTTTTTTAATTACAGATTCTATTTCACTTCTAGTGATTAGTCTGTTCAAATTAGCTGTTTCTTCCTGACTCAGCTTTGGTGGGCTGCATGTTTCTAGAAACGTGTCCGTTTCTTCTAGGTTGTCCAACTTGTTGGCATATAGTTGTTCATAGTATTCTCTTATGATTTTTTTATATTTCTGTGGTATCAGTTGTTATTTCTCCTCTTTCATTTCTTATTTTGTTTATTTGGGTACTCTCTCTTTTCTTCTTGGTGAACCTGGCTAGAGGTTTGTTAATTTTGTTTATCTTTTCAAAAAAACCAGCTCTTGGTTTTGCTGATCTTTTCTATTTTTTTTGAGCTCTATTTTATTTATCTGCTCTCTGAGCTTTATTATTTCCTTCTTTCTGTTGACTTTGGATTTTGTTTGTCCTTCTTTTTCTAATTCTTTTAGGTGGTAGGTTAGGTTATTTATTTGAGATTTTTCTTGTTTATTGAGGAAGGCCTGTAGTGCTATGAACTTCCCTCTTAGAACTGCTTTTACTGCATTCCATAGATTTTGTAAGGTTTTGTTTACATTTTTGAGCTTTCTATTCTCTTCCATTCATCTATATGCCCGTTTTTGTGCCCATACCATGCCTAGTGGCTGCCTCACTTCAGGAAACTGCCAGAGTCCCTCACCAGTGTTTGTTTTTGGTTTTTTAAACAGAAGAAAGAATCTGGGAAGAAAACACAAGATGAAGAAGTAAAACAAATAGATGAAGAGAGAACCAAGCAGATTTATAAGAGCTGGAAAGAAGATTCGGAGTGGCAGGCCTCTTGTGAGTACCCAGAGGCCTCCATAACAGCGACACTAAGCTAGTTTGTTCACCGAATAAGATGATCCATCTAGGAAGCACGTAGAGTGGTTGTTGAGAGATGTTTTAACACTAAACTATTACTCAAAGGCTACAGAGCCATCCAAACATTGAATAGCAGAAAGGTTCTCATCTAAACATTGAATAGCAGAAAGGTTCTCAATTCATCTTTGTACCATCAAAATTATGATGTATGTATATGATGAAATGGTATTTAGCTATGAAAAAATGTTTTGGAAGGCTGTTTAAAGTCCTTGGAATGTGTTTATATATTTTTAGCTTAGAGAAGAAAAATCATTTTAAAATAGTATGAAAAATATCCCTATTTTAAAATGTCTAAGTATATGAGGGAAAAGAAGTGGCAGGTTAACATATTAACATTAGTTTTCTTGGAGAGGCAGGATTCAAGATTATTTATTGGAATTCTTCTTGTTTTTCTGTATTTTTCTCAGTTTTCAACAGTGAACACATCTTAACTTTGTAATAAGGAGAATTACAGGGGTAACAGGCTGGATGTGTCAGCATCCCTTCCACACCTGTGGTTCAACCCTGCCCCCTTCTGAGTTAGCACTGCCCAGAGATCATCCTCCTAGAGACAGGCCAGTGCAGATGAAGGCAGAGCAGAGCATGTGTGAGGATGCTGGGAGGATTCGGGTTTGAAACAGGGTTAGAGCTTCCATCTGACTTGGACAAAGACACCCTAAGTGCCCGGTCATCCCTTGAAGCAACAGGAGGAGAACAGGGGCAGCCGTGTTTGCAGAATGTTGGGAATTCCATCACAATGAACACCATTAAAATGACAATTTTTGTGAAGTGAAAATGTTTACCAGATCCAATCACTTCTATGCAGTGAAATCTTACTGTAATGGAACACTTTAGGCATTTCTGTGAAATCAAACGTAACAGATTCTGACCAATAATGTATGAAGTGCAGATACACTCAGTAAAGCGTATTCTTACATCCTGCATTAGGGTCTTTAATGCTAGGCATTGCTGGTGCCTGTTCATTGTTACCAGAGTCCATTCTGTTCACCGTCTGCGGTGCTGATTCTTCTAAACATCTCCGTGGGCTCATGAGGGCCTTTCTCAAAACCCACTGTTTTTCTAGTACGAAAATCCAAGGCAGCTGATGAGAGGAGGCGCTCCCTGGCCAAACAGGCGCGGGAGGACTACAAGAGGCTGTCCCAGAGGGAGAGAGGCGGCGAGGGGCCACAGAGCACCCCCGGTGGCCCCCAGAAACCCCGGAGGCCCCCCCTTCCACCCAAGCCTCAGTTCCTGAGCCCTGCGGGACACCCCAGCAGACCTCTTAGGTAAGAAACCATGCAGGTGGCTTTAAGCATATGCGGTGAAATGGCCGATTAAAATAGATGAATTGCGTGGCCGCTGCGAGGAGCGAGCCTGCCGGTGCCATTCAATCCGGCCCCACCTCTGAGTCTGTGATGCTGAGACACCTGGGCAGCCCTTCATCTCCTCTCATCTGTAAAATCCCCACCGTGGGTACCATTAACATAGCCAGAAACTTCGTGAAGATGCACAGCGAGGTCCTGTGCCGCCAGCCCAGCTCACCCCCACCTGGTGACAGCCAGTGAGGGGAGGGCAGACAACTGGGGGGTCATCGCAGTAGGAACCCAGGCTTGCTGGCCTTCACATCATGAGCAGAGCTACATCTACACTGCTCAGGATTAAAGATTTGATGATAATTCTCATTCTGGGATATACAGCCAAGCTCATAGATTGAGAATTTGGAAATGTTTCTTTTCTTTTTTAAAAAAATATCTTTATTGGAGTATAATTGCTTTACAATGTTGTGTTAGTTTCTGCTGTACAACAAAGTGAATCAGCTATATGTATACATATATCCCCATATCCCCTCCCTCTTGAGCCTCCCTCCCACCCTCCCTATCCCACCCCTGTAGGTCATCACAAAGCATCGAGCTGATCTCCCTGTGCTGTGCAGCAGCTGGAAATGTTTCTTTTTTAAATGAAGACTTTATTTGGCCATGGTGGCCCTTTTGCCTCCTAGGCTGTGGGGGGAATTAGGCAGAACAATTTGTTTTGGAAAATCCCTGAATAAAAATACAGTGCAAACCCGCAGCCAACATCATTCTCAATGGTGAAAAACTGAAACCATTTCCACTAAGATCAGGAACAAGACAAAGTTGCCCACTCTCACCACTCAAATCGTAAAAGAAGAAGTAAAGCTGTCCCTGTTTGCAGCTACATGATACTATACACAGATGATCCTAAAGATGCTACCAGAAAACTACTAGAGCTAATCAATGAATTTGGTAAAGTAGCAGGATACAAAATTAATGCACAGAAATCTCTTGCATTCCTATACACTAATGATGAAAAATCTGAAAGAGGAATTAAGGAAACACTCCCATTTACCATTGCAACAAAAAGCATAAAATACCTAGGAGTAAACCTACATAAGGAGACAAGAGACCTGTTGCAGAAAACTATAAGACACTGATGAATTAAAGATGATACAAACAGATGGAGAGATATACCATGTTCTTGAATTGGAAGAATCAACATTGTGAAAATGACTATATTACTCAAAGAAACCTACAGATTTAATGCAATCCCTATCAAACTACCAATGACATTTTTCACAGAACTAGAACAAAAAATTTCACAATTTGTATGGAAACACAAAAGACCCCGAATAGCTAAAGTAATCTTGAGAAAGGAAAATGGAGCTGGAGGAATCAGGCTTCCTGACTTCAGACTATACTACAAAGCTACAGTAATCAAGACAGTATGGTAGTGGCACAAAAACAGAAATATGGATCAATGGTATAGGTTTAGAAAGCCCAGAAGATAAACCCATGCACATATGGTCATCTTATCTTTGATAAAGGAAGCAAGAATATACAATGGAGAAAAGACAGCCTTTTCAATAAGTGGTGCTGGGAAAACTGGACAGCTACATGTAAAAGAATGAAATTAGAACACTCCCTACCACTACTGGGCATATACCCTGAGAAAACCATCATTCAAAAAGAGACATGTACCACAATGTTCATTGCCTCACTATTTACAATAGCCAGGACATGGAAGCAACCTAAGTGTCCATCAACAGATGAATGGATAAAGAATATGTGGCACATATATACGATGGAATATTACTCAGCCATAAAAAGAAACAAAATTGAGTTATTTATATTGAGGTGGATGGACCTAGAATCTGTCATACAGAGTGAAGTAAGTCAGAAAGAGGAAAACAAATACCATATGCTAACACACATATATAGAATCTAAAAAAAAATGGTTCTGAAGAACCTATTGGCAGGACAGGAATAAAGACACAGACGTAGAGAGTGGACTTAAGGACACAGGGAGGGGGAAGGGTAAGCTGGGACGAAGTGAGAGAGTGACTTGGACATATATACACTACCAAATGTAAAATAGATAGCTAGTGGGAAGCAGCAGCATAGCACAGGGAGATCAGCTCGGTGCTTTGTGACCACCTAGATGGGTGGGTTAGGCAGGGTGGGAGGGAGATGCAAGAGGGAGGGGATATGGGGATATATGTATACATATAACGGATTTACTTTGTTATACAGCAGAAACTAAAACAACATTGTAAAGCAATTATACTCCAATAAAGATGTTAAAAGAAAAAAGAAAAATGCAGTGATTTCACAGCAGAAACCCCCATCCCTTATGTTCACTAATTATAAAATCATTTTCTCCTGGTTATTGCTATTATATGAGTTTTTCATATTCTGGTATGTAGGAAGATGATATTTAAAATAACCAAGAGAAATCAAATATTGATTTAATGAAGCACAACTGTCTAAAGCCCTTTCCTCTGAAATAAAATCTAAAAGTGCTTCTCTGTCAGGAGTATGGAAAAATAAAAAACAAAGATCTCCTTTTGTGTGGGTCAGTAGTGATCTTCAGGGCTTTTTCCTAATGGGGATTATGTCCTCAGAGGAAGCAGGAGGTGGATCATTTCCTCTGCTGTGATTATACTTACTCAGTTGAAAGCTTCCATCTGGGGACTTGGGGACTAGCACTAACTGACCATGTTCTACAGAGTGACAGTTTGGGGAACGAATCTTTCCTTACGACAACAACAGAGGCCCCTCAACGTTGTGACTGGGGCACGGAGTGTGAGCTCCTGCGCAGGCGCCTCCCACACCCGAGCCTGTCACTGTGTCGGGCCGCAGGTCCCCGCAGGCTATTTGCCTCTCCATGCTCCTCCAAGGGTGGAATACGGCTTGTCATACACCCGCGCCCACAGTATTTTTAGAGCACAACTTATGTGACTGACGGCGATGAAGGTGCCTTTTAATGAGGGTTTTAAGACGATGTTTTAAGCTCCAGTAGCTCATTTTTTTCCAACTTAAGCCACTTGCATGCAGTGCTTTTTGTGAGGTGGCCAGACCAGATGGTTTCAGGGCTGGGACTTCAAACAGTGATGACCGAGGTCAGCTAGGAGCCAGCCCAGGGAAAGACAGACACAGGCTGTCCTTGGAGTTTCTGCTTGACCTCCAAAGATTTCCCGAAGAAAAGAACCTAATCTGAAGGCCGGGAGGAGAACTTAACATGTAATCTCATGTGTGTGCAATGTCTGCTCCCTTGGAAAGTCAAGTATTATAAGCTGTTTTCTCCAAAATGCTATGTACGTATGTACATGCATATACATCACGTGTATGTATATGTACATCTGACATGTAAGTCACATGAAACTCCTGGTAGCAAGTGTTACCATAAAAAGCATAAAGAACATAATTTACATGGCAGGATATTCCGGTAGCTCATCCAAACTCGTTGTTTTTACATTGAATTCTGCTCAGAATTTGTGGGCCTGGAACTTGGGAATACATTTGTTACACTGCAGTTATTAGTTTTTGTAGTGGAAATTGACTTAAGTTCTGCTACTGAATTTATTTCAAAACCATTCTGCTGCCTGTATCTTTCTCTTAACCTATCTTCAAACACTCCTCTTTCTTTTACTTTTTATTTCTGAGACTGCCTTTTAGCAGAACTCTTCAAAGTATGGGAGAGAAGGAAGCAAGTCAGAGTGGTTAGTGGAAACAAAGATGAGGAAATTGAATGATGAAAGTGTTAGGGAGAAAGTTTATTCTATTGCATCTGGTTTCCTCCTTTTGCAAGTACATGCTCTCCAGGAAAATATGGCTGGGGGTGTATTTCACTTTTTAATGCTCATTTTGTCAAATTTTAATTAATGGAGCTTCTCATTCATATTAAAAATGAATTAAAATCTGTGTGTCGGCACAGCAGCAGCTCATGGCTAGCCTGCCGGACAGCAAGGGCAGGTGACAGATCTGCTCCCTCCTGTTCCCTGCCCTGGAGGAACCGTGTGACAGCCGTGCGCAGGGTCGCACCCCACAAGCTCAGCTGTGAGGCCAGATCTTCAGACGTGTTATACTCTCTGCATGCATGTGTGATTTTTGAAAGCATTGTTTTCCAACCTGTTGAATCTAACTTGAAACCCTTCATGAATGTCAGAAACCAGGCAGCGGCGAGGCCGGAGTCCCGCTCGGCCCAGGGGGACATCGTGCGCTGGTTCCAGGAGGAGCAGCTCCCGCTGCGGGCCGGCTACCTGGGCACCTCGGACAGCATCGCCCCATGGTTCCACGGTGAGTGCACGGCCCCGCCCCTGGCGGTGGGTGAGCCTCCAGGCGTGCAGGGTCAGGGCTGCCTTTCACCTGAGCTGCCCCCAAAGAGGCTCTGAGCTTGTTCTCGCAGAGCAGCTTTTCCTGGCTTTGTCAGGGAGCTGCAGTCTCACGACCAGAGGCCCACGCCACGGTGGCTGCCAGCACGGGGGTGGTTCATTACCCCGGACGGACACCACCACATTGTAAAGCAATTATACTCCAATAAAGATGTTAAAAGAAAAAAGAAAAATGCAGTGATATCACAGCAGAAACCCCCATCCCTTATGTTCACTAATTATAAAATTATTTTCTCCTGGTTATTGCTATTATATGATTTTTTCATATTCTGGTGTGGAGGAAGATGATATTTAAAATAACCAAGAGAAATCAAATATTGATTTAATGAAACACAACTGTCTAAAGCCTTTTCCTCTGAAATAAAAACTAAAAATCCGGCTTCCCTGGTGGCACAGTGGTTGAGAGAACGCCTGCCGATGCAAGGGACACGGGTTCGTGCCCCGGTCCGGGAAGATCCCACATGCCGCGGAGCGGCTGGGCCTGTGAGCCATGGCCGCTGAGCCTGCGTGTCCGGAGCCTGTGCTCCACAACGGGAGAGGCCACAGCAGTGAGAGGCCCGTGTACCGCAAAAAAACCCAAAAAACTAAAAATCCTTCTCTGTTAGGAGTATGGAAAAGTAAAAAACAAAGATCTCCTTTTGTGAGGGGTCAGTAGTTATCTTCAGGGCAGAGGGAATGCAGGCCCCTTGGGACCCCCCCAGATGGCAGTGCTGTCATCTACCCCCCACCCAGGGAGGGGCCGATGTGGCCTCTGTGCGTGGTCGGAAGGTCACGGGCTGAGTGACCTTGAGCAGATCATCGTTCTCCGCAGCGAGTCCATTTATCTGAGCCTCACTTTCCTCATCTGTTAAGTGAAGGGGTGGGACTTTGTGATCTTGAACTTAAAAGTTGACCCGTGCGGTTAAGGCTGCGAAGTGGGTCTGTTGGGGGCTGAGCAGAGGTCAGCTCGTAAAGCACGTCTTCATTCGACCCTCGAAACTAGGCTCATCCAAGCCGTCTGTTTACCCAGCGCCTGCCTCACCGACCTCTCCGTTTCTTGAACTTCAAGGGAAGGAGGTGGCTTCCTGCCTCGATTGGCTTCCACGAGGTCTGTGGTTGGGTTGGACTCACTGGTCCCGTGGACAACAAAAGCTTTTTTATTTATTTTGGCCGCACGGTGCGGCACGCCGGATCTTAGTTCCCCAACCAGGGATTGTACCCGTGCCCCCTGCAGTGGAAGCACGGAGGGTTAACCACTGGACCGCCAGGGAAGTCCCAACAACAGCTTTAAGACAGAGATCAGGTCCTCTCATGGAGCACACTTGTCCTAATGGGTATCTCAGTTTGAGTTATGTTTAAGGCTTCTCTCTTTTCAGTAGGATCGTCTCACACATAAATAAAGCCACAAAAACAAGCTCCCAAACACACAGCATGGCAAACTCCTCTAAAAAGAACCACATTATCTGCGGTAGGCTCATTGCCAAAGGGCTGCCTTTACAGGTACAGCACAACAGCCTAGTTTTCCTTGAAAGTGCATGTTCTTTGGTGATTTAGGTTTTGTAATTGTCCATCCCCAGAGGAGCCCCCCAGCCCAGCCCTCCCAGGACCAGGTCCTTCCTTTCCATTCTGCTCTGAAGACACTGGGGGAAAGAGTGACAACAGCGTCAAAAGATGAATAGAAAGAACATGGTCAGTGACCCGTCTGTCATGGTCAGCTCCGCTGCCCCACATTGCATGCTTTTTTTCCTTTTTAAGATAAGCAGTGAGGAAATCAGCCACTTTGTAGCTTCTGTGTCACTAGCTTTTTTAACAGCAGGGAGTGAGAAATTCAAAGTGTTGGTGTTATTAAAAATCCTGATACTTCAACGGGCAGATCTGTTTGAAACAGTTGCTACGAGCTAGGAAGACACAGTCGGACTAAAAATCTAGTTGAAGCTTTGGTTAAAAAATAAGACTCTTGAGTTTTACGTATAATTTATTAGTTGTTATTGATTTATTTTCATTTATACAACCATTTATCATAGTTATAAGCAAAGCAAATAATATGATACAATATAATAAGGCAATAATAAATAAATACACAGCCAGGTAGTCAATGTAAATCATTATCTTCAGTTTTAAGAAGACAAAATTTCACAGTTCTATCACAGAAGATGGATCACATCTTACCTTTCTGAAATATAATTGTTTATTTATCAGGAAGCCTGTTTGGAAATAGCAGCATGGAAGCTCTTCTTTATTGGTTTGCCATATTCCATTCATTGTCATGCACTCCGTTAATCACCCTTCCTAAATTACTGTTTTGGCCACCTAATCTTCCACCCCGCAGAAGTTTCTATTTCACCCCTTTCTCTTAATTAGCTTTGGGTAAGGATGGGGCTGGGTAGGAGGAGAGCAGGGAAGTGAGGGCTGCTGGGCCTCTGGCTTGTGGGGTGGGTGGGAGCTGCACGCTGTTGGTGAGACAGGAACCCAGGAGGATGCAGGGACTTAGGGGAGGGGGACAGTGCACTCATTTGGGATATGATGAGTTTGAATGTTCTTTGGGGCCGTTGTGTGAAAGTATCCATTTGGTAATCAGATTAATGGGTCAACCCTGGAGACAATAGATTGGATCCTTAGCCCATAATTAAAGGCATGGAGGGGATGAAACTTTCCAGGGGTGAGTTGGGAAGATGGTAAGAGAGGAAGACCAGGCACAGAACCTGAGGGAGTGCCGGCCACCACTCAGCGCGGTGGCAGAGAGGACCGGAGACACCCCGATCTCTGTCCCAGGCTTGGTGGGTCCAAAACCTGCTGGGCAGGCCAGCCAGAGGGAGAATGACCAGATTAGCGGCTCAGATCCAGAGGCTGTCCGCCCCCTGGCAGATTCCTTCTTGCTCAGGGAAGGTCAGTCTTTGTCCTGTGAAGGCTTTTAACTGATTAGATGAGGCCCACCCACAATATGGAGGATTTTCTCTCCTCGTTTAAACATGATTTTTCTTTTTTCTTCCTTCCTTCCTTCCTTCCTTCCTTCTTTCCTTCCTTCCTTCCTTCCTTCCTTTCTTTCTTTCTGCTGTACTGGGTTTTCATTGCTGCACGTGAGTTTTCTCTAGTTGTGGGGGCTACTCAGTTGCGGAGTGCGGGCTTCTCATTGCAGCAGCTTGTCTTGTTGTGGAGCATGGGCTCAAGGCACGTGGGCTTCAGTAGTTGTGGCTCACGGGCTCAGTAGTTGCTGCTCACGGCTCTAGAGTTCAGACTCAGTAGTTGTGGCACATGGGCTTAGTTGCCCTGTGGCATGTGGGATCTTCCTGAACCAGGGATCAAACCCGTGTCCCCTGCATTGGCAGGCAGATTCTTAACCACTGGACCACCAGGGAAGTCCCTAAACATGATTTTTCTAATTATGAAATATTTTAAACAAGAACAGTACAGAGGGAAATATATCTAGTGCCAGTGATGAAACATGTTATAGCTACTCTCCAGATACAGTCACTGTTAAAAACCATATTTACTTCATATCTGTTTTTATTAAGAAATAAATCCTGATAGAGAGAATTAAGGCTCCTTTTTGTTTGTTTGTTTGTTTGTTTTTGCGGTACGCGGGCCTCTCACTGTTGTGGCCTCTCCCATTGCGGAGCACAGGCTACGGACGCGCAGGCTCAGCAACCATGGCTCACGGGCCTAGCTGCTCCGCGGCATGTGGGATCTTCCCGGACCGGGGCATGAACCCGTGTCCCCTGCATCGGCAGGCGGACTCTCAACCACTGCGCCACCAGGGAAGCCCTAAGGCTCCTTTCTTATTCCCTTTTTGATTCTATTTCCTTCTCTCCTTCCCAATGGGTGAACCACTCTTCTGAAGCTGTCCTTTCCATCCATATTTTTATACTCTTATTATATATATGCATACCTGTGTATTTCTATAAAATATATTTTAAAAATATAAAACATAGGTATATGTATGTTTCTGTAAAACAGAATATTGTGTTTAGCATTTACATGGGTATCATGTTATAGACATTCTTCTGCAACGTGTGTTTTCTCTCAACATTATGTTATCTGGGTTTTTCTTTGTTTGTAAATGTAGACTGGCTCATTCATTTTACCTGTTGTGCAGCATTATATATGTTATTTAAATATTTATAATACACAGGCTGTAAAACACATAATGTTTTATTTGTGTTTAATGATGATGTATATTTTATTACACACACATATCATTATTCATTCATCCCTTCTCCTATATTTGGTACATTTTTTTTTGCTATTGCAGAAAATGATGTGGTATACACCCTGAACATGTCTCATTGTAGACATTCATGATAATTTCTTCAGGGTATACATCTAGAAGTGGAAATGCTGGGAGGTAGGGTATGTGCATCTTTAATTATATTAAATATTGCCAAATGCCTTCCAAAGTGGTTATACAAAGTTATACTCCCACCAGCTATACTTGAGAGTTTTTCTTCCTATATACTTGACATACGTGGTATTGTCAGACTTCTTTGTTACTCTAACAGCCCGCGATGGAACCACCTTATTTTAATTGACATTGATTTGTTGTCCAGTTAGCCTTTTTTTATTAGTTTATGAAGAATTTATTTTTCCAATTCTTACATTAATTTCCATGAAAAACCTTATATTGACTTCTTTATTGGTTAAAAAAATCAAATATTATTCACCATGATTTTTTTTAATGTATTATTTTTTTTAACATCTTTATTGGAGTATAATTGCTTTATGTTGTTAGTTGCTGTTGTATAACAAAGTGAATCAGCTATACTTATACATATATCCCCATATCCCCTCCCTCTTGCATCTCCCACCCACCCTCCCTACCCCTCTAGGTGGTCACAAAGCACGAGCTGATCTCCCTGTGCTATGCAGCTGCTTCCCACTAGCTATCTATTTTACATTTGGTAGTGTATATATGTCAATGCCACTCTCTCACTTCGTCTCAGCTTACCCCTCCCACTCCCTATGTCCTCAAGTCCATTCTCTATGTCTGAGCCTTCCTGTCCTGCCCCTAGGTTCTTCAGAACCATTTTTTTTAGAGTCCATACATATGTGTTAGCATACAGTATTTGTTTTTCTCTTTCTGACTTACTTCACTCTGTAGGACAGACTCTAGGTCCATCCACCTCACTACAAATAACTCAATTTCGTTTCTTTTTATGGCTGAGTAATATTCCATTGTATATATGTGCCACATCTTCTTTATCCATTTATCTGTCAATGGCCATTTAGGTTGCTTCCATGTCCTGGCTATTGTAAATAGTGCTGCAATGAACATTGTGGTGCATGTCTATTTTTGAATGATGGTTTTCTCAGGGTATATGTCCAGTAGTGGTATAATGTCTATTTAGGTCTTCTGCCCATTTTTTAATTGAATTGTTTGTTTTTTTGGTACTGAGCTCCATGAACTGTGTATATATTTTGGAGATTAATCCTTTGTCCATTGTTTCATTTGCAAATATTTTCTCCCATTCTGAGGGTTGTCTTTTTGTCTTGATTATGGTTTTCTTTGGCTGTGCAAAAGCGCTTAGGTTTTCTTA
>NC_041233.1:85999112-86051167 GCF_002837175.3 Physeter macrocephalus
TCTTGGCCATCTGTATGTCTTCTTTGGTGAAATGTCTATTTAGGTCTTCTGCCCATTTTTTAATTGAATTGTTTGTTTTTTTGGTACTGAGCTCCATGAACTGTGTATATATTTTGGAGATTAATCCTTTGTCCATTGTTTCATTTGCAAATATTTTCTCCCATTCTGAGGGTTGTCTTTTTGTCTTGATTATGGTTTCCTTTGCTGTGCAAAAGCTTTTAGGTTTCATTAGGTCCTATTTGTTTATTTTTGTTTTTATTTCCATTTCTCTAGGAGGTGGGTCAAAAAAGATCTTGCTGTGGTTTATGTCAAAGAGTGTTTTCCTATGTTTTCCTCTAAGAGTTTATTATAGTGTCTGGCCTTACATTTAAGTCTTTAATCCATTTAGAGTTTATTTTTTTGTATGTTGTTAGGGAGTGTTCTAATTTCATTCTTTTACATTTAGCTGTCCAGTTTTCCCAGCACCACTTATTGAAGAGGCTGTATTTTCTCCATTGTATACTCTTGCCTCCTTTGTCATAAATTAGGTGCCCATATATGCATGGGTTTATCTCTGGGCTTTCTATCCTATACCATTGATCTATATTTCTGTTTTTGTACCAGTACCATATTGTCTTGATTACTGTAGCTTTGTAGTATAGTTTGAAGTCAAGGAGCCTGATTCCTCCAGCTCCGTTTTTCTTTCTCAAGGTTGCTTTGTTTATGTGGGGCCTTTTGTGTTTCCCTATGAATTGTAAAATTTTTTGTTCTAATTGTGTGAAGAATGCCATTGGTAGTTTGATAGGGGTTGCTTTGGGTAGTATAGTCATTTTCACGATATTGATTCTTCCAATCCAAGAACATGGTGTATTTCTCCATCTGTTTATGTCATCTTTGATTTCTTTCATCAGTGTTTTATAGTTTTCCGAGTACAGTCTTTCGCCTCCTTAGGTAGGTTTACTTCTAGGTATTTTCTTCTTTTTGTTATGATGGTAAATGGGATTGTTTCCTTAATTTCTCTTTCTGATTTTTTGTTGTTAGTGTATAGGAATGCCAGAGATTTCTGTGCATTAATTTTGTATCCTGAAACCTTACCAAATTCATTAATTAGTTCTAGTAGTTTTCTGGTTGCATCTTTAATACTTTCTATGTATAGTATCATGTCATCTGCAAACAGTGAGAGTTTTACTTCTTCTTTTCCAATTTGTATTCCTTTTATTTCTTTTTCTTTTCTGATTGCCATGGCTAGCACTTCCAAAACTATGTTGAATAAGAGTGGCGAGAGTGAACATCCTTCTCTTGTTCCTGATCTTAGTGGAAATGCTTTCAGTTTTTCACTATTGAGTATGATGTTTTCTGTGGGTTTGTCATATATGGCTTTTATTATGTTGACTTAGGTTCCCTCTATGCCCATTTTCTGGAGAGTTTTTATCATAAATGGGTGTTGAATTTTGTCAAAAGCTTTTTCTGTATCTATTGAAATGATCATATGGTTTTTATTCCTTAACTTGTTGATATGGTGTATCACATTGATTGATTTGCATATATTGAAGAATCCTTGCATCCCTGGGATAAATCCCACTTGATCATGGTGTATATGTTGTTGGATTCTGTTTGCTAGTATTTTGTTCAGGATTTTTGCTTCTATGTTCATCAGTGATATTGGTCTATAATTTTCTTTTTTTGTGATGTCTTTTTCTGGTTTTGGTATCAGGGTGATGATGGCTTCATAGAATGGATTTGGGAGTGTTTCTCCCTCTGAAAGTTTTTGGAAGAGTTTGAGAAGGATCAGTGTTAGCTCTTCTCTCAGTGTTTCATAGAATTTGCCTGTGAAGCCATCTGGTCCTGGAATTTTGTTTGTTGGAAGATTTTTAATTACAGTTTCAATTTCATTACTTGTGATAGGTCTGTTTATATTCTCTAATTCTTCCTGGTTCCATCTTGGAAAATTGTACCTTTCCAAGAATTTGTCCATTTCTTTGTGGTTGTCCATTTTATTGGCATATAGTTGTTTGAAGTAGTCTCTTATAATCCTTTTTATTTCTGTGGTGTCAGTTGTGATTTCTCCTTTTTCATTTCTAATTTTATTGATTTCAGTCCTCTCCCTTTTTTTCTTAAAGAGTCTGGCTAAGGGTTTATCAATTTTGTTTATCTTCTCAAAGAACCAGCTTTTAGTTTTATTGATCTTTGCTATTGTTTTCTTCATTTCTATTTCATTTATCTCTGCTCTGATCTTTATGATTTCTTTCCTTCTACCAACTTTGGATTTTCTTTGTTCTTCTTTCTGTAGTTGCTTTAGGTGTAGGGTTAGATTGTTTATTTGAGATTTTTCTTGTTTCTTGACATGAGATTGAATTCATATAACTTCTCTCTTAGAACCGTTTTTGCTGCATCCCATAGGTTTTGGGTCATTGTGTTTCCACTGTCATTTGTTTCTATGTATTTTTTTATTTGTTCAATTTCTTCAGTGATCTCTTGGTTATTTAGTAGCTCAGTGTTTAGCCTCCATGTATTTGTGGTTTTTACAGTTTTCTTCCTGTGATTGATTTCCAATCTCATAAGCACTGTGGTCAGAAAAGATGCTTGATACGATTTCAGTTTTCTTAAATTTACTGAGGCTTGATTTGTGACCCAAGATGTGATCTATCCTGGAGAATGGTCCATGTGCACTTGAGAAGAAAGTGTATTCTGCCACTTTTGGGTGGAATGTTCTATAAATATCAATTAAATCGTTCTGGTCTATTGTGTCATTAAAGCTTGTGTTTCCTTATTTATTTTCTGTTTGGATGATCTGTCCATTGGTGTAAGTGGAGTGTTAAAGTCCCCTACTATTATTGTGTTACTGTCGATTTCCCCTTTCATGATTGTTAGCATTTGCCTTATGTATTGAGGTGCTCCTAAGTTGGGTGCATGAACATTTATAGTTGTTATATCTTCTTCTTGGATTAACCCCTTGATCATTATGTAGTGTCCTTCCTTATGTCTTGTAACAGTCTTTATTTTCAAGTCTATTTTATCTGATATGAGTATTGCTATTTGAGCTTTCTTTTGATTTTCATTTGCATGGAATATCTTTTTCCATCCCTTCACTTTCAGTCTGTATGTGTCCCTAGGTCTGAAGTGGGTCTCTGGAGACAGCATATATATGGGCTTGTTTTTGTATCCTTTCAGCCAGTCTGTGTCTTTTGGTTGGGGCATTTAATCCATTTACATTCAAGGTTATTATCGATATGTATGTTCCTATTACCATTTTGGGTTTGGTTTTGTGGGTCTTTTTCTTCTCTTGTGTTTCCCGCCTAGAGAAGTTTCTTTAGCATTTGTTGTTAGTTTGGTGGTGCTGAATTGTCTTAGCTTTTGCTTGTCTGAAAAGCTTTTGATTTCTCCATTGAATCTGAATGAGATCCTTAATGGGTAGAGTAATCTTGGTTGTAGGTTTTTGTCTTTCATCCTTTTAGGTATATCCTGCCACTGCCTTCTGGCCTGCAGAGTTTCTACTGAAAAATCAGCTGATAACCTTATGGGGATTCCTTTAAATGTTATTTTTTGTTTTTCCCTTGCTGCTTTCAATATTTTTTCTTTGAATTTAATTTTTGTTAGTTTGATTAATATGTGTCTTGGTGTGTGTCTCCTAAGGTTTATCCTATATGGGACTCTCTGTGCTTCCCGGACTTGGGTGACTATTTCCTTTCCCATGTTAGGGACGTTTTCAACTATAATCTCTTCAAATATTTTCTCAGACCCTTTCTTTTTCTCTTCTTCTTCTGGGACCCCTATAATTCGAATGTTAGTGCATTTAGTGTTGTCCCAGAGGTCTCTGAGATTTGTCTTCAATTCTTTTCATTCTTTTTTCTTTATTCTTCTCCTCAGCAGATATTTCCACCATTTTGTCTTCCAGCTCACTTATTTGTTCTTCTGCCTCAGTTATTCTGTTATTGATTCCTTCTAGTGTATTTTTCATTTCACTTACAGTATTCCTCATCTCTGTTTGTTTGTTCTTTAGTTCTTGTAGATCTTTGTTAAACATTTCTTGTATTTTCTCAATCCGTGCCTCCATTCTATTTCCGAGATTCTGGATCACCTTTATTATCATTACTCTGAATTCTTTTTCAGGTAGATTGCCTATTTCCTCTTCATTTTTTTGGTCTTGTAGGTTTTTACCTTGCTCCTTCATCTGTGACATATTTTTTTGCCATCTCATTTTTTTTTTCCTTTTTTTATGACTGGGATTGTGTTCCTGTCTTACTGGTTGTTTGACCTGAGGCTTCCAACACTGCAGTTTGTAGGCTGTTTGGTAGAGCTGGCTCTTGGTGCTAAGATGAGGATCTCCGGACTACCTCACTCTGATGAATATTCCTTGGGGTCTGAGGTTCTCTGTTAGTCCAGTGGTTCGGACGCGGAGCTCCCACCCCAGGAGCTTCAGCCCAACCCCCAGCTCATGAACCAAGATCCCACAGGCCACACCGTGTGGCAAGAAAACAAAACAAAACAATGTAAAAAATAAAATTAGACTAGGAAACTAACAGCTATGTTAGAAAAAAACAGAAAAATTGAAATATAGGTGAAACAACAATGAGAAGGTAAAACAGAACCACAATAGTGAAAAAGAGGAGGAGAAAAAAAAAAGGTGGAAAAGGCCTTAGTTGTGGAGGGTGGTGCCTAAGCAAGGGCGAGGTTTGGGCAGTGGGTGGGGCCTATGCTCAGTCCCCACAGGGCTGGAAAAGGTAGGGGGTAGGGGGGGTGGGGCTTAGGCTCAATGGAACATAAGGGACCCAGGCGTGCCCCCCACCCCTGCTCTCAGCGGGCAGGGGACCCCACCTGGGAGCCTAGCAGGCTTCCTGGGCTCGAAGGGGCAGGCAAACACCCTCCTCTCCTGCTCCTCCTGTCCTGGAGGGCCCCTCCCACTTGCCTCTCCTGATCTCCCCAGACTCCCTCTTATGTCCCCAGGACCACATGGTCTGGCGTGGGCTTTAGAGGGTGGGAGATCAGCCTGGAAGCTTAGCAGGCTCCCCAGGCCCCAGTGGGCAGAGCAAATGCCCTGTGATCCTCTCCCACTCCTCTGGTCCTGGAGGGCTCCTCCCACCTGCCTCTCCTGTTCTCTCCCGGCCTCCCTTCTATGTCCCCAGGACCAACCCAGCCCAGAGGGGACCTCTGAGGTCGTAGGACCTGGCCTGAGAGCCAGGCAGACTTCCCGGGCCAACTGGGCAGGGGAAACGCTGGGCCCACATCCCCCCAATCTGAGCCCCCGAGGGTCCCTCTAGGTGTGGGAACCCCTGCCCCCTCTCAGCCACCCCTCAGGGGCGCCGGTCCTGTCCAGCCTCCATTTCTCCTGCCCTCTCAGTCCCTCCTCGTCCTGCCGGTTCACTTGGGGGTTCCTCTCATCTCCTTGGGCATCGGGGCAGGTGCCCTAGTTGTGAGGAGACACAAAGTCTGCATCTTCCCACACCGCCATCTTGACTCCACCCTGTAATTTATTTTTATATATGATATGTGGTATAGAGGCTTGATTTATCCTTTTTCATACGAGTGGCCAGTTGTCCCAACATCATTCCTTAAATAGTCCTTCCTTTCTCCACCAATTTGTAATGTCAAGTTTTAAAACTCTCGTTGGGATTTTTAGTGGAATTGCATTGAATTTGTAGATTAATTTGGAGAGGTAATTGCCATCTTTATTTTATCATATCTTTCCACCCATGAACATGGTAAATGTCTCCTTATATTTCTTTTTAAATCATTAAATAAATTCCGCATACACGACATGCACTTTAAAAAAAGCAAACCAGACTTTAGCTCTATGTACTTATAGTTTTTGTTTCTATTTTGAAAGAGATTTTTTAAAGTATATCATTGGTTGTTGGTGGTGTAAAGAAGTTATGTTTTTATATATTGATCTTGAGTCCAGTAACACTGTTGAACTCTTATTAATTCTACTGTCAGAGTATTCTGTTGGAGCTGTAATATTTCGAGGGCTAACATGGGCCAAGCATTGCACTGCGCTCTTGAAGAAGGTAACTTTCATTCCCACTCCATAGAAGAAGAACCCGGGAACTAAGGTGGTAGGTTCTTTCCCCACCTGTGGTGGCAGAGGCAGCATTCACACCCAGATCTCTTTGACTTCAAAGCCGCAGTGTATCTGCACTAGGACAAGTGAGAACACCCATGTGGTGCTTTTTATTAAGCTGTGAAGTTTAAATCAGTGAACAGTAATACCACAGAGATTTGCTTCTGTGATAAATGAAACGAGGTCACTCAGTCTCACAGTCAGTGGTGAAATGGGAGTGTCAAAGAGACCTCATTCAGCTATGTCTTGCCCCATCCCTGCCTCTGAGAATAAGGGAAAAGCACGCTTTTGTCTGGACACTGTTTTGCTCACTTCCAGATGGGATTCCAAGAAGCAGTTATTTGACATACAAATGTTCCAAGGCCACAGGGTTTGGAGTAACAGAAGTGCAATCTTATTATGATTGTGGTAGTAGTTACCCAACCGTATACGTTTGTCAGAATTGATCTACGGCACACTTAAAATTGGTGAATTTTATTGTATGTAAATGATATCTCAAACTGATTTTAAAAAATTTAATGCCCCAAAGCAGCACAGAGTTTTCTTAGCTCCTATCTCGGAAAGGTAGTAGGGTGCAGGCTTAGTACCAGACTCCAAGATGGATCACTGGGTTTCAGTTGCGTTTTCTCCTCTGTAAATGGGTGTAATATCTACACCACAGCATTGTTTTTTAAGTAAGTCCGCTGACATGCGTGAAGTGCTTAGGGCCTGGTGCAGTGTTTCTGTTGTAACCAGAACCGATCAGCTTCCTATTGGAAGTTCGCCCCTCCTGCCCTCCCTGCCTATATCTGTTCCTCATCACCCTCACCCCACCACAAAGTATTGTCTTGAGTAGAGTAGCAGCATCACATACAAGGAGGAGGCAGCACTTCAACAAAATAGATCTTAATTACCGCCAAAACCGTCCTGCGCTGTTTCCTCAAGTATTTACTTAGGGCCTGTCCTTTAAAAGCCTAGAGCCCAGGAGGTCACCCCAGAAGGCGACAGTAATTTGGAAGGACCAACGGACAGCCACCCCACAAACGGGGAATAAAGCTGTGTGGAAAGTTCAGCATAACAAGCAGTTAGGGTTGAGCGTGGGGTTAGGGTGGAGGATGTGGCGAGATGGCAGTGAGTCCTAGGGTCAGTGAAGCAGTGTCTTCTCTTTTCTAGATTTATAATTTTCTGAGTTGTGTAGTTGTTAAGTCTGTTTGGTTTTGTTTCCTTAAGAGGGATTGTTTTCTTCTCTGTTCCTCACTGCTTGTCTCCTCGCATATGCTTGTGTTCAGTTCAGGACTGTCTTGACCCTCGAATATGATCCTTGTTTTTATCCATTTCTTTCTTGCGTGTGGCCACCCTATTACAGCACCTTTTGGTCTGGACCGTTTTTGCAGCTGGTGATAAGTGTCGGGGAGCCTTCCTGGCCAAACTTAACACCCCTCTGAGCAAAGTCATTTCACTCATTCTGTCTCCTGCTGTGAATCTCCAACGTGGGTAGATATGTGATTAATTGTACCACTTCTTGGAGAAAAGGGCCAAGGAATAAATAAAACTGAAGTTTGAAGGTCCATCCAGAAACCCACAGACCCAGTTCTTCATTCCGTCCATTTTCCTACTCCTGTTAAATATGCAACAGTGTCAGGAGCTTAGAAACCAGCAGGAACTAGGAGTGGGAAGGTGGGAAAAAGATAGAAGTAAATGTATAAATAGATTTCTGATTTAGGAAACTTCTAATTACTTCTGTTGTTGTTAGATAATTCACATGCTTGCTTTATGCATCAATAGCTGATCATTATTCCTCTGAAACGTAATTTATGCTTCCTTATCCAAAATTGGAAATGCTTAGACTGTTGATGAAATATTTCCACCTGATTTATTCCTCGTGGATGTCTTTGCTGTCGTGGCATATGATCGAACCTGCCCTCCAAATGCTTTACATTTTTAAAAAACTTTACATTTCAAGCTACTTAAAAAGCAAATCCTTTTAACGTCTATGGGCTACCAACACAGTTCATACTGCAACTATTTTGATTCCTTCCCTATTTGCTACACCCTCCAAAGTTTCATCCTCCACTGGGGGTAAATCCTGTCCATTTCTGTGGAGGCAGTTATTCTATGGAACTTAAGTTCCCTAGAGATGATTGTCCAGGAGGAGTCCTGTGTCTTTGTCTTCCCAGTGTTACAGAGTCCAAGCTCATACTGCTTGGGGCATGACAGGCCAATACATTGAGAGATGAGGTGTTGGGGCAGAGAAGAGTAACTTTATTCAGAAAGCCAGCAGACTGAGAAGATGGTGGACTAGTGTCCCAAAGAACCATCTTACCCCAGCTAGAATTCAGGCTTCTTTAACACTAAAAGGGGAGGCGGTGTGCTTCGTTATTACAAACTTCTTGGTGTCAGAATCCTCTGTTCTTGCAGCTGTCCACATAGGTCAGGTCACAACAAGACAAAGGTTATTCTCCGTTCTGCAACTTTTTATCTCTATATGAATGGAAAGTGTTGTACCTTTAAAGGTCAGAGCCTTGAGAATGGGCTACCCTGTATATTTCAGGCTATAGGCAGCATTCTTTTTTACAAAGATGCAGAGCCGGCATGACTAAGCACAGGCCACAGAGCTCAAAGGTTAGAGCTAAAGGAATAGGTCCAATAAGGAGTCAGGTTTGTTCTTCTCCATTATACCTGCAGTGTGCCATCCAGGCTCCATCAGCACAGTCCTCCAGGGCTGAGTGTATATGCCTGGATGGGTTGCATTGAGAAAGTCTCACAGAAGCCTCCCTAGATTTCTTTCAGGCTAAAACCTTAATTAACCTGGAAACTGGCATCCATAAGTGATAATCTGTCCTTCAGCTATTTTGCTGAGGAGTGGAGATTTCTTAATTGGGGGGCCATCAAAATTCTACCCATCTCTCACAAAGGGATTTTTCAAGCTTCTGTCTTAAGCACAAATTACTGATTTGTGTGACTTTCCAAAGTCATCCAAATGTATTCACCCTGCCTCACTTACATCTATGATTCGGCTACCTCATGGAGTGGAAGAGGCTATGGTCGGAAGCAGGAGGACGTCGGTGCCTGTGCGTGGCAGTGATCTCGCAGGGGCAGCAGGGAGTGGTGACGTGAAGCGAGATCTTAGTTCCCTGCCCAGGAATTGAACCTGGGGAGCCTGGATGAAAACCAGGAATCCTAGCCACCACACCCCCTGGCTCTTGCCCGCAGTGAAAAATGCATTTCTCACAGAGGCAAAAAATGTAAAAACAGGTACACAGTTTATTATTAGAGACACAGCACAGCAAGTGGGGGAGCACACAGGGAAACAGTTTGTTTAGTTAACACAGAAACAAGGCAGAGATGCACACCTGGAGAGAAAGGGTGTGGGCGTCCTCCCTAATGAGGAGGGGCGCAGTAAAGAGGCAGTGAAGTCACTTATACAGGGCAGTTCTTCCGGGTCTCTGTTTACCTCTGGCCAATTATCTGGTTTCTTTCTCCACACCTGCCCTGCCCTAGGACCCTCCCTAACACGTGTGCCCAACTTCTTTCCAAGATGGATTCCAGCCCAGAGGCCTATGGGACGGCCTTAGCGGGGCAGAGATGTGCACCCAGAGAGGAAGCGCGTAGGCGTCCCCGCTAATGAGGAGGAGCGCGGTGAAGAGGCGGTTAAGTCACTTATATAGGGCAGTTCTTCCGGGTCTCTGTTTACCTCTGGCCAATTATCTGGTTTCTTTTTCCACCTGACCTGCCCTGGGACCCTTCCCAGCATGCGTGTGCAACTTTTTTCCAAGATGGATTACAGCCCAGAGGCCTATGGGACGGCCTTAGCGTCACCTATTATGGGGTGGTGCCCCCTCCTTTTTGACCCCCAAGGAGGCTTTCTGCACATGTGCGGCGTCTCCCTTGCCCCAAGGGTGGAAAATATGTGACCTCTTGATCCTTTACCCAAACAAAGTTTAGCCCCTCTCTGTTCCTGCCAAGACTGTCATCTTCAGGCATCCACAGGAGACAAAGTCTGGCTATTTACACCGTTTCTGTTGTCAATTCCATTTCGGAGAGCAAACAGGAGGCTGATTTTAAATGTCTAACCTAGAACCCATCTATCTCCTGTCTCAGGAAATGCAAACAGAAGACTAGTCTGGCCTGAAGCCCACTTTTTCCTGCACCCTGAAATGTAAACGGGAGGCCAGTTGTAAATGCCTGGCTTGGGGCCCACCTATCTCCAGCCTCTGCAGGGGAGGGCACGGGAGAGCCCTGACCTTGGGAGGGGCCAGCAGGGCCTGAGCCACGAGCCCTGGGAGTCACCTCCGTTCAGCATCAAAGCTTCATCTACAACGAGGCATCAGAGCACTTTGTCCAAATTACCCTCTGCGGTTCTCCTATGTGCCTGCGTAGTGTTAGTTCAGGTTTCTGAAATACCTGAAGATGAAACATGAAGAGGTGAAAGCTACAGTATTTAGTCAGATTTGAGAAGAGCTATCTTTTCTGCAGTGAATACTACGCATTGCTTTTTTTCTGGGAGACCCTGGCTTTTCTCATAAATTACCCAGGGCTTAGTATGTTATTCCAGTAATGCCGCGAACAGTCCATTAACCCCAAGCCCTCTCTTCCTTGAGTTTTTCAAATGATGCATTTGGGTCCTCACCCTGACGCTGCTGGCCACCGGGGTCAGGGCCTGCCTGCACTCGGAGCCTCACACGTCCCATCACTGACGCCCACGGCTCTGGGCTTGCGGTTTCCACTGTGGTTTTGGAGGGACCTTGGAGGCAAGAGAGAGGGCAGTGGGTGGGTCCCACCAAGGGGAGCGGCTCTGCTTGGGGGTTGACTTGGGATGCGTTTCTGGAAAGGGGCATTCTACTCTTTAGAGAAGTAGTTTTAAGTCCACGCTTTTGCTGTCAGACTTTCTTTGTCGTCACGTGCCTTGTGTCCTAGACTTCTGCTGCCATAGCCAGAGCAGGCTAGATGCCGCTTCTTGAGCCGGTGCGGGTAGGCCAGCACGCGCACTGGCGACAAGCGCGTCTCTGGGGCCTGGCAGCCCGCGCTCAGCTCCCGGTCCCCCAGCAACCGGCTGTGTGGCCTCAGCAAGTCGCATGACTCCTGCACTTGACTCTCATCAGTCTGATGCAGATAACGACATTACCTGCCTCCCAGGGCTGGTCTGAACAAGGTAAAATACATAAAGTACTTAGCACTGTGTGTGACGCATACTCAGGCCTGGTTAGTAAGTGTCAGCCATTAAGGTGATGAAGTGAGAACAAACGATGTAATTTTAACCTTTGGATTATTTAGGAAACATTATGAATAATACTTTAAGAGCTCTGACCGTTTTTCCTCATCCCTAAGGTGCCTGAGACGTCAGGGGTGGATGTCAGCATCACAGTGCGTCTCCTTCTACGCAGAGGACCAGGGCAGGACCCAGAGCCTCTCTGAACGTGCTTCCTTTACATACTGCAGGGTCAGAGAGTGTAAAGTAGGGAGGAGCTCTCTCCCAAGTTTAAGACTCCCCGGCGATAACGGGTACACTCTCAGTCTGCAGGGCTCTGCCTGGAAGAACCGACGTGCCCGCCGGGGACAGGTGTTCCAGATGGGTGTGTGTGATCCTGGCCTCGGGTCAGGCGCCTGGTCCAGCCAGCACTCCGGGCCCACCCGAGAGACCTTACGCACGTCGGGAACTCTGCAACACGGGCCTTCCCCTTTGTCCTTGAAGGGCAGTGACAGTGCCTCTTCCTCAGGCCACCGTGAGGATTAAATGAGGGAATGCACACCTGGAGGAGTGCCAGGCAGACACAAAGAACCCTCAGAGCTGTTGTTATTGGGTTATCTTTCGTCTGGTTATTAAACACAGCTTTTCCAGGCACTGGAAGCAGGTCACACAGATGTACATGTATCAGCAGAGTTAGACCTAGCGGTGCCTTGGAGAAACATGAGTGCACCCCTTGTCCCCGTGGTAACAGTTCTCAGACCAGAGGCAGTGGTTGCTAGAAGTGTCCTAGAGAAAGAAGTAAGACTGAATTATTCGTTAGACCTTTTCGGGGCATCCTGAGTGGCAGGTGCTGAGGCTGTGAAAATAAATAAGGAGTGGCAGCTGCCTTCTCATTGCTCACGAGGAGGTAGAGCAGGGAGAAACAGAGCAGAACGTGCCGAGGTCCCCTCAGAGCTGCGGACGGCGCTTGCCCAGGTGGAGGTTGGGCCAGGTGAGCCCCTGGAGAGGCTGAGTGAGTGCTCAGCGGGGCTGGGACCAGGTTCTCACCAGGCCTGGAGGACCCTGAGCCTCAGATTGCCCAGGGAGAGACGAGAACGCTTCATGCTGTGGGGCTGAATCTTGGAGAATACGGAGGAAGGGCCGGCAAAGGGCATCCTATTTACCTGCCCTCCTTCTGTGGGGGAGTCGCTGTCACTTGGCTTTCCAGTGAGGGTCCTGCGGGGGGTTCTGAGTTGCTTCAGGTCTCCTGGGGTCCATTTACCGTCTCCTGTGCACAAACAGTTTTCCTGGGCCTGGCCTGGAGCACTAAACCTACACTCACAGGGGTTTAGGGCTGTGCTCTCCGATATGGAGCCACTAGCCATGCCCGGCTCTTTACATCAAAATTAATTAAAATTAAAAATTGAGTCCCTCAGTCGCATGTCACGTGCTCAGTAGCCACACATGGCCAGCACAGACAACATTTCCATCGTCACAGAAAATTCTGTTGAATAGGACTGCTCTTGAGGGCGCCGGGCGTCACGCAGACGACCGGGACAAGTGGGGCCTTTCTCTCCGCTCCCCTCCAAGCCGGGGGTCCAGGCTCTCGGGAGCTTAGCCCCTTCCCCCTGGCGCAACGCCCTCTGCTGTCCCCCGGGCCACCACCATTCTGGCCCACCCGGCCTGGATTCAGCTCCAAAATAGACCGCTGGGTGAAGAGCTGGTTCCTTTAAAAAAAACTGGTGAAGCAGAAGGAAGCTCGTATGTATCCGTTTCCACTAGTGCGGAGATCCTTCTGTGCTCTCAGACAGGTTTGGTTCTCGTGTGAGGCGAGCTGGTGCGAGGGAGGTGGCCTGGAGGTGTCACAGCCTCAGGGACCGGAGGAAGGCCACTCACTGCTCTAGAATTAATTTCTTAGAGGCGTGCACGGGGCACGAGTCCGTGGTGATTAATATCTGATGCTGGACTTCGGCATTGCATTCAAGAGCTCCCTTTACAGGCAGACCAGGCTCCCCGCTTGGCAGTGACCTCAGTCAGGCCTCCCTGAAGGCACCCGCTGCCCTCGATGGAATCGGGAGAAATTGTCCATCGACCTGTATCACAGGTGCACCAAGAGAGCACGCCCTTCGGGCATGGTGACCCTGTTGTAAAGCAAAAAGAACAAAGCCTGGTCCCCGAAGCATTCGCCACCTGCTGTGGGTACCACCGAGTGGAAGGAGGCCCCGTTAGGACCGAGTTCTGGTGTCTCTGGAGATGAGACAGCACCAGGACTTGTGTGTAATGAGGAATAGTTACAGACTGGGAGGCTCTCGGATGGTTTGATTTACAGCTACTGTGTGACCTGATTATAGGAGGAATTTGCCTTATTCAGGTTATAATTTTCCAGAATAGCTTTCATTTTAGGAATCCAAATCCATCTTGATGAAATCCAGACATTATACATGATAACATGTGTCCCATCTGTTGAAGTAATCTGGAACCTCAGAGTCAGCCTGTCAGTAAGTCGGGGAGGGGAGAGAAAGCTTTTCGGAATGAGCCCCTCAGCTCGACTCTGAAGTCAGTGAAAAATACCCCTGGTTTCAGAGACAGACCCAGAGTCTTCAAACCTTGGTCCCCTGCAGGCCCCGGGCGGGCTGGTCACCTGAGGCCTTGGTTCGGCCTCCGGTTGCCCTCCGTGGCACCGGGCGTGTGCAGAAGGTAAAACAGGCAGACAGAAGCGGTCGTAGCTGGGGGAGCTCACCTGGGCGTCACTCGGGCACCTGACGCGGACACCCAGCAGCCGACCCAGGGGGTTCCTCGGGGTCACGGTGCCTGCCGTGTCCAGCGGCTCAGTCTCGCCGGGGAAGGGCAGAAAGGTGACTGGAGAGGACGGCGCAGGTGCCCCGTGGGGCAGGGACACAGCAGAGCTGGGGCCAGAGGAGAGGCGGCGGGCTCATTTCCTGTCCAGCGCCCCGACTCCCACCCCCATCCTGGCATTGCCCTGGGGCTGAGCCTTACGCACCGGGACGTGCAGGTGCGGGCCTTGCAGCGGGGGTGGGGCAGGAGGCGGGGCAGGAGGCGGGCCGGTCGGCCGGTCTCGGCGGGGGGAGAACAGCGGATTTCCAATCCTCCCTTTATGAAAGGTCTGCTTACGAAAGAGAACATAGAAGCAATTTTATTTTAGGCTTCACCCTGGATAATTAGGTTTAATTCTCAATTAACTTTACCACCTTTAGTCATGTTAGACTAAAGGGCTGTGATAACCCATTGCCTTTTCACCAGGAGGTTTTCTGGGGTTTCCTGATCGCAACCCTGAGGTTCAGCATGGGAGAAGGCCGGGGGTCCCAGAGAATGCCGCTCCCCAGGTCAGAGGTCCGCGCCGCTCACCGCCCTGCCAAGGCGTGTCTGTGCACTTTCTGGCTGTCTCCTCACATTGCTGGTTCATCTGCAGAATGACACTAGGCATGAGAAGGGGATACCAGTCAAACGGCCTGAGTGTGGACTCACTGGGGAAAAGGCCGGTCCGAATCAGTGTGAATTCATGAGGCATCCAAACTATACACGTATACACATAGGTGTGTACAACTCGTGTGTATATATATGAAGGGTCTCATTCTTCTGAATGTACGTGAAGACATAAATATTAGTAGATAAGCATATATATACACATGTACATGCATATACCTATATACACATGTATACATAGGTGTGTACAACTCGTGTGTATATGCATGAAGGGTCTCATTCTTCTGAATGTATGTGAAGACATAAATATTAGTAGATAAGCATATATATACACATGTACATGCATATACCTATATACACATGTATACATAGGTGTGTACAACTCATGTGTATATACATGAAGGGTCTCATTCTTCTGAATGTACGTGAGCACATAAATATTAGTAGACAAGCATATATATACACATGTACATGCATATACCTATATATCTACCTTCATTCCTGTAAATGAAGCATCATTTAGGAGTAGCCACAGCAGAGGGCACTGGCTAGGCCCGGGCCCACCCAGGTTCTGTCGCTAACTTGTTGACACCCGACCAGGGTGTCCACCTTCGGTACTGACGGCGTTTGGGGCCGGATCACTCTTTGTAGCGAGGCTGTTCTGTTCGCGGTGGGAGGCTTAGCGTCATCCCTACCTCAACGCCCTGGAGGAAAGTAGCCCCCCACCCAGGACAACCAAAAATGTCTCAGACATTTCCAGACATTGCCCTGGGTGAGAACTACCGTTCCAGATCAAGCAGGATCATTCCCAGGCCATAGAGTCCCCATCAGTCAACTGGGGAGAGCTCACCCTCCCAGGACGACCGTCAAGGGTCCGCCCACACTCAGAAGCCACCTGACGCCTGTGCGGTTGTCAGCGGGTGTGCGAGTGGAAATGTGTTCTGAGGGGTAAACGTTTCAGCTCTCGTTTATACTATCCATTTGCTTATGTAACCTACCCCGGCCCAGTTACCAAATACCAGATGACGAACGATACTCTACCGTATTCCTAAGAAGTCCAAACTGGACTTAAACTGGCTCAGATTTTTATTAGCTTTATCCACGCGGCTGCATTTAACAGAGGGGAGTTTTGGAAATGATTTGGCTGAAGCACCTTTTCTTTCCCACAGGAATTCTCACCCTGCAGAGAGCAAATGAGCTTCTGAGCACATGCGTGCCAGGCAGCTTTCTGATCCGGGTCAGCGAGAGGATCAAGGGCTACGTCCTGTCCTATCTGTCCAAGGACGGCTGCAAACACTTCCTCATAGATGCCTCCACGGACTCGTACAGCTTCCTGGGTGCGGACCAGCTGCAGCACGCCAGCCTGGCTGAGCTGGTGGAGTACCACAAGGTGAAGCGATGCGCAGACTTCATTGGCTCTGTGATAGGGGTCCTGCAGCAGCTCTGACAGTGAAAGGCAATTCCAAGAAAAATGACTGACACAAGCAGTGGGGGGTTAGCCTTTGATGACCCCTCCTGATAACCAGGATTGTCAATGGCATTTCCTTTATCAATGAACCTAGTTCCTCCTCAAATGCTCAGGGCAAACCCACTGGGGCAGAGCATGCAGGAGATGCTACAAAATCTGTGCGCCCTGATCGCATCTGAGAACACTCTTTTTTTTGAAGTATAGTTGATTTACAATGTGGTGTTAATTACTGCTGTACTGCAAAGTGATTCAGTTATACATATATATATATACATTCTTTTTTAAAAAATATATTCTTTTCCATCATGAGAACCCTCTTAAATTAGAGCACAAGCCCAGGAGGGAGGGAGACCACGTGGCAGTTTGCAGGCAAGAAAAATCTCTTTCAGGGCTGCCTAAGCCAAGAAAGCTTTGTGTACACCAAGGGGAGACCAGAAGTTACGTGCTCTGGTGAGGTAGGGAGGGCATGGTTTCTTATTAAACTGTCTTATAAATAAGACTCAGGAGCCACCTAATGCCTGTGCTGCTGTCACTGGGCACAGCCTGACCTGCACCCTCTGCTTCACAGGAGGAACCCATCACCTCCCTGGGGAAGGAGCTCCTCCTGTACCCCTGCGGTCAGCAGGAGCAGCCGCCCGACTACCAGAAGCTGTTTGAGTGACAGCCTCATCGTGTCATCCTGCAGCCGCCAGCTGGGCCGTCCTCTGGACAGACAGACGCCGCGGAGATGGACACTTGTGTATGAAGCCACATCACCCTGCAGCGAGCCAATCCCGATCAAGTGAAAGGACCCTTGGGGGTCCCATGGCGACCTCTCTTCTGCACAAATGCTGGAGTTTAATTAACGCTGAGGGAATCACCTCTGCACTGTACGCACCCCAGCAGTAAAGGGAGAAGAACCCCCATTGCTGCAGTTCCCAACATGAAGGCTACAACCCTAGTGATGTATGGAATAAACGAAGAAGAAATTGGAACCTTTTAGGAATTAAGGGGCACCTCCAAACCAGAAGTCCTCCGTGGCCTCGGCACTCCCTCTCTGCCTCATCTCGGAAGGTCTCGGGGTCCTGTTCCTGTGAAGTTCCTCGGTGGCGTCAGGGGCTGGCGAAAGAGCCTGCACTGGTGGCTGTGCCCACGGCCCTGCACTCCTCGCTTGCAGTGCATGTGTGGGCCGGGGTGTAAGACACAGGGAACACAAGTTGCGGGTGTTGTGAACTGAATGAGGAGTTTGAAGGTGTAGGACGAGAGCCTTCACATGTACAGAAATACTCCGGACGACGGCAGGGGGTGAGGGGCCCTGTGTGAGGGGTTCCCTGGCTCTGGGGAGCGGGTCAGGGCTCCACCCAGGACCTCGCCGAGAAGGGTGAAGCCACATGCGTGCCTTCGGTAGACAAGGGCAGAAGAGTGAGCTTTTGGGACACTAGGTGCTGTGGGTCGAGTCCCCCAAAGAGACATGGAAGTCCTAACCTCCTGCACCTGTGAACGTGGCCTTATTTGGAAACAGGGTCTTTGCGGATGTGATCAGATTCAGACGAGGTCAGACCAGATTAGGGCGGGCCCCAAAGCCAACGACCGGCGTCCTTATAAGGAGAGACGGGTTGGGAAGTCGAGGTGCGCACGCAGAGGGAATGGCAGCCAGGGGACAACAGAGGCGGGGCCCCGAGTGACAAGCCGCAAGCCAGGGGACGCCGGGGGCTGGGGGGGCAGCGTGGAGCAGACTCCCCAGAGCCCTGGAGGGGAGCGTGGCCCTGCGGACACCTCGATTCCAGACTTCTAGCCTCCAGAACTATGACAGAATAAATGTCTCTTGTCTTAAGCCACCGAGTTTATGGTAATTTGTTACGGCAGCCCTAGGAAACGAATATAGAAGTTTGTGTCATTGCAGACCCTGATGTGCGTTGTGGACCTTTGGTTGCTGTACAGCCCGCCAGCCTCCCGAGGAAGGGAAGGCGGGAGATAACTGCCCCCGGCTCTTCGGCTCCGGACGCATGCTCAGTCAGGCAGGCATCTCGTGCAGTAGCTCCCAGGCCAGCCCAGCAGGGCGACGGCCTCTGGGCGGCCACCAGGATCACGCGGGAGGACGGGGTTCGCTGGTACTCCAGACTTGACTCCTGTGGCGGCGTTCATTTAAAGCACGCATAGGGTTGTAGCAGTCTGTTCGTGAAGTTGTTGGCTGTGCAAAACACACCTGGACAGTGTAAAATGTAGCCAGAGAAGAGGGTGGGGTGCACGTATTTCTGTGAGTGTGCATGGGTGTATGTGTGCTTTAATGAGAAAGTTTTTAAACTGATCATTGTTAGGTGTTTCCTGAAATGTTCTGTGTGGTTTCTGTTGACTGAGAGACAATGGTCAGTTGCCTAAGAGAACCTGTCTCTTAGCTTTCATTTCTAACAGTAGTTCGGCAGTCATGACATTATGAAATTGCAGACATACAGAGGGCTGGAAGTCAGAAACTTCTGTTACCGGGCTTCTCTGGTGGCGCAGTGGTTAAGAATCCGCCTGCCAATGCAGGGGACACGGGTTCGAGCCCTGGTCCGGGAAGATCCCACGTGCCGCGGAGCAACTAAGCCCGTGCGCCACAACTACTGAGCCTGCGCTCCAGAGCCCGCGAGCCACAACTACTGAGCCGTGCCACAACTACTGAAGCCTGCGCGCCTGGAGCCCGTGCTCCACAAGAGAAGCCACCGCAATGAGAAGCCCACGCACCGCAATGAAGAGTAGCCCCCGCTCGCCGCAACTAGACCAGCGCAGCCAATAATAAATAAATTAATTAATTTTTAAAAATTATGGTCTACGTTTTTGCAATTGCCACCTCTGCAGGGGCGGCTTTCTTCACGCACACGCATCCAAACATTGGTTATGTCCTCACATATATATACCCTGGGACTCCTGCATTTGGTGCATAGAGAAGACACAGAAGTGATTTGTAGGGGAGGCTCGGATGTGTTTTCATGGGGCCTCTCTCTTTGCTTTCATTTTGTCAAGAACATGTTCCAGACTGCATTGCACAGGTTTCTGTTTTAGAACATAAGTTTTCTACATTTATATCTTTAAATAATACTTCAATTTGAATTATGTGTTCCCGTCCTCCGGAGTAACTATTTTTGACTTAAAAAAATACACAAAGTCAGAGTTGCGAGTTAAGTTTTATTTGGGGCAAAATAAGGACTGCAGCCCAGGACATGGCTTTTCAGATAACTCTGAGAAACTGCTCCAAGGAGGCGAGGGGGGGAGCCAGGACATATAGGAGTTTTGCAACGAAGGGCAGGTAGTCCGAACGTCAAAGGATTATTGTTAATTAAAGAAAACCAGATATCTCAAGTTAAAGAATTTAGCACTTTTCTATGTATGGGAAGATGCAAGAATCTGGGCTCACTGAAATCAT
Organism: Physeter macrocephalus; assembly: GCF_002837175.3. Taxonomy (NCBI): domain Eukaryota; kingdom Metazoa; phylum Chordata; class Mammalia; order Artiodactyla; family Physeteridae; genus Physeter; species Physeter macrocephalus. The sequence continues at coordinate 86,018,590 of NC_041233.1, forward strand.
TCCTTTGATATGCACTTGAACTATCTGGGGCCAGTATCCTCTGTTTTCACATCCTGAGTTTCCTCAGGGCTCACTGTAGGGGCTGGCTGCAGTCTGTTGGCTGCTAGATGGCAGGTATTCTTTTCAGCCCTGAGTTTCCTCCGGGCTCACCGGCTCTCCTTGCAGGGCTGCAATCATTGGTGACTGTGACATCCTTTGTTTACTGATAGGGCAGGAAATATTCCGTTCATAAATATTCCATTTATCACTATACATCTTACTTAGATTTCCCTCCTTTGCCTTCCATTGTTGTAATCTCCTCCTTATTGTTTTCCTCTCTCCATCCTCTTCCTTGTATTTTAGGAGAACTGCTCACTCTTTTTTTTTTTTTTTTTTTTTGTGGTACGCGGGTCTGTCACTGTTGTGGCCTCTCCCGTTGCGGAGCACAGGCTCCGGACGCGCAGGCCCAGCGGCCATGGCTCACGGGCCCAGCCGCTCCGCGGCATGTGGGATCTTCCCGGACCGGGGCACGAACCCGCGTCCCCTGCATCGGCAGGCGGACTCTCAACCACTGCGCCACCAGGGACGCCCTGCTCACTCTTTCTTTTCCACTCACAGGTTACATTCTCTGCAGTGTTAATTCTGCTCGTACAGTCTGCAGTGTGGACATTAATACTTCTGTTTCCAGAAGTACTGGCTCTGCCTCTTTACCTTCCTGTTCAGGGATCTTTAGACGTCCTACTACTGCCCCAGACTGAAAGCCACCAGGAGGCTTAAAAGATAAAAAAAAGATTCCTCTTTTTATTGTGTGGTAAAAACGCATTATTTGGTAATGAGGTAGCTTGGTATATAGTAGAGGGAAAGCACAGCAGGTTTGGGTTTGGATCCTGGCTACTTCATTAATCAGCTGTGTGGAATCTTAAAAGAAAAAAAAAAAAGCTAAGCTGTATGAGCTTCAGCTTCATCTCTGAAACAGGAGTTCTAAAGTCACCCTTCGGGTTCTGAGGTTTAGAAAAGAAATATGTAAAGTGCCTGGAACATACAAAGTTCTCCACAAATAGCAGTTATTCCTGTGAGTCCTGAGCCCAGGATCCATCTCCCCCTTTATCAGCTCAGCTTATATGACCAATGGGCTGTGTATCCTAATGGCCCCTTTGCTAGAGTTTCTGGGATGAATTTAGGGGGAAAGGGCAACTTTTACAGAGTAAGGGACCTAATGATGAATCACAATATATCAGCCAGTCGACTTGCAGAGAAATGGCTCACTTAGTCTGGATTTGAAATGGTATGGAAAGGGCATTCTCTAATGTCTGATTTTTTTTTTTTTTTTTTTTTTTTTTTGCAGTACGCAGGCCTCTCACTGCTGTGGCCTCTCCCGTTGCGGAGCACAGGCTCCGGACGCGCAGGCTCAGCGGCCACGGCTCACGGGCCCAGCCGCTCCACGGCATGTGGGATCTTCCCGGACCGGGGCACGAACCCGCGTCCCCTGCATCGGCAGGCGCATGTGGGATCTTCCCGGACCGGGGCACGAACCCGCGTCCCCTGCATCGGCAGGCGGACTCTCAACCACTGCGCCACCAGGGAAGCCCCTCTAATGTCTGATTTTGACATCACCCAAGTTAGCAGTCACCAGTCTTCACCCCAAAGCTAGACACTGACAACACATTCAGCTGCCTTGGCATTCCTGGTCACAAATCCGCAAGTATTTGCCTCTCTTTTTGACCAGAAGACTTATTACAAACCCAGATCGCTTGGGAGTTAACTCTGCCTTGTCTGTGAATAGGTCAGGCAGTGCTGGTGCTAAGCCAGATGGCCGGGGGTGGCGGGGGGGAGGGCCCAACACCCTTGTCCGTCTAAATCAACTTTTACTTTTCTTCCACTGAAAGGATGTTCCTGTATGAGTCTTCCCACCCCCTGAGTCCAGACCTGGTAACCATCCATCGCACTGTGCTCAACACCCCACAACACAGCGAGCACCTCACCTTTGGAAGGTGCTTTTGGTGGTGTGGCAGAGCTCTGGAGAAGGCTTCTTAACCAGGCCACTCCCTACATTCCTGGCAGCCCACACACTGTGGGTGTGAGCTTTTTTCTCTTTTATCTCTTCTGTTTGTCCTGACTGCGGGGAAAGTATAAGCATATGCAGGCTCTAACACTTGCTTTTGTTTAATTTTTTTATACCCATCCCCCCAAAAAACTAAAACAGTTCATCCATTTCTCCTCCCCTCCACCCGCTGCCACATGCAACCACCAATCTTTTCTTCATATCTATGAGCTTGGGTTGTTGTTTGGTTTTTTTTTTTCAGATTCCACATATAAATGAGATCATATGGTATTTGTCTTTCTCTGACTTATTTCACTTAGCATAATGCCCTCAAGGTCCATTCATGTTGCAAATGGCAAGATTTCATTCTTTTTCATGGCTGAATAATATTCTACTGTGTATATTTACCACATCTTCTTTATCCATCAGTGGACACCTAGGTTGTTTCCTTATCTTGGCTATTGTAAATAATGCTGTGATGAATGTGTGGGTACATATAGTACATATATCTTTTCAATTTTGTGTTTTCATTTTCTTCAGATAAATACCCAGAAGTAGAACTAATGGATCATATAGTAGTTCTATTTTTTATTTTTTGAGGAACCTCCGTACTGTTTTCCACCCATTTACATTCCCACCAACAGTGCACAAGGATTCCCTTTTCTCCACATCCTTGCCAACACTTACTATTTCTACACTTTTTTATAATAGCCATTCTAACAGATGGTATCTCATTGTGGCTTTGATTTGCATTTCCCTGATAATTAATGATGTTAAGCATTTTTTCATATGTCTGCTGGCCATTTGTAAACCTTCTCTGGAAAAATACCTATTTGGATCTGCCACCTATTTAAAAATCAGATTGTTTTTTGTTATTGAGTTGTAGGAATTCTTTACATATTTTGGTATTAGCCCCTTATCAAAATATATGACTTGCAACTATTTCCTCCCATTCTGTAGGTTGCTTTTTCTTTTTGTTTATGGTTTTCTTTGCTGTGCAAAAGCTTTTTAGTTGGATGTACTCCCACTTGTTCCTTTTTGCTTTTGCTGTCAGAATTAAAAAATCATTGCCAAGACCAATGTCAAGAAGCTTACAACCTGTGTTTTCTTGTAGGAGTTTTATGGTTTCAGGCCTTAAGTTCAAGTCTTTTATCCATTTTGAGTTAATTTTTGTGTACAGTGCTGGAGAGTAATCCAGTTCTTTTGCACGTGGCTGTCCAATTTTCGCAACTTCATTTATGAAAGAGTCTATTCTTTCCCCATTGTATATTCATGATTCTGTTGTTGTAAATCAATTGACCATATATGCATAGGTTTATTTCTGGGCTTTCTGTTCTGTTCCATTGATCTAAGTTTCTGTTTTTATGCCAGTACCATACTATTTTAGCTTTGTAATACAGTTTGAAATAAGGGAGCATGATGCCTCCAGCTTTGTTCCTCTCTTTCCAGATTGCTTTGGCTATTTGGGGTCTTTTATGGGTCTATAAAAATGTTTGGATTGTTTGTTCTATTTCTTTGGAAAAATACCACTGGGATTTTGATAGCGATTGAACTGAATCTGTAGATTGCTTTGGGTAGTATGGACATTTTAAAAACAGTACTTCTTCAATCCATGAGCACATAATATATTTCCATCTATTTATGTCTTCTTCAATTTCTTTCATTAATGTCTTAGAGTTTTCAATATACAGGTGTTTCACCTCAATGGTTAAATTTATTCCTAAGTGTTTTACTCTTTTGGATGCAATTGGAAATGGGACTGTTTTCTTAAATTCCCTGATAGTTTGTTATTAGTGTATAAAATGCAACTGATTTCTCTATGTTAATTTTGTATCCTGCAACTTTACGAAATTCATTCATTAGTTCTAACAGTTTTTTTGGTGGAATATCCAGGGTTTATATATAGTACCATGTCATCTGAAAATAATGACAGTTTTACTTCTTCCTTTCCAATTTGGGTGCCTTTTGTTTCTTTTCCTTGCCTTACTGCTTTAAGAATTCCAATACTATGCTGTATAAAAGTGGCAAAGGTGGGCATCCTTGTCTTTTTCCTAACCTTAGTGAAAATGCTTTCAGCTTTTCATCACTGAGTATGATATTAACTGTCGGCTTGTCATATATAGCCTTTATTATGTTGAGGTACATTCCCTCTATATCCACTTTGCTGATAGTTTTTATCATAAACGGATGTTGAATTTTGTCAAATGTTTTTTCTTGTAGGAGTTTTATGGTTTCAGGCCTTAAGTTCAAGTCTTTTATCCATTTTGAGTTAATTTTTGTGTACAGTGCTGGAGAGTAATCCAGTTCTTTTGCACGTGGCTGTCCAATTTTCGCAACTTCATTTATGAAAGAGTCTATTCTTTCCCCATTGTATATTCATGATTCTGTTGTTGTAAATCAATTGACCATATATGCATAGGTTTATTTCTGGGCTTTCTGTTCTGTTCCATTGATCTAAGTTTCTGTTTTTATGCCAGTACCATACTATTTTAGCTTTGTAATACAGTTTGAAATAAGGGAGCATGATGCCTCCAGCTTTGTTCCTCTCTTTCCAGATTGCTTTGGCTATTTGGGGTCTTTTATGGGTCTATAAAAATGTTTGGATTGTTTGTTCTATTTCTTTGGAAAAATACCACTGGGATTTTGATAGCGATTGAACTGAATCTGTAGATTGCTTTGGGTAGTATGGACATTTTAAAAACAGTACTTCTTCAATCCATGAGCACATAATATATTTCCATCTATTTATGTCTTCTTCAATTTCTTTCATTAATGTCTTAGAGTTTTCAATATACAGGTGTTTCACCTCAATGGTTAAATTTATTCCTAAGTGTTTTACTCTTTTGGATGCAATTGGAAATGGGACTGTTTTCTTAAATTCCCTGATAGTTTGTTATTAGTGTATAAAATGCAACTGATTTCTCTATGTTAATTTTGTATCCTGCAACTTTACGAAATTCATTCATTAGTTCTAACAGTTTTTTTGGTGGAATATCCAGGGTTTATATATAGTACCATGTCATCTGAAAATAATGACAGTTTTACTTCTTCCTTTCCAATTTGGGTGCCTTTTGTTTCTTTTCCTTGCCTTACTGCTTTAAGAATTCCAATACTATGCTGTATAAAAGTGGCAAAGGTGGGCATCCTTGTCTTTTTCCTAACCTTAGTGAAAATGCTTTCAGCTTTTCATCACTGAGTATGATATTAACTGTCGGCTTGTCATATATAGCCTTTATTATGTTGAGGTACATTCCCTCTATATCCACTTTGCTGATAGTTTTTATCATAAACGGATGTTGAATTTTGTCAAATGTTTTTTCTGCATCTATTGAAATGATTATATGATTTTTATCCTTCATTTTGTTAATATGGTATATCACTTTGAATGATTTGCAGGTATTGAACCATCCCTGCATCCCTGGAATAAATTCCATTTGGTCACAGTTGTATGATCCTTTTAATGTACTGCTGATTTGGATTTACTAATATTTTGTTGAGGATTTTTGCATCTATGTTCATCAGGCATATTGGCCTGTAATTTTCTTTTCTTTCTTTCTTTCTTTTTTTTTTTTTGTGGCATCTTTGTCCCGTTTTGGTATCAGGGTAATGCTGGCCTTGTAAAGTGTGTTTGGAAGAGCTCCCCTCTTTTCTATATTTTGAACGAGTTTGAGAAGGATTGGTATTCATTCTTCTTTGACTGTTTGGTAGAATTCACCAGTGAATCCATCTGGTCCTGGACTTTTGTTTGTTGGGAGGTTTTTGATTACTGATTCAATCTCTTTGTTAATCATTCTGTTCAAATGTTCTATTTCATCATGAATCAGTTTTGGTAGGTTATATGTTTTAGGAATTTATCCATTTCTTCTAGGTTGTGCAGTTTGTTGGCACGTTAGTGTTCACAGTAGTCTCTTGTGATCCTCTGTATTTTTGATGTATTAGTTGTAATTTCTCTTTCATTTCTGATTTTATCTGAGTCCTCTCTTTTTCCTGGTGAGGCTAGCTACTGGTTGGTCTATTTTGTTTATCTTTCCCATAAACCAGCTCTTAATGTGATTGATCTTTTGTATTATCTTTTTTGTCTCAATTTCATTTGTTTCCCTTCTGATCTTTGAAATTTCCTTCCTTCTACTAACCTTAAACTTCATTCTTTTTCTAGTCCCTTGAGGTGTAAAGTTAGGTTTTTTATTTGAGGCTTTTCTTGTTTCTTGAGGTGGGCATTTATCACTTTGAACTTCCTTCTTTGAACTGCCTTTGCTGCATCCCATAGATTTTACTATATTATGTCTCCATTTTTGTTTCAAGGTATTTTAAAAATTTCTCCTTTGGCCCATTGGTTATTCAGTAGTATGTTGCTTAATCTCCACATATTTGTGGTTTTCCAGTTTTCTTCATGTAATTAATTTCTAGTTTCATACTTTCGTGGCCAGAAAAGATCTTCAATATGATCTCAATCCTCTTAAATTTATCAAGACATGTTTTGTGGGGTCTGTCTTTAATTTTCATTTATTTTTCTTACCCTTTTCAAATGAGGTTTGACATCTCAGCCAAAGAGGTGATGTTAATTGTTGTAGATTTGTAAACACTGGAGTTGGCGGTGGTTTTGGTGATGGGGTTACAAGCTGGGGGACTGATGACCTAGGTAGGGAGGTGCCAGTGGTGCTGTACTCACCTTGATTCAAGCTAACATGTCTGACCCTCAAGTAGATGAAGAACAAGTACAGTTCACCCAGCGTCCCCACCTGCCACCCCGGGTACTGCCTGTGTGTGGAAGGCAGGCCATCTGCACAGCCAGCCACCAGGTGAGTCTTGGGCAGAGGCCATGAATGTGGCCTGGCCCTCTCTGAACCTTTGCGTGATGATGGAGGCCAAGACAGCCTGAGGCAGCACGGTGTCACTTCATCTCCCCACCCCTGCCCCTTGGAAGAGTGGACAAGGCAGACACAGCCGAGGGGCACTGGGCTGGCTACTCCGGAGGGTGTGTCAGAGGATCAGTGATGCAGAGATGTTTGAAGGGCACCTCTGCTGACTGAAGAGAACATTTTCTCTCTGTGTTGGATAAAACCACCACCCAAATCCCCCAACTAACTGGCACAGGCCCCATAGTTTTTGGCAGCATCAACAGCAAAGCCCTGAGTCCTGCCAAGAGAAACAGCTTTGAATTCAGATATAAAGCTCATAATAATAGGGACCACACAGAGCTGCCAGCTATTTGATGGGTGTTGGAAGTAAAACACACCCACCCTTCCAAGGGCCCACTCAAGGGCATTCTCTCTGATCAGCAATCCTCAGAAACAATGTCAAATCCTTTCCAAAAAGCAAGAATTCCCACCTGCCCTCCCCTCCAACCCAAGGTAGACTTTACATCTAACACCTTGGGATCCTGCTTGGAGAGCTGCCTTCTGAGGCCTCCAACCTGCCGGTGATGACCCAGAGCTGGAGGGGCAGTGAGAACCCGAGGCACAAGAGGACAGGTGCTGGACTCCACCCGGGCCAAAGCTCCTGCCCCTGCCCTGAGACCATCAAGCCCTCTGGAGCTGGTCCTGGGAGAGAAAATGATGCCAATTTCTGGCCAGGCCTCTGGGCAATTTCCTGACCATTTCTGAGCCTTGGTTTTCTGCACCTGAAAAATGGAAGTAATGACATTAGCTGCCTTAGAAGGTTGGCGTTCTGTATATAAGGTCCCTGGCTATGCTTTTTACTTCAAAAACCCCTAATGCCTCTCAACTGCCTAGGGGGTCACCAACTCCAAATCACTGAGCACAGAATTTAAGGGAGGAACTATTCATTATATTTTACACTCCTACTAACACTTCTGTGGATAGACTGAAATTGTTTTCCGAATGACAGAAATAAATGACAGTGGTGCACGCATGACGGGTTCATGATCTCTACTGTGTGACCCATTGTCTGATTATACCCAAGAGGTGAGGGGCACGCTGGGAAGTACGGCAGACACAGTTGTGAATGCGAAACTGGTATCAGACAGTAACAAATGGATGTGAATACCTGCTACGTGCATGACGTGTCCTAATTCCATGGTCAGTCGTATGATAAAAATGTGATTGCATTCATGAACATGAACGAGGAAACGGGTGGAGATGAGTGTCAGGCTTAAGATCATATGGGCTGGAAGTGAAAGAACTGCATTTGAACCCAGGCACGTGGCTGGGGAAACCCTGATACTAATTCCCACGCTGAACTGAAACTGCAAATACGACGCATCCTACGTGAGAGACTTGCACAAAAGCAGCCCCCGTGGATGCCAGCAGGGGACTGTCCCCCCGCCGGGGCTGACTGCAAGCTGCCGTGCCTTTAGGTTACAGGTGAGGAGCGGGAGGGAGCGCCAGCAACTGGCTCTCACGAGGCTGGTTGGTGCATGGCTGCTGGACGGGACCCCAGGTTCTGCTAGGGACCCTGCTCCAGTGGGGTGACTGGGGCCAGTTCCTGGGTGATTTACATACAGTCAGAACAGTGGAGGATGCAGAGCTGGAAGGGACCTCAGACAAGCCCCAGCCTCAGTGCTTCCCTGGTAGCATCCTTCCTCCTTTAGAAGATGTCATTCATGGCTGCCATCCTTTGCTGTCTAAGGTTAAATGCCAAGTCCCTGATTATAATGCTACAGTGGGGCATCACCAACCCTTCCGTTATAAATAAGCATCTTGGGCAGGGAACGGGGCAGGTCCTGCTAGGGAATGAATGTTTGTGCCCCCATAAGATTCTTAAGTTGAAGCCCTAATGAGATGGTATTTGGAGGTGGGGCCTTTGAGAGGGACTAGGTCATGAGGGTGGAGCCCCCATGGTGGGATTAGTGTCCTTTTAAGAATACGAAGGAAAGCTAGCCCTCTGTCTGCAGTCAGCCATGTGAGGACAATAGCAAGAGGGGGTCCTCACCAGACACCTGATCTGCAGTGCTTTGACCTTGGACTTTTCAGCCTCCAGAACCTGGGAAAATCAGCGTCGGTTGATGGAGCCGCCCTGTCTGTGCTATGTGTTACAGACCAAGCTGAGACAGACCCCTCTGCATGTGCTCTGTGAGGGCTCCTGCCTCTTGATAAAACCGTTTACCTACCTAAGCTTTGAAAAGAGGGATAGTTTGACACTCTGCTGTTGTCTCTTCAGCCACCCCCAGCATCCTTTAAAATCCCATTTTTAACCCCTGCCTCAGGCACCCACGATATGCAATTTAAACCCGCACAAATGGCTGGTCCCCCCACAGTGCAGCCTGGAGCCCCCATCCCGGGACCCCGAGACCTCATTCCACAGAAGACATTCCCTCCTGTTGCTGTGGCCTGGCTGGGACAGCAAGCTGCCGACCCAGAGGAAGACGGCGGGAGCGGGCAAGGTCAGCCCCACCAAGCCCAAGGCCCAGTGGAGAGACAGACAGGTGCCCGGAGCCTCCTCCCCCAGCCCCGGAAGTACGAAACGCACGTACAGCCGAAAGGGCTCCAGGAAACCATTCCTCAACGTCTCCTAATCAAAAAGGACGAGCGGACTGTACTAACTGCCAGGTTCTTCACTACGGTTCTCTCCTCCCTCTAGATCAGTTCCCCCCAGGGGACACCTGGCGGGGACAGGAGCCAGTTTAGGTGTCCCCCTGGGTGAGAGGTGCTCCTGGCTTCGAGTGGGGAGAGACCAGGGATGCTGGGGGCACAGGACAGCCCCCAGCAGGGAGTGATCTAGCCTGAAACGCTGTAGGGCCACAGCCAGGGAACCCTGGTCTACGCACACAGAAAACCGTTCTCCAAAAACTAAAGATGTGGTGTTCTTAATCCAAGAAGAAATCGTACCCACAAATTACATTTTATTAGTTCTCCAATGCCACCTTCCATTCATGTCCTGGGTTTTAATTAAATTTTATGAACTACCAGTACAAATCAATACAAAGCATTTTTTTTTTTTTTTTTTAACACACCAACAGCTTGAATGTTCCTGAAGCTTTTAAACAATGAGTCGACTGTGGGCAAACAGAAGGCAAGGACCTAGAGAGATAATTAGCTCATGAATCTGGTGCTGGCTAATAAATAATTTTCACATGAATGTAGAAACCACTCAATGTTAACTGCGTTTATTTTTTTTTAATAGTTGGAAACTATAATAAAAGGCAATTTTCAGAAGCATCTTGGTTGACTGGGTAGAACAGCTTAATTTAAAAAATAATTAGTTACTGCCCCTTGGCTGGGGTGGGTGAACACACAGCACAAGCCTCCGTCCCGCTGGATGCCGGAGGATGGAGTGACCTTTCACAAAAGACATTTTCCTGCGTTTCCTCTCGTGGAAGCCAGAAGCCAGGAACAGCACCCTGCTTGGAAAGGAGAATGTTTGGTTCGCACAGTCTGCTTTGGTTTATTTAAACAGGTAAGAAAGTGGTTCCCAGTTCCCCTGAGGAGAAAATGTGTTTTCTGACTTCTATCACCAGTCTGAATGTTTCCTTTTCTGTTCAGGTAAAAAGTACATTTTCCTTTCCCTCCAGTGTTCAGTTGCTCCTCTCTGGAAATACTCTTCAGATGAAGTATCCGTGTGTCTCGTTCGGCCAGCAGCCCCAGGCCACGCCTTCCCCACGATGACCGTCTGCCGTCCAGTGCCCGCAGGGTCAGTGCCTGCCACGTCCTCGGATGTGGGTAACAATCCGATGCTCTGAACGGAAAGTTCTCATAATGCAGCTAAAAGTATCTTCTCAAAAAAATGCAAAAATGTAGCTAACTTATGCTCTCTTAGTAAGGCTTGCGAACTGGTAATTAAATAAGCAGAATATAACTCATAAGCCAAAAAAGTGCATTTTAAATAAAATTAACAGAGATTGTTAAAACTACAACCAAAAAGATGGATGAGCAGGTTATTTCTGGTTAATCTTGGGCGGAGATGATACAATAGCTATGGGGTTTTTTTCGCTTTTAGTCCATTTGGTTTTGCTTGATATATTCACAAAGATCACGATGAGTGTATCTTTGAATTTCACAGGGTCTCTCCTCACCGGCCTCCTGACATTTCAGCATCCCAGACACTACAGCCCCGCTGATAATCACTCAGATGGGGAGGGATGTGCTGGCCTTCCATTCTAATGAACTTTTACAAAACTGGTCTTCGTTCATGAATATTTCAGTAAGCCTAGAAAACAGCTCTTGCTTTGCTGTAAACACACCATTAGGCTCACAATCTCACGATCAGGCCGCCTTTGTCAGACACCGGACGGGTGAGTTTGGGCTGTTTTTGCAGGCCAGGTTGCAGAAGCTAAACAGGCAGAGGAAAACAGGAGGCTCTCCCCTCGCCTGCTTTACTAATCAAATTCTTTTCATCAGTCAAATTCTTTTCTTGCCCTTCAGGGCAATCTTTTCCTTGTTGCAGCCATTCATTTGGTAATTGCAAAAGGAAAAAAATAAACCATCTCCCCACATGGGCCTCTGGGAGTTCATGTTTTCTGGCTCCTTGTCTCCTGTTTCTGTTTGCGGAGGTGGGCCTCTATCTCGTGTCTGAAGACCAGCATCCCCAGCTGCCCGTGGGATGCCTCGTTCATGGCCTTGGACTGCATGCACATCTTGTACTGCTCGGGCGTCAGCTCGTCTACGCAGCGCTTCTCGTGCCAGAGGTGGAAGAGGCCCCGCACGGGCGTCCGCACCACGATGAGGTTGCTGTGCAGGTACTTGCGGTAAAGGTGCACGTCCTCGCCACCCCAGCCTTTGATGTCCAGGTCGAACCCACCTGTGGGAGAGAACACACTGCTGAACACGCTGCCGGGGCCCCCGGACCCGCACAGGACGCTGCGTGGAAAGCAGGAGCATCTCGGGGAGGTCTCCCCGCCCCGCCAAGTGACGAGCGTCCAGCGGGGTCGGAGAGCTCAGACACCAGACACAGAGGGCCTCGCTGGCAGCGGCTCCAGCTCCGAGACAGCGGGACCGCACACAGCGTCCCAGCCTCACCTGCTCCCAGGAGGCCCCAGCAGCGTGGCTGGCCGCAATTATAACAGCTCTGGGGTCAGCGATACCCCAGCCTTAGGCCGAGGGCTGCCGCAGCGTCCCAACGTCCCAACCAGAACCTCTGAACGCAACCTCCTGGGATTCATTGAACGTGGCCTCCTCCTGCCACTGCAGAGGACAGACCAGGGCCCTGCGGTGTGAAAAATTCACGTCCCACTAAAGCACTGTTCCTCCTATCGACTAAAGGGGGTCCCCGAAGCTGTGTGTCCTCCGCAGGCTGGTGAAAGGAGTCATTTTAAAGGCACTGGCCTCACAGTTCTGAAGTTTGACTCAGAGCATCTCGTTTCACGTTGTAGTGACTCCTTCACACAGTGAGGAAGGGTCGCCTCTGAAAACTGAGAGGGCCTCACATCTTCTCTTCACTTCAAGCCACGGCGTCCCAGACAGAACCAAGAAGCACTGGCCTCTCTGCTGTCACCGTTCCTTTCTCACTGAGGAAACTTCTTGGACCTTTTGTGGAGAAGTGACTCAGTGTCTTTGTCGCGTAGCCCCCGATTCCCCGCAGTCCCCAGGCCACGCTGCTCCGATGGAGACCTCCACTGGAGGGGGAAGTGGGGAACCCAGCCTGCACCCCGTGCCGTGCGGCCCCCGGACGCGGGACAGGAAGACCCTGGGTCACGGCCTGAATTCGCGTCTCGGTTGTCATAGCGGCGGCCACTTTCCCTCTCTTAAGTTTAGTTTCTTTACCCTGAAATGCAGCAGGTGCCATAACCAGATGAGGCAGTAGGGTAAGGGGCAGTGCTTGGTTGGCTGTGATGGGTTTCTCACCACCGGTGTCATTACTACTTATTAAATAGAAGGCGTACAAGTGAGACACCTGCAAATACGCACAGGATGGCAAAGAGCGACGGGTGTCCAGATGCGACCCAGAGGCTCTGAGCAGGAGCCCCCTTTCCGCCTGCCACCCCCACGCTTGTCAGTGACAGCTGTGCTCTGTCGTTAGGAAACTCCAGTGAGTTATAACTCCAAAACTGATAAACGTACATCATCTCAAAATCACCCTTACTTGTACACAGAGCAAGGAAACAAGAGTTTCTCAAGATGGAAATTTCCTTCAGAACATTTAAAAAATACGTCACTTTTGGAAATTAGATTTGCACATAATCATTTAGGACGACTTCTTAAAGAAATCAAGGAGCACCCGTGGTGAGTTGCTGGGAACATGAGCAAACCCACCACTCAGAGACCCATGTCCCCCACGTTCTGCTGCTTCTAACAGGACTTGACTTCAAGACGGTTGGGTTTTTTTGATCTTTCTAACTTGGTGATCTCTTCGAGGGTCCTGTAGTCCCTGCTGTCCACCGTACTGCTGAACCAAAGAAACTGGGGCTCCTCAGACCGACTCACTGACCTTACAGAGAGAAGCCCTAAGCCTTGGGCAGGAGGGGGCAGGGCCAGGAGAGAGCAAGACAGGGGGCTGAGGGGCCCCAGGGGGACACAGGGGTGGGAATCTCCACGTGAGGGCGGGCCTCTAGCTCCACCCCGCTCAGGGCCCACCCGAGCCCCTGGGGCCGAGGTCAGGGCTTGGGCCGGTTCACTCACCCCCGGTCATGTACAGTCCACAGATCTATTCCCTCCAGAGGCACCTGAGTAGGTGCTGCCGTGGGGAGGGGTGTGTGTGTGGCGTGTGTGTGTGTGTGGTGTGTGTGTGTGTGCACGCGCGCTATTTCCCAGGGGACAGGAGACCCTCGGTGCTGATCCTGACGATGCCCCCCGACGGCTGTGAGGTCCATCTGCCTCTGAGAGACTCGGTCCCTCATCTGCAACCAGAAGGCCTTTCCTCTCTGTGTTCTGGGAGCCGTGTGTGTGTGTGTGTGTGTGTGCGCGCGCCTGTGCATGTACGTGTGTGCGTGTGCACGCGTCCATGCATCTGTGTACACGTATGTGTGTCTGTTGACAGTGACTGCGCTCCAGACTTGAAGTGACATCTGGAATTGTCACAGGTTCAGCAGAGAGAAACCGGGATCCTCCTGGTGTGTGATTTTCCCCAGTCTTCCGTGTTGCCCTTCTTTCTGGTGGATCCCCTCTCCGTGGAGGACGTTCTGTACGGAGGACACGGGAGCCCGGCCCGGCTGCAGGGACACCCTGGACAACTTGCTTCGAAGCCACCTTTATGCAACAGCCCGACTTTCCCCTCATTTCTGTCCTCCCCCAGGGACGCTGAGAGGTGCTGAAGGAGAAGACAGGGTCCCCACTGCCCCGAGCACCCTCAGCCCAGTGCCCACATCCGTGGCCGGAGAGCGGCCTCCTTAGGGACCAGGGCCCCGGGCTCACCTATGTTGATGAAGTCGGACCGGTACTGGCACGTCATCCCGAACCCGAAGTCTCTCCAGAACCCAGTTTCCTTCTTTATGACCTGCAGGGAGGGCACCGTCACTTGAGGGAGGAGGACAGAGTGGGCGCGGATGGGGGTGTCACACATGGGGGGCGCGTCGCTGACACACAGCCACCCCCTGGGTGGGGACGTGGATGACAGGACACAGCAAGCCACCCGTCGCCAAGGGGCTCTGTGATTTTGGGCACCCGTGGCCGGAATGTTTCCAGGGCAGAAGCTTGAACACACACGCGCGCGCACACACACACACACACACACACACACACACACACGCACTCTCACAGCGCAGCGGGGTCCGGGCTGGGGAGCCAGTTTGGGGCGGTGCCATGGAAAAGCCACCTACACATCTGGCGTGACACCTGCACGGGCGAGAAGGAGGCCTGGGGCCCACAGGCCAGGCGGGCGGCCAGCAAAGGGCTCAGGAAGCTGAGAGAAGGAGAGAGAACCACCTAGAATTCAGGCGCCCTGGCCCGGGGCACGAACCGGACTCCCTCGGGGACTGAGAAGAAAAGCCGAGGCTGCGCTGCTGGCCCTGGACAAGGGCACCGAGAGGCCAGGTCCTGAGGACACGCTCTGTCCCTTCATCCGCGGTCCGTTTTCACATCAGCTGCTCCCCGCGCATGCGCGGGGCCTCCAGGCAGGGAGCGGCTATGAAAAGCCGGGCCTGGCCCCGCCCCGTGTCTCACTCCGCAAGTACGTTTCTAAGGTATCTGCTGGAGCAGCAAGACTAATTTTAAAATGGTTTTTGTTGTTTACGTATTTTTGGCTGCACTAATCCTGGGAGTGGGTTTGCGACCCTAATGGCTGTTTTTCCGGATTTGTCCTGGTCGCTCGTAGCGTAGGTGTTAGGAGGAGAGGAGGCCCCGCCGCAGGGCCCCCGCGCCCGGCCCGTTGCCCGCTAACTGGAGAGAGCGCGCTCCGCCCCGGCGAGACCTCTGGCCGGCCCCTCAGTCCCTCTGCTTCTGTTTCTTTAATGAGGAGATTGAGCCAAGTCACCCCAACGGCTCTCCCAGCCTGACACCCAAATGCTCACCCGGTCGCTGCCCTCCACCTTCCCGAGGGCTCACCCCACCTGTACCACAGGCTAAACTACACTTGACAAGTGGCCTGCAGAAGCGGCGATAGACTTAACACTTCCTGTACTCTGCAACCTATGAAACCGTCTTATTTCACTACAACCTACACATGGATGTCACTTACACGATGGTTAGCACAATCAAGATCAAGGAGAAGAAGGGCCGGGAGAGGCCTGTCTCTCCCCCTCGACTCCAGAGCAAAGGCCTGCTGTACGGTGGCTCCCCAGCCACAAGTGTCATTAGTATCAACTGGAAAGATTTCACAGGGCACGAAAGTCGGGAAAAATTTCCACTGAGTCATTTTTAAAAAATGCTTTCTGCTCCATCCCAGTCATGGCAGGTACACTGTCTCTGCCACAGCTAATGGCTCACTTTCCTTTCTGGTGGCCAGGACACAGACATGGCCCGGGTAAAAATGCAGTCAAAGAGGGCTCCCCTGGTGGCGCAGTGGTTAAGAGTCCGCCTGCCAATGCAGGGGACACAGGTTCAAGCCCTGGCCCGGAAAGATCCCACATGCCTCAGCGCAACTAAGCCCGTGCGCCACAGCTACTGAGCCTGTGCTCTAGAGCCTGTGAGCCACAACTACTGAGCCCACACGCCACAACTCCTGAAGCCTTCGCGCCTAGAGCCCGTGCTCCGCAACAAGAGAAGCCACCACGATGAGAAGCCCGCGCACCACAGCAAAGAGTAGCCCCCGCTCACTGTAACTAGAGAAAGCCCACGCGCAGCAACGAAGACCCAATGCAGCCAAAAATAAATAAATAAAATAAATAAATTTATATATTAAAAAAATGCAGTCAAAGGGCCGTGCAGCATTCGAACTTCAAATATTTGGCAGCGGTCTACCTGGCATTTAAGAGAGAAAGCTCCACACAGGGAAAACAAGGGGCCAGTGCTTGGGAAGAAACACTAGAGGGCCTGCAGAGGTAGCCTCCCAGGACCCACTGAGTGGACACAGTGCCCGGCAAGGTATGACCCTCACCTGGGGACAGTGTGACAGAGGCAAACTGACTTGTGAGCAGGGCATGAGCTACACAAATATTTATTAATGGGGGCTTTAAAGCTGGCAGGCCATGAAAAGCCAGTATCTGAACAGTGCATCGAAATTCAGCCCTTGGTGGGAAGAGATCCGGTGGTGCCCTCGGCACGTACCACGCAGGCAAGACAGGCGCGCGTGCCAAGTCCACGCCCCTCAGGTGGGCTGGGCGCTAGCTGAAGCAGTGCCCTCGACAGCCCATGAGGCCTCGAGCGTGCGGCAGGCCGCAGCACAACCCCCTTCCGAGCCCTCGGTGGTTTAACTGCACCCTCCCCCAGGCAATCAGAATAAAATCCACAGGAACATCCGGCCTGCAAGAGGCCCCACGTGACCTGCCCCTGCCTGCCCTGTCCATCCCCTGTCCCCTCGAATGTGCCAGCTCACAGGTCTCCAAGGCTGGACACCCGCAGTCTGCCCGGCTGGGGTCGCCCTTTCCTGCTCACCACTGGGCTCTGCTCAGAGCGGTCACCCTGACCCCCCCACCGGTGTCACGTCACATCAGCCGGTTTATTTTCTCTGTAACATGAGGGCTCTCTGAAACTCTCCTGTCGAGGGGCTGTTTCCGTCTGCTGTCCTCACCCACCACCACTGGTGAACGTCAGCTCAGGGCCTTGGTCTCATTCAGGCTGGATGTGCAGGTCCGATCACTGTCCAGCACCCAGCAGGCACTCAGTCACTCCTTCTCCAAGGAACGAGTGAGGAGCAACCGGCCAGTGGAGACAGAGACGGCTGGGGTAGGGAGTTCTCAGCAGCGAGGGGCTCAGCCCAGGCCTCGGAATACACTGAGGAAGCCCTCAGAACCTTGGGCTCTGGACCCACAGGCAGAAACGCTTTCCCCTTCCTGGGCTCTAAGCAGACGGCTCGACTTCTTAGCACCTCTGCCCCAAGCTTCTACACGGAGCCACACATGCGGGTGATGTCTACTACTGTGGAGGAGATGCAGATGATACTGTAAGAGGACCATCCCCTTGCCCTAATCTCACCCCTCTGCTTCCAGGGCTGTGTCCTCATGACCACGCCTCCTCTCAACCCCCGGCACCCTCTGCACCCGGATCCCAACAGGCTCTGCCCGGCACGACACACCACAACCGGACAACTGGACGGT
This sequence comes from Physeter macrocephalus, assembly GCF_002837175.3. Lineage (NCBI taxonomy): Eukaryota > Metazoa > Chordata > Mammalia > Artiodactyla > Physeteridae > Physeter > Physeter macrocephalus. The sequence goes on from NC_041233.1 coordinate 86,036,133, forward strand.
GGTCAGGCCCGCCCTCCCTCGGGGAGCCCCCAGACACGCGCTCTGGGGGAGGTCACGTGACGGGAGTGATAACTTCCTATCAGGTCCAAAACACAAAGCACAAATCAGCGCCTCTCTCCACAGATGTGGGAAGGCTCCTCCCTGAGGCCCCACAGGTTGTGGGCTCCACGTGGCTGACTTGGCAAATGCCGGGGAAGCAATCTGGGCTGGAAAATAAAATCAGTTACAAATTCTCAGGCAGAGTATTTCCTCTAAACCAGAGAGAGTCTCCCAGGACCGAGGCTGCATTTGGCCTGCCTCACGTCACCGGAAACCCCACGGGCCCCGGGTTTACAGGCCTCGTGCCTGGTGTGAGGCTCTGCCGTTGTTGGCTTGAAGTCTTAGGACATCCTGAGTACTGAGGGCCTGTGATTTCACCGTGCACTGGGCCGTGCAGTCACGTGGTGAGCGGCAGACAACCTGGGCTACAGGGGTCCCGAGGCCGGGCTGCCGCCCCCCATACACCCTGCATGGGCTGGGCCCTGAGGCTCAGGGGTCACATGCACAGGATCCCAGGGGCTGCGTATGGTGTGCACGGGCCTCGGGCTGGGAGGCAGCATGACCTGCCCACGATCACTCAGCCAGTCGAGGCCGAGCCCAGACCAGCACCAGGCTGGCCATGATGGTGTCCATTTCTTGACAAATAAGGTGTTTCTCAAGCCACAGCTTTCAAAGAATTGGTCTAAGAATGGACTCAATTGCCACCTCCTCCAGGATTTGTACTAACCCACACTTTTCTACAAGTCTCCTTTCATCGGCATCTGCATGAAAAAGTGAAGTGTTGGGATTTCCCAGGTGGCACAGTGGTTCAGGATCCGCCTGCCAATGAAGGGGACATGGGTTCGAGCCCTGGTCTGGGAAGATCCCACAGGCTGCAGAGCAACTGAGCCCGTGCGCCAGAACTACTGAGCCTGTGCTCTAGAGCCCACAAGCCACAACTACTGAGCCCGTGCGCCACAACTACTGAGCCTGCTCTCTAGAGCCCACGCGCCACAACTACTGAGCCCGTGAGCCACAAGTACTGAGCCCACAAGCCACAACTACTGAAGCTCGCGCACCTAGAGCCTGTGCTCTGCAATAAGAGAAGCCACGGCAATAAGAAGACTGCGCACGGCAACAAAGGACAGCCCCCGCTCGCCGCAGCTACAGAAAGCCCGCACGCAGCAACAAAGACCCAACACAGCCAAAAATAAATTAAAAAAAAAAAAAAGAAATGTCTTCTGAAGGGCATCTGCTGGACCAGGACTCTGCCCAGGGAGCCTGCAACCCAAAGTCAGACCCTCTGCCCCCTGGAAGCACGCGGATGTGGAGAACGTGCCCCTGCCCCCAGCTGCCGCAGTCTGGTCCCATCACTTGAGTTCCCGACCTGCCACCCAGCGCTGAGGGCGTCTGAGCAAGTGACACATGCCTCAGAGCTTCAACGTTCTCACCCGTGACATAAGCATAGCACTCCTTTTCACCCTACTGAGTGTTACATGGGACAACGTGGGCAGAGTGCCGGCTGCCCAGAGGCCACGGACATGGCATCTGTTAATGTGACTTCTGTTCTCCGCGAATGTCTGCTTCCTGAACAAACAGAAACAGACTAAAAGGATGGACCAGGCCCAGTCAGCACTTTTTAGAAGTTTAAACTGAAGTGCAGGTCAGTGGTGAAGTACTCTTTGGACTAAAGGAGAGAGAAGGGTGTAACGAGAGAGAGGCGGGGACAGGGCCCGCGGACCAGGCGTACGCTGACCAATCGTCAGGCAGTGACGGGCAGGACCACATGGCAGGGGGAGTGGCCAGGCACTGAGGACATCAGCGCCGGAGAGGAGATGGCCCTCGGGGGAGGGCAGCTCAGGAGACACGGGGCAGGGGTGCTCCGGCTGGCGCCAAGCCCAGCTGCTGGGGTCGGGGCTGCAGACATTTCCTCGGTGATCAGTACGAGAGTCAGACTGTGGAGGGCAGTTCATCCCCCAGGGAATCGGGATTCAGGGCTGTGCTGGCGCGGCCGGGACCAGCTCACCGCCTGGGCAAGGAAGTCTCTTCCCAGCTCTGTCCAGAGACGTCACGGGGGGAGCCTGAACCAGGCCCCGCGGGAGGACTGACACCCCGAAGATAGACAGCCAACGCTGGGAGCCAGCTCCTTCCCGCTTCGGAGAGTGGGCTTTAAACACTTCTGAGCACACCACTGGCTTTATGCCTTCAAAGGTTTTTTGAGTGGAATTGATCTGTGTTTTGGAAACGCATCTCTGGCTGAGGGTGAAGGAGAGACTGGAGTGTGAGGGAGAGATGGATCTAGATGGCTCCTGCTGTGGCCTCAGCAGGAACTGACAAGGCTCGACCCAAGAGAGGGGATGTCTAAAGTTAGCAGTTACGTGAATGAGGGTTATTCCTTTCTCGGAAGGCTGTTTCTACATTAAAGCATCAGCAAGTTTCACCTCAGGTTTAAAACTCTACAAATTAAATATTAGTATGAAATCCCATGATTTCACTTACTACTGATTACTAACGGTCTGTACTCAAATGTAAAGAAAGAAGTAACCTGAACACACAAATAATCCCCATAAATTTGGTTTCTCGCCTCTATCTGCAGGCAAACATTATCACCTGTCAGTGGCAACAGCCAGAAGTAATAAGTGGTACACTGACTACCAAGGTCGTATTCGCAGGGCTGCTGGCCCAGTCTCCCGTTTGCACATGGCAGCCATCTGTCACAGCCGCATTCCGGACCGGGGCTTTTCCCTTCACCTTGATACTGATGCACTCCAGTGAAGGCTCTCAAGAATTTATTAATATATATGTGTCGTATCTTTCAAGACTGAGCCAAAAGGAACCCCTGGTAGGAAGTCTCTCCTAATTTACCCACCTCCAATCACTACCTGTTATTTTATACCTTCTCTGCACCCAAATGTTCTCTCTCCACCATATTAACTTCTGGAGTTTGAGGCTCTCCTCTGGTCATTTCCTTTCTATTTCTGCCCTCACCTAGATCTTAAGCAGATCTGTCTCTGCCACACTAGATAAGGGAATCCTGGTCTTGGCCTGAGCTCTAGCTGGCTGTGTGACCCTGGGCGAGTCTAGGAGAAAGAAGTGAGTGAGTGAAATGACCTGGGGCGCCACTGCCAAGCACAGGAAACTGCTCCAGTCCCTGACTGCTCCACGCACACCTCAACTAGCTCTCTGTGGGCAGCAAGTGCTCCAGAAACGGCTCATCCAGTAAGAACAGAATGGCTGCTTTTCTTTTTTGACGGAGATCCCTTTGTCTCAGAGACAATTGCTCTTTCTGGGATAAACAGCCATAAATATTGACTCCTAAAATACCAGACCTGTGCGCTCTATGGAAGGTCTCAGCTATATTCGGAGGTGACTGGCAAAGGTTGCATGATAACTCAGAGGCCTCGGAGCTGTGGACACAGCAATCTGAGTTCTGTTTCTGACTTGACCACTAATTCTGAGGACCTGAGAAGCTGGCTGGACCATGCCAGACCTTGAGCTTCCCTGCAGGAATGGCAAAAAATGGACAAAACTTTTAAATTGTGAAATGAAATGAATTCCTTGAAAGCAAATAAGGTCTTGATTTGAAGTTGAAACATTAATCCTATTCAATGTCAAATGTAAAGCAGTACTTTACTTAAAATCAAAGGAACTTTTATTCTGATTGGTTGAAAGAAAATAAATCCTGTATCCCATTCCCCCCCCCTCAAGCCCTATTAGAAGCTCAGAACTCTATGGAAAGGAAACATGAAGTTTTTCTGTCTCAACAGGAGTGATATCACCTCTAAGTAGGAGTGAAAAACTCTTACTGTGTTTATGTATAAAGCACATGCATACACACAGTACGTACAGATACACAACGAATGTGCAGTATTAGGGTTTCGCTGGGGGAAGAGAGAACGGTGTTATCACTGTGCTGTGCGCCTCATGCCGCAAGTGAAACCACGCTAAGACATGGTGAGAGATGAACCTGGTGCAGCCTAGAGGAACCCAGGCTGGAAAAGATCATTACATCAGCTGCCAGAGGTTAACTGGAGGGGGACCCAGGATGGGGTGGGAGAGAACAGGTTTTCCTACTTCTGGAAGCTTCAACACAGAATCAGCCTTCCCAAAGAATTCCACAGAACACATTTTCAATGAAAATCAGTTTACTTTCCCACTGCAGGGAAGCATGGGAGACTTGAGTCCCATCACCTCCTCATGGTCAGACAGCGGCTTCCTTTCTCCACCCTGAGAGGCAAAGAAACACGGCTTCGCCACCTCAACAGGAGAGAGAGCCCCTTGAGGCAATTCCTACCGCCGCCCCCCAGGCTCAGCCTGAGCTGGCAACAGCTTCAGATAAGCCCCGCTGGCGTCTCTACGGAAGCTCACAGCCCAGCTTGGCAATGACAAGAGTGGGACATTTTGCCTCGGAGGGGCACACCTTCCAGCGGCACAGGGACCTTCTGCTGGCTTCACCCCGTCCTCCAATTGCCTGCACTCTCTGCTGAATGGACCAGCGAAGACATCTCAGCTTACAGAGAGCCTGGGTGCTGTGTGGGTCCCCTACCCATCACCTGTGCGGCTGGGATCTTAGCACAGAAGTCCCTCCCATATTCCTGGGAAAGCCACCTTGCTGGTGACACTTCTGATGCTAATGTGGGAATGGTGACGGAGAGCAGGGATCTGGGCCCTGCCCCACTGTGTGCCTGGCAGCGGTCAGCCTCCTCTTCCTGACTTCCGTTTTCCACCTGTCAGATGGGAGCCTAAATCTCACCTTTCTTACCTCATAGGATTGTAATAATAAAGGGGAAATGTGCTGCAACCATAATGCGATAATACTGGTTTCCAAAACCGTAGAAGAAAACGATGAAATTACCTTTCGGTAAGGTACTGTTCCTATTTATTTTCCACTTTTAAATACTGCAAGCACTTTTAATCAACGAGGCGCTGGGGAACAAAGGCCAGAACACCTGCCACAGTTACAAATTACTCTGGGAAGCAATTCACAGGTTTCCACCCACCTCCACTCATGGTCAGGTGCCCCTGGTGACGAAAGACATGAAACAGAGCCCCACCAAGGCCCCTCGCGGGGAGCACTCACCAGCTGCTTCTCTAAGGGAGGGATCGAGTCATGATGGCCGTATATTATGCCAGGATTGTACTGACTGAAAAGGACCGGATAAAACACCTTCTTTCCTGCAAACCAGAAAACAAACATATGCGCTAAGCGACAGATAAAGCTGTTAGGTTTGTTCATTTACATGCGACCCTCAGGAAGAGCCTAGGGATCTGCGTCCACTGTCCCTTTTCCCTCCACTGGACTCTGACACAGACCTTAGCAGTACTGCGGCAGGTAGACCAAATGGACACACTCGGATTCCCGACTTCCCAGCACGGGGGTAACGTTCCAAGCTCTGACGGCCAGTGGACCTGGCACTGGGCACAACTGGTGGAAGTGGGTGTGAGAGGGGGCCCCAGTGCCCCCGTCCTGCCAGACCTTAACCCTTTCACTGCTGGCTCATGGGGCAGTCAGCCAGGGTGACCTCAGGCAGCAGGAAAAGACTTTGGGAGCCCCGGGTAGCTGCTCTTTACCAATTTTCACAGAAGAATTTCAGTATCTGAACAAGGGACACGGCCATTCCAGTGGTTATCAGCTGAATATCGGCCTTGCCGCTGAGTCAAAGCTATGAGAACAGTTTTCATACTGTGGGTTCTTTCTGTCGGGAGCCCCTCCTGCCCTGGTAACCGCCCACAGCCACTCCTTCCCTTTGGTTTCAGCAGCGTCTCCCAGGCCCAAGTCCTCCTCACCACCCCTGCTCCCGGGTCATCCCCTAAAGCTGACCTCCTAGGGGGGAATGGAAAAGGGGCCGTACACACGAACTTGGGACCAAGAGTCCCGGAGCTACGGTGGCTGACAGGCCCACTGCACGACACCAAAGGAGGAATCAAACCAGACGGCGTCCTTGTCTTTGTCAGCGGGGGAAATAAGGCAGATCCAGGAGCGGGTCGTCGGCGCGAGCTGAGAGGATGCTCGGGAGGGGAGCCCCACCTGGCTGCGTGTTCAGCCTGCAGGTGTTGAGGAGCTCGGAGGTGAAGTAGATGTCCACGTCGCAGAAGAAGAGCAGCACGTTGCGCCCCGTCCAGGAGCGGGCGCCCACGTCCAGCCCTTTTCCCCGAGAGAACTCCCCATTCAGCTGGATGAAGGTGAAGTTCCTGAAGTTGGCGGCTCTGAAAGGTGAGACCACACACAGTCACTGAGGTGCCCGGGCTTGCTGCCGGTGGAACCCCCTGGAAAACACACAACCGAGGCCCACGACATCTCACCACGTGTCTTCTGTGACCCGGGGCCACTGGGATTAAGGGCACCAAGGACACTTCGAGAAGTTTTCGCAACAATTTATTTTTTCTTTTTCTAGCAGTTTCCCCATATTGCAAATTACTGTCACAGCTAACGTGAGTTCCTCATGAGGGGAGAGCGTGAGCCAGTGAAGTCCGGGTGACAGAAGCCGGGACAATCCCAATGCCTCTGGAGCCAATGAACCCACTGGCCAAGGAAATAAAGCCACACTGCAATGGCCCCGCTGAGCAGCTTCTCATCGGGATTCCCTCCAGGAACCCGGCAGCGTGGTCCGGGTGTATGCCTATCCCCAGACACGCTTACACCTGGATCCCTTCCCCACCCAAAGGTAAAACAGCCGAGCACAGTAAGGAAATGACACTTGGATTCAGAAGATGAGGACGTTTGCGACCTGGCTCCCCTATGGATTAACGCTGTGAAATAGGCAAACCCATTAATCTCCCGGAGCCTCGGCTGCCTCACCTGCAAAACAGAAGTAACAACGACACCTTCCTTAACTGCTCTCAGAGTGATGAGCGTGGTAAGTGACGCTAAGAGTATAACGCGCACCAGGTAAGCATCAGCCGGTCTGTTACCAGCGCAGGCCTGAGGTGATGGAGTCCAGCTGCTCCTTCTCACTTGGCTGCTCTCTCCCAGAACCTTCTGAGATGCGGCACGTCTTGAGCAAAAGTTCCAGGAATTCATTCTAGTACCTAGTGGGACAGGGACTGTCTTCTCCCAGAGACCCACTCTGGGTCCTACTGGACTCCCAATTCCACTTGTACAGGCCTGGCATCTGACCGGCCCCTCTCCCGTGACACACCCTTCCTGTCCTGATGGCTTCCTCGCCCCCAGCTCAGAGCCTTCCCCCCACCAGCCTATCCCATCCCCCGAGTCTCCCTAATTCTGAGCCCTCCAAAGAGGTTCAAAACCCATCTCCATTGTTTAAAGTCTGTAACTATCTCGGGTAAAGGTCAACCCAAATACAGTCATAAACTTTTCAAATGTGTCTGGTGGTTTAATCAGTGGAACTAGTTCTGCTACCCCTTCCTTGACTTGTCACCTCCTTTCAGACCTGGCAATGAGCTTGGGTTTTTTATCCTGGGAATCTGGGCCCAAGCTTGTCTGAGCCTGAGGCCAAACATGCGTTTCAGATTAAGGCAGAAGGCCTGGAGGGGCACTGGAGTGGAATCCAGGAGCCCAGGTCCAGGGCCTGGAGCTGCCTAGCCCCACTGGGTACCCAACGGATGCTGGTGACTAAACGTGTCCATAGATGAAGGACTACAATCCAGCACTGCCTCTCATTATTTGGGGCAGTCACTTCACTTCTCTGGTCTCAGTTTCCTTGCTGCAAAGCCTCATGGTACAGACCTCAGGCCCTTTACATGCGAAGGTTCTACTGTTGGATGATTCAGCTCAGCACTGCTCTACCCGATTCAACTCTTTCAGAACTCCGTTTTGACTCTTCTCTCTGGGCAGGCGGGCCCCAGTTCCTATTTTCTGTGAGTCGCCTGGGGGTTATGCCCCAGCCTTCCCTGGTAGAGACAGCGCTGCCCCCTTGTCTGCAAAGAAGACGTCCAGGTGGAGTGAGACCCTTGCAGCACCTCTGCACCCCCTGGAGGTTTCTACAGCCCATTTCCCCCTGCCCTACTTGATCAGTTCTCAGGAAAGTTCTACCCTTGGGAGATGCCTGGGTTTTCACCTGTTCATCTAAGCTAGCCTCACAGAACTTGTCCACTGCCCATGGCCCGGCTTTCTCTCACAGCTGTAGCAGGTCTCTTTTCTCAACTGTCTCACAGTTTATACTCTGTGAGACCACAGGGACTAATTTCCAGGGCAGGGAGGGCTGACATGCGCAAGCACCAAATCCTGGTTCACGTGTATCTGACTCATGACTCAGGTGGCTCCTCCCAGAGGTTTCCCACGGTCTATCATTAGAGATTGCAAATAGAAAAATGCTTCACATTTGAACAATGGCAAGAAACTTTCGCCAAGAATAGGGGAAGGCAGGTCCTTAATTCACTGTGTTAAAGACAAGCAGGATTTTTGTCCCAAACAGCTTACAGTCCATTTGTGTTGACATATCAAATATTTACACACAAATAGTATATTTGCTATTTACTGTGTAGAATATCAAACATTTACGCAAAGTGGAGTCATATTTAATACTTAAATAAGAATACAGGGGGCTTCCCTGGTGGCGCAGTGGTTGCGCGTCCGCCTGCCGATGCAGGGGAACTGGGTTTGCGCCCCGGTCTGGGAGGATCCCACATGCCGCGGAGCGACTGGGCCCGTGAGCCATGGCCGCTGGGCCTGCGCGTCCAGACCCTGTGCTCCGCAACGGGAGAGGCCACAACAGAGGGAGGCCCGCATACCACAAAAAAAAAAAAAAAAAAAAAAAAAAAATAAGAATACAGGCAGCATTAGAAATGGAACTAACAGCATCGAAGGCATGACCAGCCAGGGGGCTGAGTGAGTGGTAGGGAGGCAGCAGAGGGCTACAGGTCCAGGGAGAGTGGTGACTGGGGGAACACACGTACCCCACACAGAGCTTAGTCTCGTTTGTTCTGTCCCCCAGTTCCCCAAGCCCTGGTCTGAACTCTGCTGATGGACTGCTCTTCTCTGCCCTGCTGCAGTGGGTGGGGGAGGATGCATTTGGATTTCTGGGGTTTAGGAAGCTTCTGAGCACATTTAGCAGATGCACCCATGTATCATCCTTGCAGTCTTGAAAATGATGAGGGGTGCCCTAAGTTTTTCCTTTTAAAGGATGGACCTAGAGTCTGTCATACAGAGTAAAGTAAGTCAGAAAGAAAAACAAATACCGTATGCTAATACATATATATGGAATCTAAGGGGAAAAAAATGTCATGAAGAGCCTAGGGGTAGGACGGGAATAAAACACAGACCTACTAGAGCATGGCCTTGAGGATATGGGGAGGTGGAAGGGTAGGCTGTTACGAAGTGAGAGAGTGGCATCGACATATACACACTACCAAACGTAAAATAGATAGCTAGTGGGAAGCAGCCGCATAGCACAGGGAGATCAGCTCAGTGCTTTGTGACCACCTAGAGGGGTGGGTTAGAGAGGGTGGGTGGGAGGGAGACGCAAGAGGGAGGAAATATGGGGACATATGTATATGTACAGCTGATTCACTTTGTTGTAAAGCAGAAACTAACACACCATTGTAAAGCAATTACACTCCATTAAAGATGTTAAAAAAAAAAGTCTTAGAATATCGGCCTCCATGCTTCAGCGTGTGGTCTGTAGAGGAAGAGATCTCGGGGAACGGGTGCCAGGCCCATGGCCGGATGCACACGCAATCTGCCTCCTCTCTCTTCGTCCAACCTCCCAACGAGGATGAGACAAGCCATGTTACACCCACGGCACCACCCAACCTGAATGTGCACTTTAAACCCACTCTCCAGCACGTCCACAGGCCGGACGCAAAGCCCCAGGACACAGCTCCTGCCACTTGCTGTCCACACAGCGGCCCCTCTGCCCCACGGGCCCCGGCCGTCTCTGCTTCCCACGCCCCACAGAACCCTGGCTTCCCATCCACCCTGACCAACGCCGGCTGGCAGGGGACATGAGGGGCCTGGACAAGACTGCACACCGAGGCAGGGTGGGGAGTCCCTGCTGGCCCGGGAAGCCCCATCGGCCGGTCCTTGGCACTGGAGAGGCGCAGGGTAACTCTGTCACCATCCGTGGCTCCCAGTGGGGCGGCCAGGTGACTGTGCTCAGTTACACGTCTGTCTGCAGGTGGATATCGGTGCTGCCCTCCTCCTGATCACTCAGCCCAGCACCCCCTATAATTAACCAGGACCCCTCCTTCTCCTCTCTTGCCGTCAGGAAGGACCTCTGATAACTGACACGTGATCTCTGCTGAGAAAAAGGACTGAGCTGGAGACACCAGAAACCAAATCAGAACAACTTCCCTCCCCTCTTCTCCAGAATGGCGAGATGAACACACCGCGAAGCATCTGGGCTGGGAGTGGGATGCCCCCTCCCACCTCAGACTCATCAGCCCCAGCTCCGGAGCACAGGGTGCACGGGATGAAGGGACACCAGCTTCTGCAGGATAACCGGGCCCCGGACCTTCCCGCAGAGGGACTTGCTCGCTGGGCTCGAGCGTCCTGGCCAGCAGCACATGGACAGCATACTAAGAGGCTGTGCAGAAGCAAGGACACATTTCAACACAGAACACAGACTGCCCCGTGGGGTCGTGGGTTGGGGAATGTGCATGACACGACCACAGGGCCACAGCCCCAGATGCAGGCCGCAGAGCTACACGGGCAGGGGCCCTGTTTAGTTCTCTGTTCATCTCCATCCCCTCCGCAGCGACCAGCCAGAAGATGGGTACCAAGAGCGTGGACACGCTGGGGCCTCCTGTGTCAGCTCAGTGGTCCCTCCCCGGAATCCACCTCCTCCCCTGACTCCAGTGAAGATCCACCCAATCCTCACGGCCCACATCGAGTGTCACTGCCTTTCACCCTCCTGTGGACCAAGGTGCCCTCTCCGGCCCCCAGGCGTCTGGGCCAGTCCCGCCTCCGTTCTCCTGGGCCCAGTGCATTCTCGTGCCCTGTGCACTGGACCACCTGGTCTGTCCTCTAAACCCTGGAGGACAGGGACTGCCTTATTTTCTTATCTCTATCTTCAGAGACTATCAGCGCTGTGCAGTAAGTGGCACCCACGGGGACACAGTGCAGCTCAATAAACACTGGGTGAAGCAAGAGACGAGTCAATGGAAAACACAGAGTGTGTCTCAGACCTGTCACTGTGGGAGAGGCTGTCCCAAGACGCCATCTCTTCCCCTCAGGTGGGCACCAGAGAGGCCCTCACACATCCTAAGCCTGCCTCCCCCATCAGAAAGAGGCTCCAACCAACACGTTCCCAAGGACAGGCACAAACAAAGCTTTTAAGAAGATGACAAATATGTAAGTAACCGAAGAAAAGAGAGCTGAGGAAAATAAAATGCAATTTGGTTTGAAATATTTAATTTAGCCCTACAAAGAAATGGAACATTTAGCGGCATGTCTAGAGTAATGGCCTCGTGAGGAATGGGCCTTTTCACAGTAGAATGTGGGCATTACACTCTCTACTATGTAATTTCCTGTTATGAATCAGAGTCTGCAGTTCCTAACGGCCCCAGGATTACTTATAATTATTTCTTCTCTTTTCTTCTTGAATTGTATTATCAACTGATGAAACTCTTGAGTCTCCCATTCAATTCCTTTCCTTTATATAATAAGTCTGATGCATGGGGTCTCCTCCAGGTTATATGTAGTCATGCTGACAGAGGTTAAAATGACCTGAGGCAGCCACTGTTTCAACCAGAGATTTAATTTCTCTAATTGACGTGCATTTCCCAGAACTGCTGGCTTAAAAATGATAAAAGATCTTGCTGTCTAACGTGATTTACTCTAATACAAATTTCTTCCCACCCCTGCAAGGAAATTCTCTTAATGTGACACTTCCCACAAGAGCCCTTCATAAAAAAGAAGAAAAAACCTTTAAAAATTTACATAGAAATATTATATTTGATGTATAACTTAAAAATTTAAATCTAACAGCCCTGAATATTGACATTTCTTATGAGTTCTATTTACTAAAGTGATCTGAATATGGTAAATAATTTAAGGCTAAACATATTCTCAGCCAGTTGTTCATAATAGGCATTTTAAACAATTTAGAGTTTTCTAGTTTCTGAGCTTATATACAAGCCTGCTTATACAATTGTTTTAGCAAGTTTCTTTTGAAAAGATAAATAAAATTGACAAACCTTTAGCTCATTATCTAGAAAAATAAGAGATGACTCAAATTAATAAAATTATAAACAAAAAAAGGAGACATTACAACTGATACCACAGAAATCCCAAATATTGTAAGAGATAACTATGAACAATTACATGCTGACAAATTAGATAACTTAGTAAAAATGGATAAATTCCTAGAAACACACAACACTCAAGACTGAATCATGAAGTAATAGAAAATCTGAACAAAACAATAATGAACAAGGAGATTAAAACCTCCCAACAAATAAAAGCCCAGGGTTAGATGGCTTTACAGATGAATTCTACCAAACATTTAAAGAAGTAATTCCAATCCTTCTCAAATTCTTCCAAAATATTGAAGAGGAAGGAACACTTCCGAACTCATTTTATGAGGCTAGCATTACCCTGATACCAAAGTCAAACAAAAACACAACAAGAAAAGCAAATTACAGGCCAATATCCCTGAACATAATGCAAAATCTTCAACAAAATACTAGCAAATTGAATTCAAGAGTTCATTAAAATGATCATACGCCATGATCAAGAGAGATCCATCCCTGGGATGAAAGGATGGTTCAACATCTGCAAATTTAAAAATGTTACACATCACAATAACAGAATGAAGAATAAAAATCATATTATTATTTCAATAGATGCAGAAAAAATTCAAACAAAATGCAAACATTCTCTTATGATAGAAACTCTCAACAAATTAGGAATAGAAGGAATGTACCTAAACGTAATAAGGGCCATATATTATAAGTCCACAGCTAACATCATACTCAACAGTAAAAATTTAAAAGCTTTTCCGCTAAGATCAGGAACAAGACAAGGATGTCCACTCTCGCCACTTTTATACAGTACGGTATTGGAAGTCCTAGCCAGATCAATTAAGCAACAAAAAGAAATAAAATGCATCCAAATTGGAAAGGAAGAAGTAAAACTGTCACTATTTGCAGATGGCATGATACTATCTAGAGAAAACCCTAATGACTTCACCGAAAAACCATTTTAACTAATAAATGAATTCAGTAAAGTTGCAGGAAACAAAGTAACATATAAAAAATCAGTTGTGTGTCTATCAATACAGATTTATAGTCACTGCTTTATGCAGTTATCTTTTTACTTTTACATCAGATAGGAAAAAAGCATAAGCAAAAAACACATTTATACTGTGTCTCATATTTCCCTATGTAGTAACTTTTACTGGCCCTCTGTATTTCTTCACACGGATTTGAGTTTGTGTCCAGTGTCCTTTCATGTCAGCCTCGAGGACTCCTTTCATTATTTCTTGTGGGGCAGGTTTACTAGTGATAAAGTCTTTCAGTTCTTAACTGAGGATGTCTTAATTTCTCTTTCAATTTTGATGGATGGTTTTGCTGAATATTGAATTCTTGGTTGACAGTACTTTACTTTCAGCACTTTGAATATGCCACCCCACTTTCCATCTTATTAAGGATCCCATGGACCTGATGAGTTACTTCACTCTTGCTGCTTATGTAATAGGGAAGAACAAATCTGACTCCATATTGGATCTGTTTCTTTTACTTTCTTTGTATTCCACTGCTTTTGCTAGAAGTTAAATATGTTGCCTATAGCCTGAAATATACAGGGTAGCCCATTCTCAAGGCTCTGACCTTTAAAGGTATAACTCTTTTCCATTCATATAGAGATAAAAAGTTGCAGAACAGAGAACAACATTTGTCTTGTTGGAGGTTTACAGGAACGACGTTACCTGACCTACGGTGGACAGCTGCAAGAACAAAGGATTCCAGCACCAAGAAGTTTGCAACAACTAACATCTTATTAAGGATCCCATGGACCTGATGAGTTACTTCACTCTTGCTGCTTATGTAATAGGGAAGAACAAATCTGACTCCATATTGGATCTGTTTCTTTTACTTTCTTTGTATTCCACTGCTTTTGCTAGAAGTTAAATATGTTGCCTATAGCCTGAAATATACAGGGTAGCCCATTCTCAAGGCTCTGACCTTTAAAGGTATAACTCTTTTCCATTCATATAGAGATAAAAAGTTGCAGAACAGAGAACAACATTTGTCTTGTTGGAGGTTTACAGGAACGACAGTTACCTGACCTATGGTGGACAGCTGCAAGAACAAAGGATTCCAGCAGCAAGAAGTTTGCAACAACTAACCACACCCCCTCCCCTTTTAGTATAAAAGGAACCTGAATTCTAACTCAGGAAAGATGGTTCTTTAGGACTCTAGTCCACCATCTTCTAGGTCTGCTGGCTTTCCAAATAAAGTCGTTATTCCTTCGTTGCCCCAACAATTTGTCTCTCGATTTATTGGCCTGTTGTGCAGTGAGCAGTACGAGCTTGGACTCAGTAACACAGATTCTTTCTCTCTTTGTTTTTCAGCCATTTGATTATGATATGTCTAATGTGCATTTCTTTGAGTTTTTCCTGTTTGGAGTTTTTGAGCTTCTTGGAAGTGTAGATTAATGTTTTCATCAAATACAGGGAGTCTGGGGCCATTATTTCTTCAGATATTTTTTCCTGCCTCTTTCTCTCTCTCCTATCCTGGGACTTCCATTTTGTCTATGTTGGCATGCTTGATGGTATCCTGCAGGTCTCTGAGGTTTTCTGATACTTCATTCTTTTTTATTTTTGTTTCTCAAACTATGTCATATCAATTGACCTATTTTAAAGTTCACTGATTCTTTCTTCTGCCTGTTCAAAACCGATGTTGAGGCCCCACCATGAATTTTTTTATTTTAAATATTGTACTTTTCAAATCCAGACTTTCTATTTGGTTCTTTTTATAACTGATCTCTCTATATTTGGTGAGACATGGTTCTCATACTTTTCTTTAGTTTTTTAAAAATGGTCTCTTTTAATTCTTTGAACATATTTTTTTTTTTTTTTTTTTTTTGTGGTACGCGGGCCTCTGACTGTTGTGGCTTC
>NC_041233.1:86051263-86055505 GCF_002837175.3 Physeter macrocephalus
GCAGGTTCAGCGGCCGTGGCTCACGGGCCCAGCCGCTCCGCGGCACGTGGGATCTTCCCGGACCGGGGCACGAACCCGCGTCCCCCGCATCGACAGGCAGCTTCTTAACCACTGCGCCACCAGGGAAGCCCTCTTTGAACATATTTAACACAGTTGACTTAATGTCTTTGTCTAGTAAGTACAACACCTGTGCTTCCTCAAGAACAATTTCTAATGATTGATTTTGTTCTCTGTGCATGAGCCATATTTTCTTGTTTCTTTGCATGCCTCATATTTTTTTGTTTAAAGCTAAACATTTTAAATAATGTAATGTGGCAGCCCTGGAAATCAGAATCTCCGCCCCCCTCAGGGTTTTGCTATTGTTGCTGTTTGTTGTTTGTTTGTTTAGTGACTTTCCTGAACTAATTCTGTAAAGTGTACTCTTGTGTGTGACCACTTAGTGGTAAGCTAATGATTAAGCAGGGATTTCCTTAAATGTTTGGAACCAATAAGTCTCCCAGTCTTTGCCAGGGGACTCTGTGTGCATGGTGGGGACTCTGTGAGCACGGTGGGGACTCTGTGTGCACGGTGGGGACTCTGTGAGCACGGTGGGGACTCTGTGTGCACGGTGGGGACTCTGTGAGCACGGTGGGGACTCTGTGTGCACGGTGGGGACTCTGTGAGCACGGTGGGGACTCTGTGTGCACGGTGGGGACTCTGTGAGCACGGTGGGGACTCTGTGTGCACGGTGGGGACTCTGTGAGCATGGTGGGGACTCTGTGTGCATGGTGGGCCATGTCATCAACACACAGCCAAGCAGGTAACAACTTACCTGAGCCTTTACTTCCTTCTTGCACAGAGCCTCAAGATCACTCAGAGGTAAAAAGTAAGGGCCTGCTCAGGTCTTTCTTAAGTATGAGCACAGCCTCTGGATCCCCAGGAATGTGCTGGAGCTTTCAAAGCCCCTTTGGAGATCTCACTCCTCAGATTCACCTTCTGAGCTTTTTAGTTAGTCTACTGTTTGCCCCAACTCTTATCTACACCTCAGGCAGCCACAAAGTTAAAGACTTCCTAAAATTGTTTTTCGTCAAATACCACGGGATAAAACGTTCCACAGGGAGGCCTCTGAGTCAGGTCAAAGGAAGAAAACCTTGTGAGCAGGGTCTTCCAAAGAAATCTGCAGGCAGGTCCAATAATGACAATTCTCTGAGAATAATGCTTTCAAGGAGCTCCAGCCCCATCCCAGCCCCCACTGGCTGCCCAGCTATGATTCTTGTGGTCTGCTGGTCCTCAAGGCTATTGAAGAGCTGGGGGCGGGAGTGAAATGGGTCAAGTTAAAGTTCGCAAAGCTCCCTGTTCACACCAAAATTCAGTCATTTGCATAAACACTTCCCAGACTGTTGCAAACTTTAATTTCCATAGTTCTTAAAAACGTTGATTCTGAGAATTTTTAGTAATTTTCTCACTGCTTTTATGGAGGAGAATTTTGCAAGCTTTTATTCCACCATTTTCACTGATATCACCTTTTTAAACTGTTGCATTATATTCCATTGTATGAACTTAATATCGTTTAATTTTTTCCATAATATATTTTCCCCCAATTTTTTACTTGGAAAAAATTTAAACCTTTAGAAGTGTTGTAAGCATAGTAAAGTACCCATATACCATCACCCAGATTCACCAAGTGTTAAAGTTTTGCCATATTTCCCCTCCCTCCCTCCCTCCCTTCCTTCCTTCCTTCCTCTGAACCATCTGAGGTTACAGACATCATGGCAACTTCACTTTCAAAGATAAGTACTCCCTAAGAACCACACTCAAGAAATTTAACATTGTCACAATACTATAATCTATATGCCATGTTTGAATCCCCCAAAGAACAACTTGGAATACCTAAAAATACAGGCACATCTCCACAAAGAGCTGGTCACCAAGCAGAGTCACGCTTAGCCCCTTCTCTGGCAGATGCCCAGTTCTTACTGGGCATAGGCCTAGGTGCTGCCTTCACCTGTGAGGTGCTTCCCAGGGTCCAAGACTCTTTATCTTCTAGGAAGGAATTCACTGTGTAGCTTTTTTCATTTTAGCAGATGAGATTCTATCTAAAACGTCCTTGCTTATGGAAAAATATTAAAACAAAGCAACAATGGTCAAATTTCAGACAACTTTCCCCCCAGTTTTCTTTTGGGATGTCCTGATAAAATGTTCCTGAGGGTACATGTCAAGCAAATCCCTTCAAAGAGGCATGAAATGTGGACAACACCATGGCAACAGGGCATTTTCCTGACAACACACACACACAAAACCCTCTCTCAGGCACATACTCGCAGGACAGGGCAGTATCTCAGTTCTAGTGCTTCAATGTCAGAGGTGATTCTACTGAAAGATGCCTTTGTGTCCTCACGAGTGGACAAAGATGACGATACCATGCAGTAAATTATAACTCATGCAAATCCACCAACCAGTATGAATTTTTAAAAATTTCCTATTACATAGCTCCAAGCAAATGTCCACCTAGGCCAGAATTCCTCAAAATGTGGGCCATGGACCACCCACAACAGCATCACAGGTTGAGCTCATTCTCAGTGTTGGCTCCCAGGCTTCATCTCAGGCCTAATGACTCAGAATTTCTGGGGCTGGATCTCAGGAATCTGTATTTTATAAAGCACCCCAGGTTATTCAAAGTACATTTATATTTGAAAACCACTGAGCTAGGGTGTAATCTCAGATTAACTGAAGCTTAGTAGGAAAAACTCTGTGGAATAAAAATCAGATATTGAGAACTGATTTGTACTGTTATCTACGTCAGTGGCTTCTAAATATTTTGACCACAACCCTTACCCTTTCAAAAGAATATATTATACATCATGACACAGCACACGCACACACATGTACACACACACACACACAGACACACACACACACTCTGAAATTAAAGTTTCATGAAACAATATTTATCTTTAATACTTGTGATGTATTCTGATAATCTTCTATTCTAGTTTGATTTTTTAAAAACACTGCACGTAACCCACTAAATCAATTTCACAACCCTCTAATGAATCACAGACTGTTGTTTGCAAAACACTGCACTACAGCAATCAACTGAGACGTAAGGCTCGACAGAGTAACCGTAAACCGAGAGACGCAGACACTGCATGCTAGTCACTAAACTGGGGTTTTTCAAAATATTCTTAAAGTATATCTATTAGCTAGATTTAGAACAGTTTGATCACAATGCTGATAGCCAAATGAAATAAACTGCATTTAAACTGGTTTCAAATCTTATTATTCTCAATGAACAATTATCGGTTTTTGGAGTGAGAATTTCGTGCAATGTTAAGACTGGGGAGTCCAGGAGTTACAGACGAGGTTCAGATCTGGCTGTCCCCTTGGGCCGGGGTGGCAGCCTGAGTAACAACCTCTCTAAGCCTCCGTTTCTTCATCTAAGAAGTGGGGTTAATAACAGCTTCTATCTCATAAGGTTGCTGTGAATATTAAATGACATAACTCATGTTAATAACAATGGTTATTATATTATTCAAAGATAAGATGCATTTGAATAAAAGCTTTAGCATCTTAAGAGAATGATAAAAATGGTATTTAAATAAAGCTTCGTATATGCGTTTTATATAGATTACAATGTGTACAAATCTACTACACACCTGGCATTGTCCTTCTCCTGATGACCGAACACTGAACATTTTAAACCTGAGTGAGGCCCAGTGCCAAGAGCTGGAGTTTCAGAAGCATGCGACACAGTACTACTAAGCAGCTTATAATCTAGTGAGGACAGCAGAAAGAAACGTAAACAGGCAAATCATACGCCAAGTGCCACAGATAAGAGATGCTGAAGGGGTGTACGGTTACAGTTCAGAGAGGAGAGGACAGGTCAGGATGAGCTCCAAAGTTGGGGCCTGGTGGGGGGGTGGTGCACAGGTAGGGGGTCTGAGGAAGTAGGAAGGAGGATGGAGGGAAGGCCAAACCTGAGAGAATAATGGGCGTGAAGACAAAGGGTAAACCGCGCCCCCATTTGGCTGTGGGGCAGTAAGTCATCAAAACAAAGTTAGAAGTAAGAGCCATTTGCAAATGAAGCAACTGACAAAGGATGAATCTCCAAAATTTACAGGCAGCTCAATAACAGAAAAACAAACAACCCAATCCAAAAATGGGCAGAAGACCTAAATAGACATTTCTCCAAAGAAGATATACAGATGGCCAAGAAACATATGAAAGAATGCTCAACATCATTAATCATTAGAGAGATGCAAA
>NC_041233.1:86056092-86063764 GCF_002837175.3 Physeter macrocephalus
AGGGAGGAGATATGGGAACATATGTATATGTATAACTGCTTCACTTTGTTATAAAGCAGAAACTAACACACCATTGTAAAGCAATTACACTCCAATAAAGATGTTAAAAAAAAAAAGAGAGGTAAGAGTCAGCTTGGGTACCAGACTGGGACAGTGGGTGATGAGGAACTTCATCTGGACCTTGGGGCTGCAGGCAGCCGTGGGAAATTAGCTCAGGCTGGTGGCAGAGGGCAGGGCATTCCTAGAGCAACGCCCTGGAAGGGGCAGGACAAACCCCACGGCATCAGTGACATCAACACTGCAGTGTCGCCAGTGAACAGAAAGAGGAATCAACACAGAAAATGGCGCTCCAATGAATTCGCCGAGGTTTCTGCAGCACTGCTTTAAAGACTGACTCAGGCTCCAGAACGAAGCCCCACCACGGGTAGCTTCATCTCTGGGAACTTTCCAAGCCATCCCTACCCCTCAAATGATTTTACTTTTCTCGTTCAGATTCATTCTTTGCTCACCACACAACCTTCTGATTGCAAATTCAGCTTGCCAGGTCATGTGATACGGTGGAGAATGCCTTGATAGAATCCTGGGTGCTCCGGTCAGTGGAAAGGGTATTTCCCGTAACACTGTCTCAACTGGCCTTCCACTCGTCCATCAGACTCGTGTAAAGTTGGTTACACGAATCTATCAGACATCTGATCACCTTCTGATGTCCTCGGAAGGTGCCAGAGCCAACAGGACTGATGTCTCAGTCCTGGCTGGGCTTTCAAATCACCTGGATCTCTACTTCAAAACACCTCGGAAGGAGGCAGCTGGCTGCAACCAAGGCCTCCCTCGGGCAGCCCCTGGGGGGGCCGCCACTTTCCCAAACAATCGTTCTCAATCCTGGCTGCATGTCAGAATCATCTGGGAAACTTGAAAAAGGTCCACACCCAGGGGGTGGCTGCTTGCAGAGATGTTAAAACCTATCCACTGGGCAGAGGATGTGAATTCTAATAACTCATGCTCCTCACTCCTAAGCAGAGATGAAAAGGATATTGCAACGCATTGGAGTCGAGAGATTTCTATTTCACTTACATTTAGGATATTGAATTATTTTACTCCCTTTGATCTCCCTTCAACAGGTGCCATAGCTTTAAGCTGGTACTAGTTTTAAACTCTTTTAACTCCTTATTGCTTTAGAACAGAGGTCAGCAAACTTTTTCTGTAAAGGACCAGATAGTAAAGAGTTCAGCTTTGCGAGTCACACTGTATCTGTCACAACTATTCAACCCTGCAGCTGTAGCCCGAAAGCAGCCATAACTAATACAGAAACAGATGAGCATGCCTGCGAGCCAATAAAACTTTATTTACAAAAGTAAGTGTGGACAAAATTTGACCAGTGCACTGCTTCAGATGTTTGAATAATCATTGGCATTCTGATCTTGTGCTCGTAACACAAAATTGGTAACAAAGCCTGAAAATAAATACAAAAAGTGCACTCAGTCTCGGCATCTTATCCTTTGACTATCATCCTCTTACCGTTTACCAAAGACTCAAAACAGAGGGACTTGTTTATGTTCACACCACACGGACCTACTCAGACGGCTTCTGCCCCCAGTACCTCTGACCACCCTCCAAGCTGCACCTATGGAGAAACCACCCACCTCGTCATTCACCTGCAGCTTGCCAACCAGAGGGAGCGGGCAGTGCCGCCGGCTTCCTCACTAGTAGAAAATGCCACAGATAAGTACGCATTAAATACATGCTTGTTCATTTCTTCTGGTAAGAAAAACCCCTCTCTTCTGCTTTTGAATACATTTAATCCTCCATGTAACTGATGAACGAGGTAAAAATCCAGAGCTCTCGGTCCAAAAGTGTTGGTTAAACAGCTTCTGTTAATCTAGGGTCCCTCCCCAGCATCACTGGCCCCTGATCTCTCAAAATGCAGAACGAGTGACAGTCAGAAGGGTGGGGCCATTTGCTAAGTGGATGAGAGCGAACCTTGACGAGCGGGGACTGAGAAGGAGCTCCCTGCGTGGCTATGCTCCCCAAGTCCACCCCTGCCACGGGAAGTCCCCAAACCTGCTGTGTCACACGGGGGCCGGAGGAGCCCTGCCCCCCACCCTGGGTGCTCCGGGCAGTTGTCTCCACTGTCCGAGTTGACACCCCTCACAATGAGGGCGGGCGTGAGGCAGGTGGCCCCCAGGAAGGAGGGCGCAGAACTCCCACCCCCGACGCCACCACACGCAAAAGGCCAGCCCGTCACTCTCCCGGGTTGGGTCGCCCACAGTGAAAAGAACACAAAACGGCTTGCGTGAGCTCAGGTATCTCCTCCCGCGTTCAGGTTCCAGACTCCCCACCATGGCTCCACATCAGACTTACTTGGAAGTGTTTTCAAGTATTCCTTTGACCTCATTCATTTCTTCTTTTCCAAAGTAAACGACGGTGAGATGAACTCTCCCATCCTGCTGGATGCACATCTCCCTAGAAAACAGAACATGGATGTCTGGTCCTGTGTTCGCAGCAACAGGCAAAGCCAAAACAAATACCTATTCTGTAAAGTGCAAAAGGGTCCTGGGAGGGAACTGGGCTGCCAGGAGAGTAGAGAGGGGACAGGACATTCTGGCTGGCTCTTGCCATCACCTGTATTCCTATTTCTCTTACCGAGAAAACCAGGAAATTTAAACCTGCAGATCTGGTCAATGAAAACTCAGATGCAAGAGGCCACAGGCTCAACCTGCCTCAGGTCCAGCCCATCAGGGTCTGGATCCAGTATCTAGAACGGCCCTGGGTCCGTACCCTTCTCTGCCACAAAAAATCTACAAAGTACAGAAGACACAAAGCCCAATGTACAGATGAGAACACTGAAGTCCAGCGAGGGTGAGACTGGATTCCTCGTCCTTGCCTTTTCTCGTGTGTGCAACATAAATAGCCTTAGAGACTGAACGAGCAAAGGTAAAAAGACATTTATTTGTTTGGGACCCTAGAAACCCCAGGGACACCCAGTGTCATGGCTGTGTGGGGGGGCAATAGTCCAAAAGCATAGCTGCTGTACCTCACCCTCCCTAGGCAGATTCCTTCACCGCTCCTCTCTGCGGCTGGCGGTCCCAGGCACCCGGCACACACACGCCAGGCTCCCGGCACCCCTCCTGGGCGGGGCCAGGCCTATACCTGCCTTCCCCGCCAAAGCATATCTGTTATTTGCCCGTGCCCTGTCCTCTGCTGAGGGTTTACTTCATATACATGTGTCTACCACGTGCGTAATGTGTGTTGATGTGTGTATATGGATGTATATGTAAATATGTGTGTATAAAAATGCATTTATGTGTAAAACATATGTGTGTACAGATACGTACGTGCGTGTGTCATTTTAGCAGATTTCTGAAAGCAAATGAATGGAACGATTCTACTGGCAGGATGGTATTTGTGATACGCTGATACTTTGCATGCCCTCCCGTTTCATTCCTTTTATCGCTGTGTTGCAAGTTCCCTGAACGCCTGACAACAATCCGTGTCGGAGTCTTTCAGAGTCTCCGAGCTCTAACTGCAGAGGCCAGTTTATGCAGTGATTTTTATCGTGACATCAAGAAGGAGGGACTGCCTACCTGGGGCTGCTGGAAAGATCAGAGAAGATAAGGTTCCTGCACTCAAAAACCTTACTTGAGAAATAAATGAGCTCAAATGAAATCATCAGACATATCGTGGCACTGATAAAAGTTCACAGAATTCAGAAAGCACGGCCAAGCCTGTGGGCTGGATGGCTGGAACCCTGTAGATGGGCCGGGTTTAGGACGGCAGAGAGGAGAGAATCCAGAGGGAAGAAGTACTGGGGAAGATTCTACTGACCCCGGGCAGAGGATCAAGGGCTCACGTGGTCAGAGGCTTGGCTCGGAGAATTCTCTCTCTTTCCAGAGGAAGGAAGGGAAGAGCTGATTCTAAAAGCAGATGGAGGGCGGGGCTCCGAGAAGCAGACAAGGGACCAGGAATGGGGCCAGGTGCTATTCGTGCTTCAAAACTGAGTGCTCCCCCAGCCTCAGCCCTGCAGACAGATCTACCACCCACCGAGCACAAAATTCCCTGTACATAAAAGATCCCTTCTGCAAACCTGCCAGATGACGCTGTAACTTCCTTTGCCAGGGCAGAATAAAAGCCCCCACACAGCACCAAGTGCCCGAAAAACTATGCTTTAAAAGTATGGGCAGTTGGACAAATCCATCCCAGAATCAGCAGAGGGTCACCCGCTGAGCCTGAATAAAAAGCATTCTTGTTTTTTCTAGTAACATCTCTGTTGGCATTTTAAAATCCATCAAAGGACTTCCTGTTTTCAAGGAATAAAACAGAGACACACTGGACCTTTATTTTTCATTCGCCAGCTCAGGCTTCCCGAAAACGCAAAGCAGAGTTTGTTCTGGGGGCCACCTCCAGGGCCCTTTTCCATTTATTCATTTATTCCTTCCTTCCTTCACCAAACAATAAATCTTAAAAAATGAGCAGGCCGTTTCTACCCTTGAGCAGTTCTCCATCTGATTGGAGATTGCATGATTAAAGCTATCTACACTGCAGCCAAAACACACTGCCGGAGAGAAACACCATCACCAAATGTCTGATGATCTTGTAACTTTCATATATTTCAAAACAGTTCTCACTGGACTCCATCCCCAGAAAGATGTGTAAGAAAGAGTTGTCCACGTGGGTAACTGTGGGCCCAGAAATGTGTGTTCTGGTGTAATTATCTGTACCTGGACCCACACTGCCTGGGTCCTTGGAGCCAACTCAGGTGCCCTGCTAGCTCGTCTCTGTAACAGCAGGGTGATGGTGTTTGGGTCGAACCTCAGGGAACCCAACTTCCTAAGAACCCTCTGGGAAGCTCTTCGGTTCACCCAGCTCCACTGCTTTAGCTCCGCAATGGACCTTCTTCCACCTTAACCTGGAAGCCAAAAAATTCTGTTTCTATGTCACCAAGACCTTATCTTTTTAGGACTTTAGAGAGGAAACAACAGTTCCTTCTCACCCAGGATACTGTAACACAGAGTATAGAGACTAAATAAGATATCTTTTCAGCCAGAAAACATGGATCACAGCCACTTAAACACCTATATTTTTATTTCCCAAGAGGCTGAGAGCACGTCACGGTCTCTGAGTTCTGCTACTGATCTGTACAACTGCACCGTGGAAAGAGACCCTTGACTGTCATTCACACCCTACCTGTACAGGTAAGAAAAGGGGTTCCAATGTCCTGCCCACCTAGGCATGCAGCCCAGTTTCCCTCAGGACCAGCCCGGTATTGGTACCTCAGGTTTCCTTGGCGAGGGTGAGGGATGCACCCAGGACGTCTCATGGCTCTGGTCCTACCACTCAGGACCCCAGCACAAAGGTGGGTAGTGGGCATGCCCAAGTGGAGGACAGATGCTGCTGGCAGGGAGCATGGCAGCACCAAAGCCCCTCGGCATCCGTGAGGACCAATGATGCTGTTCTTGTGAGAAGCACTGAGTTTGCACCACGCAGCTGACCTGGCAGCTAGCGGAGGCTGAAGTGTATCTGACCTTGCGTGAGAAGGGAAGTCGGACAAAGACCAGAGGGCACAGGAGGCTGAACATCTCGCCGCAAAAGGTGAGAGAGAGCAGGAAAACCATGTTCCTCATAGTTAGGGGACCTGTTCTTATACCCTCGGCTGAGTAGCCTGTGGAAACACGGTTTCAATGACAAACATTATTGAGCCCCTTTGTTGTGTGATGTGTAATTCTCACTGGAGTAAGATTTTAAAAGAATCATCGTGTATGGCCCTGTAGGGGAACCATCCAGGTTTGCCTGGGATTCTCCAGGGTTTAGCACTGGAAGTCCACAAACCAGGAAACACCTCAAAGCAAACTGGGACAACCGGTCACCCTTCCTGCAGCAGGGACTTGACAGGAAGGAATGGGCACCTAAAGAGCACAGGACAAGGTGGGACAGAATAATGGCAGTAACAGGTCTAATGAGGCAGGGGAGCGCGGCGGAGACGTGACTCATTTCTGATGGGTGATGGGGACGGGTACCAAGGTCAAGGCAGCATTCAGGCCGAGCCTGGACAGGTGAGTAGACGCCATGCAGGTGGAGAGGACCAGGGAAAGGGCTCTCCTGGCTGAGAAGGCGCAGATGCAAGGAAATCACGTCCCGATTCTTCTCTCAGTCAATCTGCTACTCAGGTATATCAGGTATGAGAAGAAACCCTGTTTAGGCTTTAACTATGTCCCACGCAAATGAAATAACACATAACAGCCTGTCAGGCTACCACCTCTCCCTCTGGTTGTCGAGGACACCAGGAAGAAATGTGTTCAGGCACCAAAGGGACGGAGGGGGGATCAGAGACTGGTGGGGGCCTGTCATCATGAGGCTTTAGAAAATGACGTTCTTCTTTTGCTTTGGTGGGTCCTCCCCGCTCCTGCGCCCCACGCTGAAGTGACACACAACTCCTGGACACCGTTATCTGACAAGCTGAGATGTGAGAGTGAACAGTGACCCTCAACCAAGCCATCGGGACCCGCTCTCCCGGTTGCACGTTTCAGAACAGCAAATGGGACCATTGCCAACTGACCCTTTTCTTCCCTTGAATGGAGGTTTCTACATAATCTGCGGCTCAAATGAAGTGAAAAACAACTTTTATTAGGTCCCACAGAGAAACTTTTAAGGAAATAAGGTGAATGATGTAGACTCGCGTTTCTCAAACATGTAAACCATAAAACCTTCCTGGGTGCAACACTGAGGTCTGAGCAGAGGAGGGGCTGCCTGACGAAAGCTAGTGGAGTGAGGCAGGGGTGGAGGAAGGTACTGGGAAAGGTACGCTAGTTTTCCTTCTGGGAAACACAGCAAAGACCGAGCCCCTCCTGGATCGCAGCCTGCGGGTGAGGCCCAGCACACCGCACGGCAGGGCTCCGCTGGTCCACTGCACACGTGCCGGCTGAGCCCACGCCGCAGCCCCACTTCAGTCTCAGAGAGTCCACAGTCACTGTTTTTTAAAGATCCAGAAGCGTCCACAAAAACATCTGAACGGCGCTAAGCAGGAAAAGGATTTTAAAAATTGCTGAAGAAAATTCAAGTAAAAGATGTCCCTGATACTACCTTTAAATGTCATAAATGCTGAGGAGGGACCAAGAGAAGTGTCAGAGGAAGGAGAAAGGGACAGATTAAAACAGAAACAACCAGCAAAGTCTGAGAAGACCCGCAGCAACATGGAAAAGGGTTCTCAGTCCAGCTGGGAGGAGTCAGAATAAACATCAAGCAAACTTGGAATGAACTGAGAAAGATCTTTGAAAAATCACAAAAAATCATTTCCATAAAAATGCTTTCTTTCTAGGAGAGGCTCAGAGACAAAGACACTAAGACCGTCTATAGTTTTGTTACCGTGAGGTTCCTCCTGCTACTGCGAACCAAGTACACAATAAAACAATAGATGAGCTTAAAATCGATAAGCCAGATGTCAAGGGAAACTGAGCAGCCAAAAAGCAAAGGTGAGAATAGTTTCAAGAAAGGCAGAATGAGGGGATTAAAAAAAGAGAGGAGGGGCTTCCCTGGTGGCGCAGTGGTTGAGAGTCCGCCTGCCGATGCAGGGGACATGGGTTCGTGCCCCGGTCCGGGAGGATCCCATGTGCCGCGGAGCGGCTGGGCCCGTGAGCCATGGCCGCTGAGCCTGCGCGTCCGGAGCCTGTGCTCCGCAACA
>NC_041233.1:86064232-86067847 GCF_002837175.3 Physeter macrocephalus
GAGAGGCCCGTGTACCACAAAAAAAAAAAAAAAAAAAAGTGAGGAGGAGGAGGAGGGGGAGGTGGGTTTAAGGCCACACACCACTGGGCAAAGGGGACTGAATCTGAAGCAAGTTCCCCTGGGGGCACCCCCTCTACTCCTGGCCACGCGTAAAGCCATCCTGGGAGGGGAAATGGCACGTGGAGCCTGCGAGGCTCAGCCAGGGATCAGGACCACCAGAGAGCAAGGGAGGAAGAGGCTGCTGGAGCAAAGAGCCATCTTATCTCCATAGAAACAGTGGAGTCCAGAGCATGAAGGCCCCAAAGCAGTCCCACAGCAACTGACCAGAGGGTCCATACATCTCCTCAGGGCACATCCGGGTGTCATTGCCACTCAGGGAGGGGACAACTTATGAGGAGCTTTAGCCTCCTAACTTCTTTTTTCTTTAAACATCTTTATTGGAGTAAAATTGCTTTACAGTGGTGTGTTAGTTGCTGCTGTATAACAAAGTGAATCAGCTATTGCACATACATCCCCATATCCCCTCCCTCTTGCGTCTCCCCCCCACCCTCCCTATCCCACCCCTCTAGGTGGCCACAGAGCACCGAGCAGATCTCCCTGTGCTTCACCTCCTAACTTCTTGTAAATCTCAGAACATCACCCATTCTTGTTCATGGCCTCTTAAACAAAGGCCCTTAGGGTCTAGGGCTAGGAAAATCTTCTCTCACCCAACAAATAGCAGCTTCCTTTTCATTAACCACTGAGGCTGAAGAAAACTAGGCTTTCTTTTTCTTTCTTTTACTCTCTCCCCCTTGCCTGCCAGGGGGTTCAGAGCTGGTGTTTATGACAAGTTGCACTGCTTCCCTCAGTCCCAGCGCCCAGGTGTACCTCACCCCTGTTCCACACAGTTGCTGAGTCCTTGTCCACTGACCTTTATAAAAATGGTTTTATGGAATCTGTATTTTTTATAAACACAAATAATTCTTAGGATTTGTTGAGATGGTTCTAATAATCATGAGACTAGGAGAGCAATCATAATAAATACCTTAGGCCATGAACTCCATAAACCCAGGAATCAATTTTGTCACGGGGTTCCACCCCACCCCGGACACAGTTCTGGACCAGGAAAGCTTGGTCCTTGGTCCTTGCAGATGGCACCCCATGCCCGGTCATCTCCCCAAGTGAGCGATTTCTCAGATCCAGCCTTCCCCAGGGCTCTTTGTGTCTTGTGACCAGGCCTGCTCTCTCTGGGGGATTCCAGGCTCTACATCAATTTCTTCTGTCCAAGAAGACATATTTTTTATAATTCTTAGCCATTTGGGGCTTTTCTAGCTGAATACTTAGCACACTGATACTGAAGTGGGAAATAAAAAACCTAACAACCAGCATCAGAGGTGAAAGGGACTCATGTGGACCAGTACTGTGATGTTATAGAAGATGCTAAAGCCCAGATGTATGAAGTGACTTGTAAAAGTCCTCAGCCAAATGGTGTCAGAGCAAAGTTTGTTTACATTTTAAAGGAGATGCACTGGGAGAATAATGTTTTAAATAAACTAACCTCAAGTGGTGATCATTGCAACCATGTACCCAAAATAGTGGAAAATGGCAAAAATCTTGCCACCAACAAATGGCCGAAAAAAGAGACACAATCTGCCATAAACGTCACAAAGAGGAGGCCAAGGAAAGAAACAGAAGAGTCCACTGTAGCCTCGTGGTTCCAGCTCCACAAGTGGTGAAGAAGAGGGTCTGGAGGTGTGCAGCAGATGAGAAGGCTGGGGGACAGGGGCTCCGGCTCCGCGGCGGGGTCTCCACGCAGGGACGGCCGCAGCAGGGTATCTGGTCCCTCCGCATCACGTGGGAAGTGGCAAAGGAAGCAGGGCCATCCTAATGATGCTCGGTGAACTGACCCCAGCAAAGAGGCAGGTGTGGCAGGACCAGAGGGGAAAAGGCATCACATTAAGTCAAGATCCTTCGTAAGAGCAGGAAGAGGAGCCGGGGCGAGGGGCACTGACAGCCAGACCCATCCCCGCCCACCCAGCAAATACAGGGCCAAAACCTCATCTTTTTTCCCCATTTTTACCTGTGGGAGTGGAAAGAGCTGAAAACAACTGGTGGGTAAGATGAGAGAGGAAAATGAACAGGGGCCGATTCCCTCTGACGTTTTAGCCTCAGCCCTTAACAGAGGCCCCTGTTGGGAGCCAAAGGATCCCCCCCTCTGCCGTTTAGGACAGAGGTCCACCCACAACCAGGTAGAGTGAGGCTGGTACCACCACACGCCCGCCCCAAGGCCCGGAGGGGCTGCAGGAATCTGGAGCCTCTAAGAAAGGTGCACAAAGGCCAGCGGAGCTGTCTCCTCCTTCACCTGCTCTTCCAGACCACAAAGAACGTGAGGAGAACACAAAATACAGCTGGGAGTGTGACACAGCCCTCAGTCAGCGTGGGGGACAGCCAAGGACAACCCACCACTACAACGTCAGAGTGGCAGAAAGCACGCCGCATGCAAGAGGAACGAAGACAAAGAGCAGAGAGCCACATCTGAAGGACAACAGCAAAGTTAAAGGAAGAAAGAGAGGGCGTTCAGAAAGCAGCAGTGTTCAAAACGCGAACGAAAAACCCAGTCTGAGAGAAACTATAACAATTGAAGAAAACGTCTTACAAATGTTTCACACTTTCTTAATAAAAATGTGAATTCAATAAAAAAAAGTTCAAAGAGGAAACGATAAAAATAACAGATTATGATTAAGAAGCACATTCTGTGCTCAGAAAAATAATGTGATAACCAAAAGAAACAGAAGAAGTAAATTAGAAACAGCAAGGTACAGAAGAGATGTATCTGAAAATCAAATTACTCACATAAAGGAAAGGCTTACGTGAAAGCAGATAAAAGACTAATGCATTAAAAACTAGAGAGAAGCTAGTAAGTGGAGAAAACCTATGGAATGCACAACTGGGTCTGAGAAGCAGAGAAATCAAACCCAAAGCAGGAGAAGTACTCAAAATTAGAACACCAGAAAAAGTTCCCTGAAATGAAAGATCCACAAAACAAACAAGGAAACTGAATTACAGGAGAGAGAACAACAGGCACTGAGCTGAGTGAGACATATCCTGATTAAGTGATCATGATTCACAACAAAGGAAGGCATTCTTCCGTCATTTTCAGGAGAGACAAAATAAAGCTGTCCTAACACTTCTCCACGGTATCATCAGATGCAGAAGAACCTCTACAAGGTCCTAAGGAAAGAAAGTGTATCCAAGAGTTTTAAGCCCAGCCACGTCATCCTTAAACTGTGCAGATAACAAGCAGACATTCTATTCTCAAGCACTCATGACCCTACTTGAAGAAATGTCTTGACCATGAAATCCAGACAACCCAAACCTCAGGAATTAAGAAGCCACCGTTGGAGGACAGCCGATGAATGCACTAAATCC
The DNA here is from genome assembly GCF_002837175.3 of Physeter macrocephalus. Classification (NCBI taxonomy): domain Eukaryota; kingdom Metazoa; phylum Chordata; class Mammalia; order Artiodactyla; family Physeteridae; genus Physeter; species Physeter macrocephalus. The sequence goes on from NC_041233.1 coordinate 86,067,641, forward strand.
ACTTAACACACAGGAGCTGTGGTTACAACGCAAAGTGTAAGGGCTGCAAACCCTGACGAGGTAAAAATGAGAGAGCAGTGATTTATGTCATAGAGTGTTCTGCCTATGTTTTCCTCTAAGAGTTTGATATAGTGTCTAGCCTTACATTTAGGTCTTTAATCCATTTTGAGTTTATTTTCGTGTATGGTGTTAGGAGTGTTCTAAATT
>NC_041233.1:86068445-86102903 GCF_002837175.3 Physeter macrocephalus
TATAGTCTGAAGTCAGGGAGCCTGATTCCTCCAGCTCCGTTTTTCGTTCTCAAGATTGCTTTGGCTATTCGGGGTCTTTTGTGTTTCCATACAAATTGTGAAATTTTTTGTTCTCGTTCTGTGAAAAATGCCAGTGGTAGTTTGATAAGGATTCCATTAAATCTGTAGATTGCTTTGGGCACTAGAGTCATTTTCACAATGTTGAAACTAAAAATAGAACTACCATATGACCCAGCAATCCCACTACTGGGCATATACCCTGAGAAAACCATAATTCAAAAAGAGTCATGTACCAAAATGTTCACTGCAGCTCTATTTACAATAGCCAGGACATGGAAGCAACCTAAGTGTCCATCAACAGATGAATGGATAAAGAAGATGTGGCACATATATACAATGGAATATTACTCAGCCATAAAAAGAAACGAAATTGAGTTATTTGTAGTGAGGTGGATGGACCTAGAGTCTATCATACAGAGTGAAGTAAGTCAGAAAGAGAAAAACAAATACCGTTTGCTAACACATATATATGGAATCTAAGAAAAAATAAAAAGGGTCATGAAGAACCCAGTGGCAAGACAGGAATAAAGACACAGAACTACCAGAGAATGGACTTGAGGATATGGGGAGGGGGAAGGGTAAACTGTGACAAAGTGAGAGAGTGGCATGGACATATATACACTACCAAACGTAAAATAGATAGCTAGTAGGAAGCAGCCGCATAGCACAGGGAGATCAGCTCGGTGCTTTGTGACCACCTAGAGGGGTGGGATAGGGAGGGTGGGAGGGAGAGAGACGCAAGAGGGAAGAGATATGGGAACATATGTATATGTATAACTGATTCACTTTGTTGTAAAGCAGAAACTAACACACCATTGTAAAGCAATTATACTCTAATAACGATGTTAAAAATAAAAAAAGTACTTTAAAGGAAAAAAATAGTGATAGAGCAAACGGGGAGATGGGACCAGGAGAGCGAGAAAATATAACTGTGCTGCTCTCCTCTTATTATTATAATTTTTCAACCAATGTAGTCTAAAACTAAAATATGGGGTAAAAATACATAATGATTCCAATCTGTTCTGGTTTATAAAGTCACTTTTTTAATTTTAGAGGGATCTTTTATAGCACAGAAACATTTTCTCAAAGATCAGCAATTTCTTCTATTATACTTCAGGTTCTCTTCTATAAATTTAAGTAAGGTAAAATTTAATTCTTTAATTAAAAATAGAACATATAGCACGTCTCATGCTTAATTACATTTCAAGCATGTTATTTTTCTATCTTTGTATATGCAAAGAAAGGTGCCCAGAATGTTCAATTAATGTTAAAAATGGCTAATTTAGGGAAGCAGGGCCAAAAGTGAAATTTTTAAATAATTTACTCCTGGTTGTGTTCTACTGTTTAAACATCTCATAATAGCCACGTGTCACTTTTATAAACTTAAAAATCAGGTTTTAATTATAAAAGCAAAAAAATATATTTCGTTGAATTTTTAAAGAAAACATAAAAAAATGCTAACTATATAAAAATTTATGAAACAATACAAAAATTTATAAAATGGAGAGAATCCAAAAGAAGGAAATAAAAATCACTCATAGTTCCATATTCAGTGCCAACCACAGTTAACAGTTTCCACTCCTGGGATGGAAAGGACTTCACAAAGACAACATCAAATATTGAATAATTAGCCCCTTATATTTTCTCCCAATACTCTTATGGTCAATTTAATGGCATTTAAATATTTAATTGACCAGAGTTTACTTCTGGTTTTGGTGTGAAGTCAGAATTAAATCTTTTCTGCTGTTTGGTTAGTTGTCCTAAAGCCACGCTCTGAACAATCCATTCTCTGCTGACCAACTTGAAATGCCACCTTTACCAAGTTCTGACCCGGAATTAAATACCCCAGGCTTGAGTACCCTCTATCATCTCAATTTTTCAGAGACCTCAGCATGCTCGGAAGCCCCTGGTCCACGGAGCAGACTCCCCTGTCAGCCTCTGCTCAAGCGCCTTTCATCTGGGAAGCCTTTCTTGGCCCACTGTCCTGGTCTCTATTTCTATCTCTGTGGGACTGAGATTCTTCTCTCCATGAAGCCAGGTTCCTCTTATCCCTCCATCTGGTCCAGTGTCTGGTGCACACACAGGCCCTCCTTGTCTCCAATGAACCAGTCTCCCTGACCACCCTCTCCTGCCCACGTGCTACAGCGGGCATCTGAACAGTGACAGGCAAGAGAAAGGACCCCTGGGTTTTTGTTTTTAAAACATTAACTAGAATGACATTCAATTCACCACTTCCACTTTGGAGACTTGTAAAGGTTTTACTTTTTTCAACAATATTTCCCTTCCAATTTTATTCCTACTGTTAATTACTTGCCATCCTCGTGACACTAAGGCAATAATCAGTCATAATAATTAGTCATATGCACCCAAGAGAATCCTTCTTCCAGGCTCCGGAGTCCTGCAAGGAGGACTTGGCTGTCCCCTGAGCAGACAGCCCTCCGGCGGGGGCACCACCGTGCCAAGCTCAGCTCTCTAGCGACCGGCCTGTGTGCTAAAGCCAACCTCAGGGCCCTGCCCCAGGCTCCAGGCAGCTTCCTGGCCGAGGGAACTTTCTATAAACTTGTCCTGGGAACAGGCACTGGGAGTCAGGGTTTGCCTTCAGGCCTGGTACCCAGCCCTGGGTCCGTCCTCCCAGGATGGATGCTTCATCAGCCAGCGCACTCAGCCGGTCCGAAGAGAAGGCAGAGAGGGACACAGACGCACCCAGCGGGGCTGAAGGGAGCCAGAGCCACACAGACACTGCAGTGCCGGAGCCAGAGGGGTGCTGCCGACAGCTGTGGGATCATGCGCCGGGGTGTTCTCCAAACTGGTGGGGTGTGGGTGTGGGAAGATCAGCCCAGCCAGCTCCGCAGGACGTCAAGCTGAAGGCCCAGCTCCCAAACCCAGAGAAGACAAAGGCAGCCATTGCTTCAAAGGCCACAACTAGACCCACTGGGTAGAAATTACAGGGAGGCAGACTTCAGGGGCAAGTAACAGCGGAGCTTTCTACCCGGAGCTGCAGCCCGCCCTGGCACGCACGTGCACACACCACACACACACGGCCGTATCAGGAGTGCGGCCGAGGGATTCTGAACTCGCGGAAGACCAGGCCAGAGGGCCCCCCAAAGACTCCTGGGTTCTGACCTTAAAATGTAGCTAGAAAAGGGTTACTCTTTTTAGTTGGAGAAGATGTATTAAGGACCTATTTACAAAGCTTAATGATAGGGTGTAAGGAAGACACGGGGATGAGAGCAATTTCCCTTCCTAGTGACTGCAGAGCTGTTATCATCTCCAGGCCTGAATATGCTAGTGGAGAAGGTTCTGGAAGCTGGAATGAGACCACCTTGAGGGAAGGGTCATCTTGAGAGGAGCTGTCACCTTTGCTTGAAGGACACATTCAGATTGAGGTTACAAGACAGAAAGGGACCCAGATACATAAGTTCTGGGCATCATTTACTCCCATCTCTGAAGCCTGGCCAGAAACGGGTTACTCTTCAAACGTGTTCATTATCCAGAATTTTGAGAAGCATCAACTACACCCTTATACTGAGCCTTACTGGCTTTTAATAAAGTGAATTTAATGATAAAAGATTAAAGATAAGTTTGATCTTCCGATATTTATCATTAGGCACACATGACGTTCTATCTTTAAAATAAGCAGGCTAAGTCAGCTAGCCGATTGACCTCAAGTAGCGTGAGTGTCGTCCACAAGAGTGTAAGATCCGACACCGCACCGTCAGGAGCTTGAAGACACGTGTAAAAACTACACACCGCATCGGAACATAAAACCCGCTTAAATCTTCTTGAGTAGCTACAAAAATGAGTGCTGGGAGACTTCTCGGCATAATTTTACATGTAATCTCTGAGGAGACACAGGTTAAAATAAAAAAGCCTCTGACTGAATGCATTCCAGCCGCTGCCAGGGCAGGACACCAAAGGAAGTCAGGCTGCAGCTGAGCACACAGGTCCACGGCCACATGGGTGCCGGCCTTTCGGAGGCTGGGAGGGGCCCAGTCCAGTGAGGGGACAGCACGCCTCGTGGTCCCCCAAACTGAGCCCCAACTGCAGTCCGAATGGAACCCAGCAGGCGTGACCCTACAGATCCTGATGAAAACCCAGTCCTCCTAACCTTCACTTCGGAAGGTAAATCTGCTTATCTGGCAGCTTTCTAATTGCTTGAGGGAAAGGCAGAATCAACGATAAACTTTACAGGAAGAAAACAGAGTCGGACAGGGAGAGACAGGGGCCTTCGAGCTGGGCAGGGACCAGGGAGGGACGGGACGTGCCATCAGCGTTTCACACACACGTGCCAACAGGCCCACCTGAAATTCTGCATGAACTGCCGGAACTTGTCCGCCCTCCTGGCCAGTGGCACGATGACATTGACCAGCGTGCCGGCCATATTCAGCTCCTCCTTCTTCACCTTCATGATGGGGCCAAACGGCCGGAACAAGACAAGGCGTCTGAACTCGTGCTTGTGGTCCCCTCTGAACGCGAGCTCGTACAAAGTGCCTTTGTCCTTTTCTGTGCGGTAGATCCCTGTGAACAGACACGGGGAGAGACAGGTCTAAAAAGTAACCGTGGCTGCTGAGGGTTTTCGATAGCCGAGAGCTAGCACAAAATGCCCTACTTTAAACAATTAAGATGAAACCTCCACACCTAATGCTTATTAGAAAACTCAAAATGCTCCCACTTAACTCGCAAAAGAAATGAAAATACCATCAGTTTAAAAATCGGTTATGAAGACCTCAAAAAAACACAGGGCAAAAAGTTTGTAACGTTGGATACAAAGTTGCATTTATACGATTCAGAGGCATTTAAAAAAAGGACTGTAAGGAAATACATCAAAATAAGACTGGCTGTGCTGTGGAGCAGGGTTACGTGTTTTTTCTTTTCTGCTATTTATCTACATTTCTGCAATATGATAAGATACATACTTTAATATTATATTTAATTTAAGACGTGTGTTAAAAGGATCTCTGAGAAACGACAGCCATTTCAGATAAAGTGACCACAGTGGTCCATTCGGGACACTGGGAGCCACTCGGGCCGGTCCCATGGGTCATGTGGCCCCATGGAAGCTTCCGGAAGCACTAAAGCAGATGGCATGTACAGTACCAGCACAGCGGCAGGTGCACGTCTTACGTAACTTCCCCTCTGGGAAGCAGCACAGCCAGCGCCACAGAGCCAGCCTACTTGGGGCGATGATGGGCCCCCCAACTGTCGCCGTCACTGGAACTCCACCGTCTCATTGCTGGGCGGACCGTGTGACCCAGCAACTCGCTCAACCATGGGATGAGGCTCCGCAGGCCTGACCAGACGGAACTTCCCCGCCTTGCGAGCCAACCATCCCCTGGGACCTAAGTTCCACACTTCCCCGTGTCACTGGGCTTGTGGGTGTTTTCCTACCGGCAGAAAAACCCATCCAGTTCGACAAGTCACCAGAGAAGCGTCCTCGTCTCTCTTCTCTTGACTGGCCAGGTTTTCTCTTCCTCGTCCTCCCTTCCTCTGGGCCGCTACTTTGGCTGGGACGCACCCTGGGCTCTGAGTAGCTACAAAGGCGACTCCACAGAAGGCATCCTCCTGGGCTCGCCGGTTTCCAGGCCTCTCCGAGCCCTCTTTTTGTCCTCAACCCCCCCTTCTGTGGGGACCACAGGTCTGCTGCACAAACGCCTCTGTTCTTCTCCTTCCAGGAGCTGTTCACCCCACACCCCCGGCTCTGCGGCCTCTCTGATCTCCCTCCAGGGCCGCAGAGAGGAGCCTGGGCTGCGAATCTTCCAGGGGGGGTCTCACCTCCCACCGCCCAGAGGTTCACACGCACAGCCCGACGCCGGCGTGTGGGTGTTTTCCTACCGGCAGAAAAACCCATCCAGTTCGACAAGTCACCAGAGAAGCGTCCTCGTCTCTCTTCTCTTGACTGGCCAGGTTTTCTCTTCCTCGTCCTCCCTTCCTCTGGGCCGCTACTTTGGCTGGGACGCACCCTGGGCTCTGAGTAGCTACAAAGGCGACTCCACAGAAGGCATCCTCCTGGGCTCGCCGGTTTCCAGGCCTCTCCGAGCCCTCTTTTTGTCCTCAACCCCCCCTTCTGTGGGGACCACAGGTCTGCTGCACAAACGCCTCTGTTCTTCTCCTTCCAGGAGCTGTTCACCCCACACCCCCGGCTCTGCGGCCTCTCTGATCTCCCTCCAGGGCCGCAGAGAGGAGCCTGGGCTGCGAATCTTCCAGGGGGGTCTCACCTCCCACCGCCCAGAGGTTCACACGCACAGCCCGAAGCCGGCGGCTCGGGGACTCGAGGACCTGGGCGCAGGGCTACGAGGATGGGGCGGAGCTCCCTCCTGAAGCCCTCTGGGCTCCCCAGTGCAGGTCGGGGAAGCTGAGAGAAGGTCTGCCGAGCTCCTGCTGGGACGGGGTCCCAGCATCCCCACGGGGACCACTCATGGGAGAAGGGAGGGGCACTTCTCACGAGGCTCGGAGGATGTCTCTGAAAACGTGAAGGGGTTCCCTTCGAAGGCTGTTCACCCTTTCGGGCAACTGTTCCTCGCAGAGGACACGGGCTCTTCCCACCTCTGCTGCCCAGAGCAGCTGGGCAGCCGCCAGCTCCCAGGGGCCCAGGTGAGGTGGCGCTGAGTCAGGAAGCAATCGGTTAACAGCGTCTCTGCTGGACGGAAACACAGCTGTGACCCGGGGCCGGCAAGGACCCCTGCTCTCCACCGCAACCCCGTGCAAGGCTGCTACAGCTGAACCTGCAGATGACACATATGCAGGCCGGGATGGCTTCTCAGAATTGGAGTCATTTTCTTTCTCAGCACCAGGATCAAAATCATTAACTTTTTAAAATCTAAATCCACAGATTTGAAGACGCAGGTATGCACCTGTCTCAAGAGATGGGCGTCCATTTATAAAGAACCAGAGAACGCAGCAGTTCTTATTAATAATGATTCCTACAACCATGCCTGTGGGGCGTGGCACCAGCATCCCGGGGGACAGGAGCGGCCTGCGTGCCCTGTTCCCGGACACACCCTCCCCCCACCCCTCCGGGGCTACAGGAGCCAGTGGACCAGGCTGATCTCACCCACAACTCCAGCTTCTTTGTCGGCATCACCTGCATCCTGTGCCTTGAAACAAATATTACATCAACTTTTTAGCATATTTCCCCCTACTCTGCCTAATTCAATTCATTATGTCTTATAAACCTGATTTTAGATCCCTTAATCCCACCTATTTTAAATAAGTTACTGAAAGCTCACTTGCAGCCTGTGTCCAACAAAACCCAGCCCCAGCCCTCGTCCACCACACCCACAGGTACGTGCCCCCACCCCAATCTCCTTGTGACATAAGGACAGCACCTAAACAAAGCCCGCGCCTCCTGGAAACCTTCAGGGGTGGAAACTCGGACAGTCTCCCTCTGAGAGAAAGGGAAGAGAAGCACCGCGTCAGGATCGGGTTTTCAGCCACCGAGCTGCATGCGCGATGGCAAAGGCAAAGCAGGTTGGCCACGCGAATACCTCCCTCGTCGTATTTTATAGGGCAGTATCATTCTTATCCACTATGCAAATTAAAGATCAAAATAAGGACTCTGCAGCTGGCTTAGAGCTTAGTCGGATGCCTTTTCCCTCTTTCCGCCACTAGGTGCCGAGCTTCCCGTGAGTTTGCTGTTTCTACTCCCCGTGCAGGCAGACCCGTGCTTGTCCTGCTCTCCTCCAGGGGCCCAGGCCCCAGGACCAACAACTAGACGGGGACACCTCCAGGAAGCCAAGATACAGCTCCCCGGTCTGCTGCAAACGTCTGCTCCTTCAGTAGGCGAGGAGCTTACCAGATGCGGACGCGACCCCCTCCATCCTGCCTTCCACGTAAGGACCTCAGAAATCATGATGCTGAAGGTCCCCGCCCTCACTCAGGACGAGTGGACATGGCTGTGGCCAGTGCCGCACTGCTGAGCCCAGAGGTGTCTCCACTTTCATCCCCGCCTTTCCCACCTTCCTGCATGGGGCCCAGGTCCCCCAGCTGGATACCTGCCGCCTCTGACACCCCTGCCCCACTTCCAGGGCCCTGTCTATCCTGCACATACCCTGGGGCCCGTAGCGTCCTAGAGCATCACTCTACCCCTGCTCTGCCCCAGCTCAGAAGCCCCCCAGCTTCCCACAGCCCAGACAGCAAAGCACCAACACTACAGCCAAGCCTTCAAACCCTCCCTCATCTGCCTCCGAACTCCTGTCCTAATTGTAGGTCCTGCCCCTGCTCCACGTGAAACGGGGTTTACGTCGAGCATATACAACTACTCTTCCCCCTGGAGAAACTGGAACCGAAAGTGCAACGCTGGCGGGAGTGTAAAATGGTGCAGCTGTGGAAAAGAGCTTGGCAGTTCCCTCAAAAGTTAAACACAGAATTATAATCCGACCCAGCCATTCCACTCCTGGGTGTGCACCCCAAAGAGCTGAAAACAGAGACTTGAACAGACACTTGTACACACATGTTCACGGCAGCATCATTCACAGCAGCCAAACGTGGCAACAACCCAAACCTCCATGAACAGGTGACTGGATGGACAAAGCGTGGTCTATACATGCAACAGAGTATTACTCAGCCTTAAAAAGGAATGACATTCAGACACATGCTACAGCATGGATGGAGCCGAAAACACGAGCTAAGTGGAGTCGGCTACACAGAAAAGGACAGAGACTGTGTGCCCCACCCCTCGTACGAGGAGTCTAAAGTAGTCAAATTCACAGAGACAGGCAGTAGACTGGGGCTCACCAGAGGCTGGGGCAGGGGGAGGGGAGTTAGTGTTTAATGGGCACGGAGTTTCAGTCCGACATATGAAGAAGTTCTAGAAATGCGTGGGGATGACAGTTACACACAATGTGAGTGTACTTAATGCCAGTGAACTGTACACCTAAAAATGGTTAAAATAGGGAATTCCCTGGTGGTCCGGTGGTTAGGACTCCGTGCCCTCACTGTGGAGGGCGAGGCTTCGATCCCTGGTTGAGGAATTAAGATCCCATAAGCTGCGCAGTGTGGCCAAAAAAAAAAAAAAAAAAGCTTAAAGTGGTGAATTTTACGTTATGTGTATTTTACCACAATAACTGCTGTCCTGTGAAAAGGCCTGGCACTTTCTCAAGACACAGGTCCCCACCGGTCCCCCCTCACCCCTTCTAAACAGGACCCTCCTCCCCTGGGAAGATTCCCAGACTTTCTCAATCCTAAGCGATCGCTCGCTCCTCCAGACACGCGGATCTGAGAGCTTAAACAACCCTGCGTGGAGCTGCTCTCCTGGCCCGTGACACACGTGCCCCCGGACATGGTCAAGTCCGGCCTCTCATTTTACAGACGAGCACACGGAGACCCAGGGAAGCTGTCTCCTCCCTCGAGGTCGCCTTCCGTACCCAGCACGAACCCCTCCGAACAAAGGAAGAAGCGAGCACGTGACCAGCAGCGTCTAAGAAGTCAGACAAACAACATAAGGCCTGTGCTAAACCCAAGGTTCATAGCTCCTTTACCCTCGGATAACCCTTACAAGCCCCCTTGGAGCTTTTCTCTTTCTTTTACACATAGCTCTAACAGCTGCTAAATAACAATTATCTGAGTTCAGAGCCTACAACACATTAAAAGCAGTAAATTTTGAAAAGGGGGGGATTTTCATGGAAAAAAATTATTTCCAGAAAAAGGAGAGTATTTGCGGAAAGAAAAGGTGTAACAGGCAGAAATGCTGACAGTAGTAAGTAGTGACAGGTCACCTCCTAACAGCAGTGGGGAGACAGAATGTTACTGTTTTTATTTAATTTAACAGAAATGTCTGGGATCATCTAATATAAAGGAAAAAAAATACTCCACCCACGTAACCTGCCTTTGAAGACATCACTGTAGGAGCCTCACCTCCTTAGTCTGTTCAGAAAGAGAAACTGGGACATACCTGAGAAAGATTTTATTTCACAACGGTAATTTTCTACTATTGTGGTGCTTCAGTTCAGTTATCTAGAGAATTCCACTTAGATGAAACGTCTCACTCTCAGGCCACGTGGGATAACAAGACATCATCGCAGTGCCATCTGTTGTCAGCTCTATTTTCTTAGGGAAAGTAGCAGACATTTGATATTTGCGCAAGTCTGCCGTGAATCCCAAGATGCTCAGAGACTACAGTGTAAATAATTCTCCCCATAGAGACAGTAAAAAGTAACCACTTTACAGGTTTCCTCCTCTGCCAGGTTACGGGACGCCTGCACGCACCTTGTTTCTCCTGCATCACAGGGCATCAGCTCACAGCCGCTTCTGTACTCGTCCTGACTCAGGTTCATCACCATTAATTTCATTAAACATTTCTTTGGATAAGAAACGGCTGCACCGACTGATGTCCTTGCTGAAACAATTCATGAATCCCCTTTTTTATTCCTATTTATTGCATTTGTTCATGCTGTAGATCCATGCAGACAAACTCAACACTTGGTTCTTTTTTTTTTTTTTTAATTATTTTAATTTATTTATTTTTGGCTACGTTGGGTCTTCGTTGCTGTACGCGGGCTTTCTCTAAGTTGCGGCGAGCGGGGGCTACTCTTCGTTGCGGTGCGCGGGCTTCTCACTGCGGTGGCTTCTCTTGTTGCGGAGCACAGGCTCCAACACTTCGTTCTTAATCCATCAAGAATTTCTAAGAACCTCACTTCCTGAGGGTTCCTCCTTACTTCATCACTGATACTGCCAGTCGACTTTTCTTTTCAGAGCCATCTTTTCCCCACAAAGCTACATATCAACCGCATGAAGACAATCCTGTACCTGATACTAAGTGGGAAGCGAAGACGTGTTATGATCCCAGCGCAGCCGTGGGCTGGGCTCCTCACCAGGTGTACCACCAGCCACGCAAAATTCATAGTCACATGACATGGTTATTTTTATCCTTATTGATTTTCCTTATGGGTATCATTCACCATGGACTGTGTTCTCCATTACAGATATAAAGAGGGTTGTGATTAAAAAAAAAAAATCACTGTGGGGACTTCCCTGGTGGCACAGTGGTTAAGAATCCGCCTGCCAATGCAGGGGACACGAGTTCGAGCCCTGGTCCGGGAGGATCCCACATGCCGCGGAGCGACTAAGCCCGTGCACCACAACTACCGAGCCCGTGTGCCGCAACTACTGAAGCCCGTGTGCCTAGAGCCCGTGTTCCACAACAAGAGAAGCCACCGCAATGAGAAGCCCGCGCGTCGCAACGAAGAGTAGCCCCCGCTTGCCACAACTAGAGAAAGCCCACGTGCAGCAGCGAAGACCCAACACAGCCAAAAATAAATTAAAGATTAAAAAAGAAAATCACTGTGCTCTCAGAATTCACATTCTAGAGAGAAGGCAGACAGGTAAACCAAAGAGGCACGCATAACATGCTAAGCACCTGAGAGTCTGCCCACGGTGCAGGGAGCAGAAAGGAGGGCGTCTCCACCCGCTGAGGGTGCGGACAGGCTGACAGATGATATTTCACCAGAACTGGAGACAGGGCGTTTGCCAAGACTACAAAATCAGAGAGAACATTCCACGGAAAGATAACAAAGATACTGAACAAACAAAACCAACTTATGTTTGGCAAACTTGCAGCAGTTCAGCCAGGCTGGGGCACAAGAGGCAGGTGCAGGAGGTGAAGCTGGACGGTGAGGTGGGGCACAGCACGCTGGCCACCAGGGCCCCTACGGAGCAAACGCTCCCCGAGCTCCGGGAGGCGAAGTGGCCTTAGTGCCATCGCCTGACAGCGGTGTGGATGGAGGACGGGGGTGAGATCAGAGCATCGAGGGAAGAAGCCCTGCGACTCAGCAGGAAGCTGAGACAGCGCCAGCGAGAGGAGGGCAAGTGGCAAAGGCTGGAGAGAACCGGTCAGAGGTGAGAGGGCAGGCGAGGGGAGTAAGCTGCAGGTGAGGCGAGGCCTATGAGTTGAAGTCTGAAATGCTGACTTGAGGAGCTTGTGTCTGAAGCTCAGCAGACGGGCCCTTTGCAGACAGGGTGAGATGCCCCAGCGTCTGGGGGGCTGCAGAAGTGTGCAGAGTGAGAAGAGGGGTCCCGGAGGCAGGTGCTGCGTAGCCAGCAGGGAGGCTGCCAGGCCAGGCGCAGGACGGGGCGGCAGGGAGCTCACGGTGGGCCAGGGCAGCTCAGCACCCGCTGCTGCGTCAAGGTCAAGTAAGGTGAGGACGGGGCAAGCCCACTGGATGGCAAGCGGCCCAACGGTGGCCCCGGCCATGACGTTCCCGGAAGCAACAGGGTCTGGAGCAAATCTGAAAGAGGGTGAGAGGTCGAGTGGCAGGAGTGAGCTAGGTGAGGAGGGCATCCTGCTTCTGTCTCCTGGAAGCTGTCGAGTTCCTTCCTGCGCCAGGACCTTTGCCCCTTCCTCCGCCTCTGCCGGGGATGCCTCCCCAGGCTGGGCACCGCCGGATCCTTCCCCCCTTGCAGGTCTCGACCCAGATGCACCTCTTCCAAGAGGCCGTCTCCGTCCCCCTCGGTCCCCTCTTCCACGTGCCCTGTCCTAGTGCCGTCGCCGCCCGGTGCCTGAGGGTGTTCACCCTCCTCGCCCCCTGTGCCCCCCCATAGCCGAGCTCCACGGGAGCCAGAGGTCCGTTTCTGCGGCACAGAAGGCGGGCGGGATGGGGAGGTGCTGGGTAAGAAGGGGCGGACCCAGCAGAGTGGCAGCCAGAGGAACTCAGAGGGTTGGAAAGTCCTTCAAGTCCTTCATGAAGGACTTGAAAAGTAGGAGAAAGAACAAGTCCGTCACGCGCTGAGAGGAAGAAGCAAAGAGAAACAGATCACAAGGATACATGGATGGAAGGAGGGGTGGGGTGGCGGAAGGAGGGGTGGGACCAGGTCTGGGACAGAGAGGGGGCAACCTCCCCCCCAGCACAGGGCAGGAGGCCAGCGGGGTGCGGACCACGCAGGGGTGGGACGAGGAGCTCAAGGAAGCACGAGGACGAACGTCCAGTTTCTCGTGCAGCAGGAGGAAGGCCAGGCTGAGAATGGGGGTTAGGGGGCGACACAGGCTGCAGGGCGGGTCGGGCCGGTGGAGAGCCGGGGCGGCACGGGGCAGGGCCAGTGGGGTCCACAGCCGGGCACGAGGGCGCAAGGGGCCCCCGTGAGCCCCGACAGAGCACGTGCACGAGGGGACTGTCCCCGGCAGCAGGAGAAGCCGAGCAAGGAGGGGGAGACAGGACTTGCGGACCCGGGCCGGCTCTGCAGGACACACGTGCGGGGCCAGGGGGTCGGCACCGCGTAGACAGTGGCCGAGGGGACCCACCGGGGTCCGGCCGAGGGTGCGGGGGAGAGCCGAAGGCAATGCAGGGCCGGAGGGGGAGAAATCGGGCCAAGTGAGCACCCGCAGCTCGGGGGCCGAGGTCAGAAGTGACAGCGGAGTCACGGGAAAAGGCTCCTGAGGACGTTCAGGTTTCGCGGAAAAGCGGGCTCCCGGGGAGGCCAGGCTTCCACACTGGGAGGACAGACCGCAAGCCCACCGTCTCCTCTCCACCCGAGCTCTCACTCTGCAGGGACGGGGTCTCAGGGGATGCACCCCTCTCCTTCCTCTAGGGAACCAACGTGGAAGCCACACAGAGCGACGCTGCCGGACTGAGCAGAGTCTGAGGGGCCTGGAGCGGGGACCAGGCAGGGGGTCTCAAGGCTCCAGAGCAAACCCGGGGACAGGAAGTCGGATGCCGTTATCACGCTTCCCACCAGCTGCGGATGGCACGTCCAGGATGTGGGAAAGGCAGCAACTCAAGATACAGCAGCAGCAATGCGCAGGGGTTAAGGGTCAGAGAGCAGGGCATGTGTGACCTTGCCGTTTCTCTGGTGACCGTGAGCTGTGTGTACACAACTACTCGGTCCAGCTCACCCCGAAGCAGAGGCCACGCAGCCCAAACAGCTGTGCCTGCTCGTGGCTGCTCAGATCATGTTCACAAATATCACCTCGATTCGAAGGAGGCTTCCAGAGGGTCCGCCCTTTACCACGTCCTTTTACAGATGGGAGAATGGAGGCCTTTCCAGAAGGTAAGTGAGTAACCTGTTCCACGTTACGCATGACATGCTCACAGGGTGACGGGCAGGACGGCTGTGAATCCAAGGGCCTGTCATGTTCAAGCTCTTAAAGGTCCATCAACCTCACCATCAAAAGGATGTTTCCAAGTCTTCTTTCTTTTCTGTTCTTTCTTTTTGAGATTGACTTTTGAGAACAGAAAAACATCAATAAAGATACTTCAGAAAGATAATAACTGTCCAAAGTATATCAGAAAAGTCAGTCTCAAGACTCACTTTTGAAGATTGAGATAACGTATTATGGATTGATTTATTGATACCACTTTCCTCATCTTTAAGAAACGGGATCAATAAAAATACAGCCCTATTTCTTTATACGGATGTTGTGAAAATTAAATAAATTAACATGTGTAAACGTGCCTGGTACCCAGGAAGCACTCGGTGATGTCAGCGGTGGTAATAACGATAACGATGTCACTACTATTATTATCAATACTATGACATCCTGTCCCTTCGCCCCATTCGTCGTTGACTGCATCACTGCTCTCAGTCAGATAGGTCCGGGCTTGGGCAAGCCCTCCTCTTGCTGTGCTATATATCAATACAATGGCATCAAATATGCCTGGAAGCTGGATCCAATAACTCATTCTTTTAAGTCACTGTGGACCCAGAGACCAGAATTCTTTACTTGTTTTAATTTTATTTTTTTATTGGAGTATAGTTGATTTACAATGTTGTGATAGTTTTGGGTGTACAGCTAAGTGACTCAGTTATACATACATATATATATATATACACACACATATATTCTTTTTCAGATTTTTTTCCATTTTAGGTTATTATAAAATATTGAGTATAGTTCCCTGTGCTATATAGTAGGTCCTTGTTGGTTATCTATTTTACATACAGTAGTGTGTATATGTTAATCCCAAGCTCCTAATTTATCCCTCCCCTCCTTTCCAACCTTTGGTAACTGTAAGTTTGTTTTCTATGTCTGTGGGTCTATTTCTGTTTTGTAAATAAGTTCATTTGTATCATATTTTAGATTCCACATATAAATGATATCATTTCCCACCAACAGTGTAGGAGGGTTCCCTTTTCTCCACACCTTCTCCAGCATTTATTATTTGTAGACTTTTTGATGATGGCCATTCTGACTGGTGTGAGGTGATACCTCATTGTAGATTTGATTTGCATTTCTCTAATCATTAGCGATGTTGAGTTCTTTTCATGTGCCTTTTGGCCATCTGCATGAGACCAGGATTCTTGATATTCTGGTAAAAGGCCTGGTGATATACAAACTAGCATATATAAAATCTGAGTCAAGGTAGTTTCTTAGCAATATCGCAACAGAACTTTTTTACCCGTTGCTTGAGAAACCCATTTCTAATGTATAATATCAACTGGAATTTTCAAATCACTGACCTGCAGTTATCAGATACCACAACCCTTTATCTGACTACACCCCCCCAAACTGGTTAGCACCACGCTGCACCGTAGCACGCCTACACCCCTTCCATCATCAACACAATTAGAGCAGCCTCCTTCCCGCTGCGGACACGTCCAGGCCCCGAGCTGTCCTGACCGTCGCTGTGACTGGCAGCACCTGAGCCAGAGACCCCGGTCTAACCCTGGCTTCACACTCACTTCACAACACTTTAAACAAGATATTTCACGGCACCGCGCTCTTGCTTCCTGGTCTTAAAAATCGAATCACAGGGTAAGGTCAAAACATCCACGTCAACTGCTTTGTGCTTCAAGGAATATCCTAAGTTGGACCTCCTGTAAGCATTTATTTTATTTGGCTAACTTATCCAATTAGTCAGTGGTAAGAATTCATTTTAGCTTTACAGATAGGCTGTAACACTGAACCACTGGATATCTGGGGGAAAGCATGTATGTTTCTGTGGAACTGCCACAAGACAGATCAACCACAGCAAGCTGAAGAGTAAAAGAATCAGAAGGGGCTTCCCTGGTGGCGCAGTGGTTGAGAATCCGCCTGCCGATGCAGGGGACACGGGTTCGTGCCCCGGTCCGGGAAGATCCCACATGCCGCGGAGCGGCTGGGCCCGTGAGCCATGGCCGCTGAGCCTGCGCGTCCGGAGCCTGTGCTCCGCAACGGGAGAGGCCACGACGGTGAGAGGCCCACGTACCGCAAAAAAAAAAAAAAAAAAAAAGAATCAGAAGGCCTGGCATACAGGTCACCATTTTCTACCACAACAGACACTGGTCCACCTGCATTTGTCTTTGCTGGTAGGAACTGGTCAGCCTTAGAAAAGGCAGATTCTTGGGCCGCCCCTACCAGACCTATTAAATTGGGGAACCACTGGTTTACCCCCAAACTGGTACCAACATTAGACAGTAAACATCAGAAGCAGCCATTGCAATAAATAATAATGTTCTGAATAGATGGAGCTTGTTGGGAGGGGGCCGTGATCAGAGGCCCACGGAGCAGGCCCCAGAGCACGGCTTGGCCTGCAACCCCCGCCGCTTCCAGGGTCACAGAAAGGGAGAGGAACTGAGGCCACAACAGCCTGGAAAACTAACACGGAAAGAAAGTACTTTTCAGACCCCAATCCTCTTTTCTTTTTTTTCTATTTGAACATCTCCTTCATAACATGAGAAAGTTTGGAGCTATGGCCCAAACTTTAGCAGTATTTTAAATGAAATGTGAATAATGAATCATTTCTTGCAAACACTCTGGGGCCACAAGGGCAGAAGGAAAGGCAAGAGGCTAGTGAGTGATAGGTTATGCTCCTGTGAACCATCGATCCAGTCGCTCCTTCACTCCACGGTCCCTTGATACGCGCCTTCCATCACGGTAACAGACTAGAGCCATTAAGATGAATAAGACCTGGGCCTGCCTGGAGAGCACTGTGGTCGGGGGTGGGGGGCAGGGGGCGCGGTGAGAAGCCCCTAGCTCTGTCCAGGAGACGTGGGGACTGAGTAACGGAGAGGAGGTGGACGTGTCCAAGCAGAAAGCTTCGGACAGTCCTAAGGCTGGGAGAGTGGCCAGGTGGGTCCCCAGTCTCCTACACCTGTGAGTCACACCAAGGTCGGACCAGTCACTACCACACAGGTTATTGGTTTTGCTTGGATCCTGGTTTGTGGATTTTCTTTTACTTTTTGACAATCATTAGAGCTAAAATATAACAATCTCGATCCTAAGCTGTAAAAAAGTATGTCCTAATCACCATAACGGGTTGTGAAGAAAACCCCGTTGAGATTAGCTTTCTTTTAGAAGAATGAATCCTATGCCACACTTTCTTCCCCATCCTTAGAAAGAGACATGGACACGCGCCGCAGCTTGATCGCCAGGGAAACGCACACTGTGAGGAACAGAACATGCTTCTCCTCTGGGGGGAAGAGCAGACTAAGAAACAATGTAAATAACACCAACCACTGGGAGCTGTGAAGTCTGTCACCCAACAGGAACATGCCATTTAGTAAAACAATCTGCTCAGAAGGCCCAGCTATGTGTCCGTCACCCCGTGAGGTGGCACGTCATAAAGGGACACCTTAGATGAAAGAGCCAGGGAAGTTCTTACACAGACACTGCCCCAGGAGAAAGAGACACTGAATTTAATTCCAGTCGACGATTAACTTGCTCTGTGACTTTGGACAAAGTCAATTCTCAAAGCTTCAGGTTCTCCAATTGCACAGGACACACAACAAACAGCACATGACTCACTGCGTCCGTGAAATCACAATAAACCCAGAGAAACCCATCTTAGGGTTATGAACCTCTAGAGAATTCCTACAGCAACCTTACTCACATAGCCTGAAACTGACCTACCAGTCAAGCACAAAATAATTCCACAGCATATCAAAACAAGGTGGTCTGTTTGGCTATGCAGTTTTCAAATGACAGTTTAATATAAAAATTTTTTTTAACTCAGAGAATGTAAAAGAACAGATACCACTTAACCTATCTAGGTGGCAGTACTCCATGAATATTTTTTCTCAAGTATGTCATGACCCCCAAATTATCGGACAAGGTTCCCATCAACGGAGGGCCCATCCCCTCGAATCTGAGTGGGCTTGTGGCTACTTTGTCCAAGAGAAGACCGCAGAGTGACGTAGCTGCTACTTTGTTTGCTGGAACGTTTTCTCGTGGAGCCCAGACCACCACGTAAGAGGTCAACTACCCCAGGGTCGCCTAGCTCCAGGGACCGTCCTGGTGCTCACGTCACCACAGCACAGCTTCCAGATTTGCAAGGGAAGGTACGTTTGGGTGATTGTCTCCCAAGGGTCGAGTCACCCCAACCTTCCCGCCTTCCCAGACGTGGCCCCAGACGAGCTGGAACAGGGACAGTTGTCCCCACTGGCTCCTTTCTGAACTCTGGACCCACAGAATCTGTCAGCATGTGAAAATGGGGATCAAAAGCCACTAAATTCTAGGATAGTTTGCAATGCAGCAGTAATAATAGAGTGAGAGCAACTGATAAGGGCGTGCAGACACGAAAATACACCATGCTGGTCACCACAAGCAGATGCAAACACTGCCAGCCACCATGACTACAGTATTACTGACATCCTCCTATGACACACAGGGCACATACCAGAGCAGACGGCCACTTGACCTCAGCAAGGAGCTGCACACAGGGAGTCCCCGGATGGGACTAAATACTCCTCAGAAGAAAGTTCTGGGTCCACCAAACACATGAACAAATGGGCATTAGCTGAGTTTAGCTGAGATGCTAAAACCCCATGCAATTAAGTGTGATCTCAATAAATTTAGCTTAGAAAAATTTTCAAGAGGATGACATCAAACTTTTACTTTGGCCATAAAATCATGCAAATAAACAAAGATCCCTTGGTCAAGTACCCACTGACGGCTGTTGTTAATTTCATCTCTTGGTGAGATCTCTAAAAGAAAATGTACCCTGGTTATGTAAACTGTTAACTTGGGAGACAAACTTTAACACATCATAATTACCTCAAATCTAAATGGCCTAAATATACCAATTTTAAAAAGGAGATTGGCAGAGTCGATTAATAAAAACGTAACACAACTCCAGCTGTTTACAAGAAACTTACTCCAAACTTGACAAATGACATGGATAAACTGAAAGAAAAAGGGTGGAGAAAGATGTACCATGCAAACATTAATAAAACAGGAGTGGTCGTATAAAATAAAGTAGACTTTAGAGCAAAGAAAATTCCTAGAGACAAAGAGGAACATTATAAAATGATAAAGGGATCAATCCACCAGGAAGACATAATGATCCTAAATACATACGCACCAAACAACAGAGCCTCAAAATACATAGAGCAGAAACCAATAAAGCTGAAAGGAGAAACAGACAATTCCACAATTATAGTTGGAGACTTCAATCCCCTTGTCAGCAACTAACAGAACTACTAGACATAAAATCATAAAGGATACAGAAGAAAAAACAAAGGGGTACAGAAGATGTGAACAATACAGTCAAGCAACAGGATCTAACTGACATATATAGAATACTCCACCAAACAATAGCATGATACACATATTTTCCAAGCACCCATGGAACATTCAATAAGACAGACTATATCTTAGGCCATAAACTAACCAACAATCTTAAAAGAAGTGAAATTATACAGAGTGTGTTCTCTGATCATGATGAATTCAAAGTGGAAACCACTAACAGAAAAACAAGGAAATCGCTAAACACTTGGAAATTAAACAACACAGTTTTAAATAATCCATGGGTCAAAGAGGGCATCTCAAAGAAAGTAAAACAAAGTACATTCAATTAGATAGTTAACTTGCTCTTTAAGGTTGTTAGATATAGAAGAGTTGGTGTTATAGGACATCAACCAAGAATAATTATTTTGAAATTGATTTTAAGTCATTTTTTTCTGACAGCATTACACAGGTCTGTTATCTGTTAAGCCACCCCTAGTTCACGACAATGAAAGTATGAGTAAGGGCCCAGCACACTGTAGGGGCTCTGTTAATGCCTACTGAATGAATCAGTGCTTGGCTTTCTCTCCGTGGACTGAGAGGCAGGAGGCAGGAGTGCAGACCCCAGAGCCAGGGCACCTGGGTTCAAGTGCCAGCTGTGTAATCCTGGGCAGGCGACTGAAGCCTTCTTTGCCTCTGTGTCCTCGCTTGTAAATACGCAGGACTGTAATATAAGACCCATCTCATGGGGTCCTCGTGAGGACTGAAGTACACATAGAGCACTTAATACAGAAAATGCCTGAAGCCCTCAGTGTTAGCTAGCGTATTCTTTGGGGAGAAGGAAAGGACCAAATGAAGGTCATGTGCTAGTTACAGAGAGAAGGTCAAATATATCTCATAATGTTCCACAAAGAGTATCACAACTTCCAGAGACCAGCCCCCAAACGGGCACGGGCTTGAGAACTATTACCTGGGAGGGTGTTCCAGCTCTAGGGCTGGCGATTCCTTCAAGGCAGTGGTTCACAACAGCGGCTGCACACTGGGGGTCACCCGGGGAGCTTTAAAAACAGCGATGCCCACACCCCGCCCCTAGAGATCCCGATTTAGTTAGTCTGTAGCGTGCCCCGGACTCCCCAAGAGATTGCAACGTGCAGCCAGGGTTGGAAAGCACTGCTTTAGGGATTATGACGTCAACGCTTCCACAAGCCAGTGATTTCCAAATAGAGCAAGGCCATCGCAGGAGCCGGGGGCTTCACTGCAGAGCAGTTCTAGGAGGTGAGTAAGGACAGGAACGATGCCCCCTTCTCCACCCTGAACCACTCTGACACTTCACTCTAAACTGCACCAGGAAGGGAGCATCCTGGCCGCAGGGGCCTGATGTGGCCGAGGCTTCATCCCTTGGAGGCCTGACGTTCACGTGAACTGGTGCGAACAACCCCGAAACCAAGAAGAGCTTCATGCCCTCACTGCTTGTGATACTCCTTAAAATGGCTGTTCAGTACGCTGTGTATCTTCACCGAGTGTGTAACAATAAGGGGCTTGAGAAGCCCCGGGTTTCCCCGTTTTACAAAATCCACTTTAGGCTGCCAGTGTGTGAATGGTGGACATTTCTGTGAGAAGAAATGGAGGGGGAACCCTGAGGGCACAAGGACACCATGAATGCCTGGAGACGGCTTGTCTGATGGTGTTCAGACATGGAATTCAGCATGAAAGCCCCGCAGGGTAAAGGTCTTATGCATGATGGCTACTATGGGATGTGGGTTGTCATGGTGAGGAGATGCAGTTGGGAAGAGATGGGAAAAAATATCACCCTTCAGGACAGGGACCCATCTGTAAAGCTTGTGCAAAAGTTGTCTTCTGGGCCCAGGGCCCCATCCGTTCCATTAAGAATGGAGGTCATCACAGCTGTCACTGACATAGAATAAGACACCTCAAGGGCCACAGCTATAAAGAAGCTCTTAAAGAAGCAGGAGTGAACTTCCCTGGTGGTGCAGTGGTTAAGAATCCACCTGCCAATTCAGGGGACACGGGTTTGAGCTCTGGTCCTGGAAGATCCCACATGCCACGGAGCAACTAAGCCCGTGCGCCTCAACTACTGAGCCTGCGCTCTAGAGCCCGCGAGCCACAACTACTGAGCCCGTGAGCCACAACTACTGAAGCCTGCGCACGCCTAAAGCCCGTGCGCTGCAACAAGAGAAGCCACCGCAATGAGAAGCCCGTGTACCACAAGAGTAGCCCCCGCGCACCACTACTAGAGAAAGCCCACGCACAGCAACAAAGACCCCATGCAGCCAAAAATAAAAATAAATAAATAAATAAATAAATAAATAAATAAATATATATATATATATATATATATATATATATATATAAAAGCAGGTGTGATGTAAACAAAGGAACGACAGATACCTGATAGCAGAGCCTTAAAGAGTAATTCTCAGGACAGCAGGCTTATTTTCTCAAATTCGAATTATAAATACCTATAGCAGTGCATATTTCAGCTGCCTCCTTCTCTAATTCCGATCAGGAAATAAGCAGTATATTTTATACAAGCCTAGCAAAGAGCAGCGATGCTGAAACTTCGTGGTCTGGAGGGTCCGGCGCTGAGAAGTAAACGGGTAGGCACTTAGCAGGGGCTCAGGAAACATGTGCGGACAGGGGTGACCTTAGGGGTTGCCATGTAGTCAGGGATGTAACATCATAGGTCTCTAGACCCCCAAACTACAGCATAGGGCAACACCCAAGTGGACCCGGGAACCACCCTGGGGTAAGAGAGTGCAAAACTGGGGACACACATGCATTCCTATGGTCAAAATTCATTTCCACGTCCTCAACACCCAGCTCAGGAGCCGGAGCACAGAACGCACTCAGCACACGATGCCATGTGATCACGCCGTGCAGTATGTCACCCAGTACTGATGCCCCAGGAGGAGTTCAGAGTTTAACAGACAGGTACCAACCCCGCTTTACATGCAAAGCTACAAATTATCAAGGTACAGGGATAAAACCATGTTTTCTCTTCCCAAGTAACCTTTTAAACACACCTAGAAGTGTTCAAAATAATTTTTTAAGAGTATCACAATGCTGGCAGTAGAGGGGATCTTTTCTCTATTCACTGCAGCTGCCTGATGGGGCAGAGGCAAACATATTTCACACATGAGCTCTTTTCCACCCAGCTCTATGTATCTTATGTCTCTCTCATCTCACACACACACACACACTCTCTCTCTCATCTCTCTCTCTCTCACACACACACACACACACACACACACACACAGCTCAGAACAGCCACTGCACAGAGTGAAGTAAGTCAAAAGGAGAAAAACAAATACCGTATGCTAACACATACATATGGAATCTAAGAAAAAAAAATGTCATGAAGAGCCTAGGGGTAGGACGGGAATAAAACACAGAGCATGGACTTGAGGATATGGGGAGGGGGAAGGGTAGGCTGGGACGAAGTGAGAGAGTGGCATGGACATATATACACTATCAAACGTAAAATAGATAGCTAGTGGGAAGCAGCCGCATAGCACGAGGAGATCAGCTCGTGCTTTGTGTCCACCTAGAGGGGTGGAATAAGGATGGGGGGAGGGAGGGAGACACAAGAGGGAAGAGGTAGGGGAACATACGTATATGTATAACTGATTCACTTTGTTGTAAAGCAGAAACTGACACACCATTGTAAAGCAATTATACTCCGATAAAGATGTTAGAAAAAAAAAAAGAACAGCCACTGCTCCATTTCTTTCCTCTCCTTCACTGCTCAGCATCTAGACCATGACTGTCAGAATTTTCTGCGATGATGAATATGTTCTGAATCTGTGCTGTCAGATGGCTCCTGGAGACTTGAAGTGTGGCTAGTGAAAGTGAGAAACTGAATTTTTAATCTGATATCATCTTAATTTTCAGTTGAAGTAGCCACATACGTGAGTGGCCACTGTGCTGGCAGAGCAGCTCCAGACCGTGTCTGCGTCCGAGGACCCCGTCTCTCCCCCTCGCCTTCCTCCACCCACTCCGACCTCATTCCTGTCCCACCACACCACCGAAAACGTTCCTGTTAGCCCAGGGCGCCAGCGACCTCCTGGGGCAAATCCAGGGATGCTGTGAGTCCCGACCCTGCCCTGCCTCACCAGCACCCCACAAGAACACCTGCCTGCTTTCCTTGGCTTTCAAGGTACCAAATGCTCCTGGGCTTCTGCCAACTTCCTTGGCTGTTCCTTCCTAGCCTCCCGCACAGGTGCCCCCCCTCTCTGCTGGCCACTCAGTGTAGGCCTTGGGTGCCCGGGCTTCTGGTCTCAGGTATTTCACCAGAGCACCTCACTCCTCTCCACAGATCGGATAGACATCAACACCCTAGTAAGTCCCACCTCTGCAGCTCCAGACCTGATTTTTGTCTTGAGCTCCAAACCCATATTCCAACGGTCCCGACCACCACCCCCCACTCACGGGTCCCAGAGACACGTCAAAGTCACCACCAGAGCTGGGCTGACCACCTCCCCTTGCTCTTCCTCTTCTGAGGAGCAGTGGATGGCACCAGCATTAAAGGAGCTGCCCAAACCTGAGGTTCAACCTGAACCCCTCCCTCTCCACGCCCTGCCTGGCACACAGTGAGCTTCAGCTACACGTCGGGTATCACCATCATGGAACCAATCACCATCTCTGGAACCGTCCCCATCTCATATCACCAATTCTGCTAGCGCAGATCAGCCGGCATCGTGCCAGCCCCGAACCACTGTCCCACTGGGCTGAGTCCCTCTGATTCATCCTCCACAGGGCAGCCAAGTGATACTTCTAAATTCTGACAGTATCACCCTTCTGTGGAGCCCCGTCCAGTGGCTTTCCGGTGTCATCCAGGTCAAGCTCCCAGGCATGTAAAGCTAAGGCACTTGGTCCTCTGGTTCTCAGTGACGTTTCTAGCCTGATCTCAACACACCTGACCCCAACCCAAAGCTCCAGTCAAAATGGGTTCCAGCCCATGAATTCACCCAGCTCTGCCTGTCCCCAGGGCTCTGAATAGCTCACGCTGGCCCTGGCTCCCCACCTCCAGCCTGCCTTCCCCCAGTCCCCACCCAGCTCCCATTCGTCCCTCAAGACTCAGCACAGAGTATCTCTTGCAGGAGCCAGTCCTGTCCACGCCCTACAGGAGTGGGCTTGGTGGCCTTCCTTCTACAGAAGCTCGCCACTGTCAGTGATCTCTGTGGACTGGGCTGCCCGGCTGGACAAGGGGTACTATCTCATCCATCTCTGTCTCGATGCCTAACTTGTCAGACGTACTTAATACAGTGCTGAGTGAGTGAGATGAATACATGCAGCAAGAGCATTTATTTCAATGTTTTGTCCTTTTAACATAAGGAATATTATTGACATTCTCATTCCAGGGGTCATTTCTCCCGGCTGCAAGACAGTCCAACCACACGCCTTCAGATTTCCAGATACCAAAAAAGACCAACGTTATGGGCTGAACTTTGTCCTCCAAAAATTCGTATCTAACCACCTCCGGGTGTCTCAGGATGTGACTGTGTTTGGAGACAGGACCTCTAAGGAAGTGATTATGTTACAGAGAGGCTGGTGCCCTTAAAGAAGAGATGAGGACACACAGAGACAACACAGATGTGTGTGCACAGGAGAGACTGCGTGAGGACATGGCGGGTAGGTGGCAGCCTGCAGGTCAAGGACACAGGCTTCAGAAGAAACCAACCCTGCCTCCACCTTGATCTCGGACTTCCAGCCTCCAGACCTGTGAGAAAACGAACGTCTGTTGTTTAAGCCCCTCCCCCATCTATGGTACTTGTCGTGCAGCCCTGGGACCAACGATGGCCACCATCAGTTACACGGGGGTCTACCTCCCCTGAACACATCGGGCTTCGTGTGTGCGCACACGCGTGTGTACTTGTTTAGGAAATCTATTACCAGAGTACGTTTCTTATCATTTTCTCAAAAACAAGCTTCACGTAGTTTAGACACGAGAAAGACATCTGCAAGTTGCAAAACAGACCCCTCTTCTCCCCCTAACATACACACACATGCACACGAGCGCACGCGCGCGCGCACACACACGCACACACACACGCACGCTCTGCCCAGGGTTGGCCCATCTCCGTCAACAGCAGTGTGCCCTCTGGATGCTCAGGCTGAAGTCCCCGCATCACCCCTGACTCCCCTATTTTGCTCGTCAATCCTCCGGCCAACGAGCCGCTTCCATGCTCAAAATACGCCCAGCATCCGACCACTGTCAACCACCTCCCCTGTCACCACCCCGGTTCAACCACTCCACCCGTGCACGGTCCCTGCGACAGCCCCCGACGGGTCTTCGGCTTCTACCCACCCCACGGTCTACTCCCAACACAGCATCCAAAATAACCCTTCCGAAACTCAAGTCAGACCATGCTACCCTTCCGCGGAAAGCCAGCCAGGCTCTCCCCATTTCACGGAGGCACGTAAAGCCAAGTCCCCACGACGGTCCGTGAGATGCGGCGCACACCCCCTCCCCCCGCCCCCGGCTCCGTCTCCCCTCTCCTGCCCCGCAGCTCTGCCCGGCTCGCCGGCCGCCCACACCTCCCTCCCGGGCACCGGGCAGCGCCAGCGCCCCCGCCTGTCCTCTCTGGACCCCTCTCCCTCCAGGTACATGGAGGACCAGCTCCCTCACCTTCTGCACGCTTCTGTCCACCTGTCACCGGCTCAGCAAGGCCTCGTCTGACCGCCTTATTTCAGGCTGCAGTACTCTCCCGGGCAGCCCCCAACTCCTCTCAAACTCCTTTATTTTTCCCCGATAGAGGGGCCTGTCTTTACTCTTGCCACAAAATTTGCTCCTTTAGGTTTACGTTGACTCTCTTCACCAGCTAGAACGTAAACTCCACGAGCCAGGCTCCGTGTCTGGGTTTCCACTCCTGGGCCCCCAGTGCCTGGGATGGCGCCCGGCACACAGCAGGCGCCCAGTGACACCCCGGGAGGAACGGGAGCGTTAAAGGCTGTCTGCTGTTTAACGCCCGTGCGAACGTCTCAGGAGTTACCACACTGCGTCAGGAAGCCAGGGTAAAGAGAAATCCTTTCACCATTACTTCTGGGGAAGAAAGTTAACCTATATTCAGGTGCCAACTCACACTTTTATATGATGCTTCCTTTCTGAAGTTATTACCTCATTTTTTTTCCCTCAAGCTGACAACTCTGAAGGGCTTAAATTTTATTTCCAAAAGCTCGTGCTTTAACATTTACCTATCATCTGCCCCAGAGACTTATCTATCAGGTTAATATTTGAAAAGCACTATGAAATAAACTATATCTTAAAACACAGTATTGCTTTAGAAAGACAAACAATTTTATTCCAACCGACACCCCAAAGTTATGACCATTCCACCTCCCCACCGTAGCTGTGGGGCACTGAAATAAAAGAATGAATTTACTTTATTTCTGCTCTTGCTTGATCCCACTGGTCCCAGATCCCAAGAGCACTGGCCGCCCAGTCTCGTGACAGAGAGGTCTGGACACAGCCCCCAGTGGAGGAGGGGCCGCCACGGCGGAACACATGAGTCTGGGGCCAGAGAAAGGAGCATCTAATCGCAATTAACACGGTGAATGTAAAGTCAGTAAGACTAATGGGTGAAATTCCAGACAAGAAAAATGGTCAGGCTTTGAAAGACTCAGCTACTCATAAACTCCAACAGGCAAGAAGCCACAGCACTAACAAATCTGCCTGCAGCTTCAGCTACAGCTGCTGACAGTACTTCTCAGCACAGAAGTGCCTTTTCACATGCCAACTGCGAGACCCCTCCTCTGCCACCGTCTCCTAAGAGGATTCTAATCCAGAAGGTACTGCAGGGGTCACGAAATCACTGGGCTCTCCAGCAACAGGAGGCTTGGGGTTTGAGAATGGAACACAGCAGCCCAAAGAGAGAAATGAGAAAGAACGAAAACTCACGTTCCAGGATGTGCTGAAATCAATGTATTGATAATCATGCTAGATCCAAAATTCTCCACAATATACCTTTCCCAAGAGACACCCTCTTACTTCAATAGATTCGGGTGCACAAACTTATGATTAGGATACTACTGACATTTAAATATGACCACTGATAACCATAATATTAACACTGGGTTAGATCAGAACTCTAACTTTGAGAACTTTTCAAAACTTCTTCACTGGAAAACTTTTAGGTTTGCTTGCATTAAATGATATTTTGGAGATGAGTCAAGAAAGGGAAATGAACTCACCACGACCTCAACAGTGTCTTAGAGAAAATCAACTATAATTCAGGAGGGTATGAGGAACCAGGCAAGGAGTCTAAGAAATTTCTGGGGCTATAAAAATGCTTCCCCCAGGCCTACCAACAAATAGCAAAAGCAGTAATAATAATTAACACTTACTGTGCCAGGGGCCACTATAAAAGCATTATGTGTATTAACCCATATATTCCTTGCAACAATCTCATGAGGTATTAGTAATGCCCACTGTGCAGATAAGAGAAACGGTAGTGGTTTCTGTCTGTACGTCTACAGGTACAATTAGTTAGATGGCTCAGCTGAGAATTTTCTTTTTAACAGTTTTTAAAAATTTAATTTATTAATTTATTTTTGGCTGCGTTGGGTCTTCGTTGCTGCACGCGGGCTTTTCTCTAGTTGTAGCGAGTGGGGGCTACTCTTCATTGCAATGCGTGGGCTTCTCATTGAGGTGGCTTCTCTTGTTGTGGAGCACAGGCTCTAGGCATGTGGGCTTCAGTAGTTGCAGCACGCGGGCTCAGTAGTTGTGGCTCACGGGCTCTAGAGTGCAGGCTCAGTAATTGTGGCACACGGGCTTAGTTGCTCCGCGGCATGTGGGATCTTCCCAGAACCAGGGCTTGAACCCACGTCGCCTGCACTGGCAGGCGGATTCTTAACCACTGCGCCACCAGGGAAGTCCCTCAGCTGAGATTTAAATCCAGGCAGCTCGACTCCAAAGCCAAGCTTATGAAAGAGGACAGCAGAGGGATGGGAGAGTCTAATATCAATACATGTTCCCCACTGTGAGATCATGGAAAATATATATTGGTCTCTGCCCTGGTTCCTGGCACAGAGTTCCTCAAACCCTTGGAATTTCCTGGGTGACACGGGTGTCTTTTGTTTTGATGAGGTGACTCTGGGTGGGCTTCCGGATGGGGCCTGGACACCGGAATGACGGAGTCATGATTAGAAGCATGGAATTTTCAGCTCCACCTCCACATTCTCTTGAGAAGTGAGGAAGGCTGGAAATGGAGTTAATAATCGATCATGCCTGTGTGATGAAGCCTCCATAAAAATCCCAAACATATGGGGGTTTGGAGAGCATCCGGGCTGGTGAACAGGTAGAGATGCTAGGTGGCACCCAGAGAGGCCATGGAAACTCTGCCCCTTCCCACATATCCTGCCCTACATCTCTCTCCAATCTCTATGTTCATCTGTATCCTTTATCATATCCTTTTATCATAAACCAGTCATCTAGTAAGTAAAATGTTTCTCTGAGTTCTGTGAGCTACTCTAGGAAATTAATTGAACCCAGTGGGGGCAATGGAACCTCCAATCTATAGCTGGCCAGTTGGAAGCACAGGTGGTAACTTGGGTTTCGACTGGCGTCTGAAGTTGCGGAAGGGGGCAGGCTTGTGGGACTGAGCCCCCAACCTGTGGGATCCAATGCACTCTCCAGGTAGAAAGTATCAGAGCTGAGTTGAATTCTATGACACCCAGATGGTGTCGGAGAATTCCTTGCTGGACGTATGAGGAAACCCCCCCAGACACACATTGGAATTTGGGCACAGAACCCTTTTACCTGCCCACGAGTCATAGTAGAACGAGATGGTTTGCATTTTACATAGACCAAGATTGTAAAAAATTATTTATATGCAGTTACGACACTGGCCCACACTGGCCCCCCTTTGAAGGGCAGAAGATGCATCTCCTACTGGTGCAGTATGGAGATGAACAAGAGAATGCCAGGTCACCTAAGACAGGTTAACAGCAAAGAGACTGCTGTGAATCGCAGCAGGGTGAGGCATCCTTGGAAGAGAAGGAAGACAGACCAAGGGCGAGAACCAGGATGGTTACTAAAATAGAAACGCCAAACACACATTAAATTAGCTTTCCACTTTAAACACTCAAATACACAGAGATATGGAAGAATAAAAGTGCATATGAAATCATCACTGTCAAACATTTATTGAATAGTAAGTACAGTGGTTATTTTTATGTGTTTAGACCTTAAATTGCTAGTCTCTCTCTCAGAGGAAAAAAATCAAATGAGCAAAAGTTTACTCATCACACTGCAGGGCCACCCTCTCCTCCGGTTCAAAGGAAGCATTCTCCTTCTTCCTGGGCAGGCTAATCCCTCTATCTGTGCTCCTGTGAATTAATTTATTCATTTAACAAACACCTTCCAGCATCTATGTACCAGGCACTCCACTTAGTGTCAGGGCTAGAAAGTGGTATGAGAAATGGTCCCTCATCTCAGGCTAGTGGGAAAATCTAGCAATCACAGGACACAAATGCTATGAAAGAGGAGTGCATGAGGTCAGTACCAAATGCCCCAGCTTGGGTTTCCGCTGGCTCCCTTGACAAAGACATCTCTCTCTACCCCAATTAAAGAGTTGAGTATCTCTACTTTGAAATTTAGAACAAACAAACAAAACCCCTCTCCTTCCATCTTTTTGCTAGGAACCTTTCATTTGGGAAGCCAAGAAGAGCTATTATCTCTCAGCTGTGATGATTCATTTACACACATTTTCTACCCAAAGCCTCTGTCCTCAACTCGAACGGCACAGATGCGAAATTCTGCGCTCAGCTCAGAAAATGACCAATTGCCTCCACGGACTAGTTACCACCTGGGCCAGCTGCCTTCACGGGCCAACTGCTCTCTTGATGTCCCCAAACATCTCTAACTTCTGGATTCGCAGATAAGAGCCAACAGCATTCAGCAGCCAATCCCATAGTCCTGCTTTCCCATCTGACTTTCCAGCTCCTCTTGAAACAGCACACGGAACAGTTCCAATTTAGGCAGCTAAATATATGGCACATCATACAGACCAAGCTACAGATGGAGAGCCACATATGCGAGGCTGCCGCAGCTCACGCTGTCTTTCACAAACCGACTGACTGCAAGACATATTTTTGGAAAAGAAGGGAAAGGGGAGAGACAGGCTTAAAAAGAAGGCACCATTGACAGTAGGATCTTTTCCAAGAGGAGGAAGAAGAGGTGTTTTGTTCTCCTTCTTGACATTTGAAACTCCTGTTCCTCTCACAGGAGTCCTGGGAGGGCTTTGAAGAAAGAATTTGAAAAAGAATAGATACTGTACATGTATATGTATAATTGAATCACTTTGTTGCACATGTGAAACTAACACAACATTGTTAATCAAATACACTCCAATATAAAATAAAAAGTTAAAAAAAACAGCTATGTATACAGAATAACAACAACAACAAAAATAAAGTCTATTTTGTCTGATACGGAAAAAAAAAGAAAGGTAACAGAGTAAGATGTCATGGGGACAGGGACTCAGACGGAGAGCACCAGAGCCACGAGGATGTCGGGAACACAGGCTCCGCCAAACTGCTGTCCAGGGGCCACAGGACCCAGGGCCACCATCCTGCAGAGCTGGTGAAGAGGGTGAACATATGGCTCTCTGCCGAATCCTTCCCTCCAGCCTGGACACCTGCGATCCATCATGATGAGGATGGACACTGAGCTCAGGGCACGAAGAAGCTGTGCTCAAGCCTCTTCCAAGAGGCTGGCCATTGCCTTTCTAAGAACGACCCTCACTTCTGCGGGCTGGCTGCCTTCTCCAGGCTTGGTATTTCGGGTAAAGATTGGTCAAGACTGAGAAGCGAGCTACAATGTGTTTTTCTCTTCTTGAGTCTCCAGAAGCAGGACAGAAATGCACTAACACCACCACCTTGGATTCTCTGTCTGTTTCAACCACCAGATTTTGTCACTTTGAGGAGATCAAACGCTACTTTCTTTTTTAATCATGTCAACATCATTCAAGCACTGCTATATCCTTTTGCAAAATATAAGAGCAACAGATTGTCAAAGTAGAATATCTGGAAACAAAGCATCACCTATAATTCCACCACTTGCGAATAAATCCATAAATGCTTTGATATAGCATTTTCATCCTCTTAATCTTTTTTCTTTACATAGTTAGGTGTAAACTTTATCATTACTTTCACAGCTAAAATTACAGTTTTGCTCATGACATAGGCTTTGCCCCATTTTACTTAATAGTTACTGAATCAATGATTTTTAGTTGCTGTACAACATCCCACTTTGAAGATACTACATGATTTTACCAGTCTCCTACCATCAGGCATCTGAGTTGTTTCTATTTTTTCACTATTATAACCATTTCTATGGCGAACATTCTTGATATAAATATTCACGGGCATTTCCGAGAATCAGTTTTCAGAAATGAAAATACTGGGAAAAGGTATGAACATTTTAGAGGCTCTTGATACAAACTGCCTTACAGAATGGTTGTACCCATTTATATTCACATTACTAGGTATAAATGTTCATTTCACCTCACTCTCACCAATGCCATGTATTGCCATTTTTTTAATTATGGCAATTTAATATTCAACTTTTGTTTTCATTTTTAACTATTTTTCGCTTTTTAATGTGTATTTCAGGCACCCGTGTCTCTTCTTCTGTGATCTGTTCATATCTTTAGCCCATTTATCTTTCATAATATTTGTCTGGACTTAAGTTTAAGCAAGAACTTATATCAGGCTCATTGCACCTTTAGCCAAATAAAGTAGGGTCTGTTTAGATTTCACTCTTAGTATTTGATGTGTGCCTCTCTGTTATCCAATAATCTGCAAAGGACATGACTGATTCTGAATAAATCTGGTACATAACTGAAGTGTACTAAGATATACTTTTATATCCACACACTTTATGTGAGGCCACACAGTCTGCTATTTTTCATGAACTCCAGTGCAATTTAGTTTGTGGCTAGAGGTTACTGAGATTGATTTCATTAAACATGTAGAGAAGGCCAAAGTATACTCCGTACTATTAATAAACTCTACTTATTGACCATCAACATATTCGTAATTTGAGGTTCAGCCATGAACTTGAAAATAATAACATGTTTAAATTACAGCCTTTTAGGAACATTGGTAACTAGTGAGAATCCCTAAGAAAATGTCCAGAAATTTAGAGGATTTTAGTAACATAATATTATCTACATGAGAACTGTGAAGGCTCCTTTCAGAGAAGCACACAGCCCTCACCCTGAGATCAGCCAACATACCCCTGGGCTCTGCCTGACATGCAGTAGACATTCAGTAAGTGTTTGTTGAATAAATAACTGTCCCAGGGTGCCGAGCTCACTGCTCCTGACCTGACTCAGATCGCGTCTCCTGCCTGTTCCCTGTGTCCAGCTGAACCCCAGACCTTTATCCCTGTTGAGCCCTGTGAACTTTGCACCTCCTTCCCTGCTTGGGCCTCCTTTCCAACTGGTGCCAAACCTTGCCTGCATCGGGCCTGACGCCCCAGTCAGAGCAGATTTTGCCCTAAAGGCTTTTGTCCCCTTCAACACCAGCTGGAGGCCCAGATGTGGTTTCATCTCACAGCTGGTCCACCCTGCAGCCCAGCTCCCAGGCCTCCGCTGATGGTCACTGACCAGCGATGGCACACACGCTTTTGGTTCTTATGCTTGAATGTTTGGCCTCAGACTAATGACAGCGTGTTTGGATGATGATTCCCAAACTGGAAATTCGTTTTTAAGGCAGTCAGTTGACTATGGTCAGAAACATGTAAACAGAGATTTTTCGTATTTCTGTCTGTTGAATTAACCTTATAGCAAAAATAAGATGTGTGTCTTCCTTTTTTCAGCCTCTGTTCTACTTCCCTGCCCAGTGTCTGCCCATAATAGTGTCTCATATAAGAAGGACGTGATTTAGCACTTACATAAGGGGGAAAAAGGTCTGACATCAATAAATACCACTGCTGCCTTGAATTCCCTTTTGAAAAAGCCATGATGTAAGTAAATATGCTCCTGGTAGCTTGTTCATTACACACTCTGGAGAAATGTCTATGGAAGAGCCCAGGATTCTAGGGCTGGACCCAAGGAGTTACCACCTCCCGACATACTCAGCTCCACACCACGCCCCCACCCTGCCCTCCCGTCCCACGGCTGCAGCCTCGGTGCAGGAGCCTTCACCACCTCAACTATTTATAAAGCCTTGTCATTAGTCTCCCAGCCTTCACTTTTTTTTAAGGACAGAAATTACGTCATATTTATTTTTATTTATTTATAAGTAGCTTTACTGAGATATAATTCACATACCAAACAATTCACCGCTTCAACCACACAAGTCACCGTTTTTACTATAGTCGCAGAGTTGTGTGACCACTACCACAATCTAATTTTAGAGCATTTCATCTCCCTGAAAGGAAACCCATACTTATTAGTGGTCACTGCTCATTCCCACCTACCCACCCACCCAGCTACCTGGAGTCCTAGGCCACCAAAAATCTACTTCCCGTCTCTACTGATTAGCTGGTTCTGGACATTTCATGTAAGTGGATTATACAATACGTGGTCTTTTGTATTTGGATTCTTTCACTCAGAAATATGTTTTCAAGGGACATCTGTGCTGTAGCATGTATCAGTACTTCATTTCTTTCTACGGCAAATGCTTTTGTATGGATAAGTCACATTTTGTCTATCAGTCCATCCACAGGTGGACATCTGGGTTGTTTCCTGCATCTGGCTATCCTGAACACGTTTTTGTGTGAATGTACGTTCTCCTCTCTCTTGGGTTCATACTTAGGAGGAGAACTGCTGGGTCATGCAGTGACTCTACATCTCCCATGTTGAGGAACTGACAAATTATTTCCCAAACCTGCCTCGACTCCCAGCCCCCTCCAATATCCCCTCTGTCCTGCTATCATAGTGACCCAGCTAGAAAGCCAATCTAACCACTATTAAAAATGGTCAACATGGGCTTCCCTGGTGGCGCAGTGGTTGAGAGTCCGCCTGCCGATGCAGGGGACGCGGGGTCGTGTTCCGGTCCGGGAGTATCCCACGTGCGGC